>NW_027266279.1:9335000-9917500 GCF_022045235.1 Haliotis cracherodii | reverse complement strand
GGGAAGCCTTAGCTTTTCTCCTCAATTGGGTACTAATTTCGTGTTTGTGTTTATTAATGTGTCTTGTGAGGCACTTTTTATAATTCTTTGCGACTTGGCGATAATTTAATCTGCATTAACCTGCATTCTTTATTAAACCAGGGTTTATTTACCTTATCACTGTTACAATTCAGTTTCCGAGAATGATTAGTGCGCATAACAAAAGTTTCTCGTGCAGCATTGGCGAGCACGTGCGCTAGCCCATCAGCTGACCTATTTATGACAGTTGCGGGGTCGTCATGGCCGGTGAGTGCTGAATCAGCGATTTTAGTTATAGCGTCTATTTGATCTGCATCTATGTGTCTACAGAATACCTCAGTTTTATCTTGATCATACTTCTTCGGTTTTGTACGTGAATTGGGTTGATTGTAGTTTTCATTATCTTGAGTAAATAAATCTTCATTTTCATTATCGTTTCCTGCAGCTGCTAATGTAAAAAGGATTGGGCAATGAACGTCAGAATACAATGGCGAGTACTCACCCACCTCAAAGCTACTAAACAAATATAGACTTGAAGAGGATGCAAGTACGTAGTCAACAACACTCTTATCTTTACACGTAACGGCTCCGGTAGACCTGTCTTTACCGAGGCGGCCGTTGCATATAAACAGATTTAAAGTTTTACAAATGTCAATCAGCTTTTTACCATGATTATTAACAGTGCAATGGTCACTTGTAGTTCTAACACGGGGGATGTTTAACTCGTCTAACAATGATTCAGGGTCGTAGACATTTGTCAGGTCATCTATATCCATTTCTACTTCTTCAAGCATGTGTTTATCAATCGCTTAGGTTTCTTGTTCTACCATTAAAATCAACCAATAGTGTAACATATTCAGAGGCAGAGAACATTGACAGTATTGAACCTTCTAGTTGATAAAACAAATCGTCAGAACAGAACTTTGACCCTTCTGGGGGCAGATACACCACTCCTTAATACGCATCACTGTCAATTCCAAACATTGATCTTGATCATTTAAACCATATACAGAAATCATTTACCTCTTCAACTTGAGTGATGTATTTACAATAGTGATCCTTTACGGCAAGGCCAATACCTCCCGATCTTCTCCCTGACCCCGTTCTATGTTGCAAATACAGTTTATAGCCTCCAATTTGCAGATCATCCAATACATCCGTTTTCGTTTCTTGAAGGGCTATTATATCATTAGCGTGAATTCAAGTCGTCTTCTGAGACCACATACATTAAGACTTGCGAGACGAACAACATTCAGTCCATTATCACTATCAGTTATACTTTCAGTAACTAAGTTGGTACTATCATCACTAATACTACGGTGACTATTTTGAAAATAAACATGTGTACCGAAAGGTGCTTCTGAATTGGGGACGTTAGCATGTCGGAATGTATTGCACTGATCAGGATTTGCACCATCGTATTTTGGCTTGTCATCAACAGATGCTGTAACGACGCGGACATTGTTGTACACATTATGGTCCTTATTTACATGTACATAGTTCACATTGTCAGTATTGCTTACAATATTCTGGGTATTGGTAATACAATCCTCATCACTGACGTCAACAAAGTTTGAGGGGTTTATATGAACCTTACTAGAGTAACGAGTGGTCAGTGAATCATTCAGTGACACCAAATGTGCTGCTGCGAGCTACTATGCTATGTGTAGGTGTGTAAAGATGATTATAGCCATATGTTTGAACCACAGACTTAAAATTGTCAGTTAAACGTGATCCACGCGGTACACTACCCTGTGGCGATACACATACATTACGAGTTGTAACAGAGTTTTCTTTGGTTTGTGTAAGAGTAGAATTGATAGCCACTCCACCTCCTGCTACATGCCGGGGGCACACAGTACTGATCACGTTCTTGGTTACTGTCGTTATCTCGGAGTCAACTTTGAATGTGCATGTACTCACAGTACTTGAAGGTTGTGACTGTCTGTCAGTCTGTGTTGTGTTAAGTTTGGTCCTATAACAAAAGGGAATTCTCTCCAACGTTCCAGTCCCGGGTAGTGTGTGGCAGGCTTCGCTACTCCGACCACCCGCGTGTTCCTACGAGAGCCTCAGTCTGGTGTCTTCCGGTCGTCTGCTCTGGGCCACCCTGTATGGTGGAGGTGAGGGGCCAGTATGCAATACATTATTTATATACAATTTATCTGACATTGAAGCTCTCTGTCCTTTGTTCCTCGCATCTCTGACTAGGGGCATTAGAGTATCCTTTCGGTATTGTCGGATTTCCTCCGGGAATTGTTCTATGATTTGGAATTTCTTTCCTTTTAATTCCTTCCCCTGGGACTTTATACCAAATCCCTCTCCTTCGTGTAGAGAAACGTAGCTATGACAGATCTATGCTTCACATCTCCTGCCTGACCTGGCGATCTACGAGCACCTATTCTGTGTACTCTTTTAAAATGTATTGTGTCACTGCAACCAAGTTGAAGCTCTCTTTTGATAAAATCCCTTAGTAAACACTCAGTATCCGCCCACGTTTCATCAGAGCCCACACCACCAGTGTTTACTTTTTCTGGTATATTGGTAAGTATGAGGTTATCCCGCATAGACCGAGCCTTCTGATCGATTATTGACTCTCTTAGTGACACATTTTCTCGTCGTACTCCCTCAAGATCAGTTGACTTATCTTTGAGTGATTTAATGTCTGCTTCAATTCTCGCTTGTCATCAAAGTACTCACTCATGTATCTGACACTTTCCTCAACGCTATTCACTCTTACCTTCAGTATGTCGACTGAGTGGACTTTGAGCTCTAGGTTAGCAATTTGTGACTTCACTTCAGTGATATCCTTCTCAATACTGTCCAATTTCGACAATTTTCTATCAATCGACTCGAGTTGTTCAGTTCCCATCCTTGCCGATGTTGGCTCTGATTTCTGGGCTCGATCGTAGCGCCCTCAGTGCCTGTTACTAGTTACGTCCCTCCTTTGTCCCTTCTACTGACCAATCAGATTCCAGCCCTCATATAACTTGCATTTGCTTCAAACAAAACACATCACATTAAATATCAAATTGACAACAATATAACAACAGTAAACCCGTGAAGATCCGGGGTAGAATAGGTCTTCAGCAACCCATGCTTGTCGTAAAAGGTGACTCGGAGTATGCTTGTCGTAAAAGGCGACTATGCTTGTCGTAAAAGGCGACTATACTTGTCGTAAAAAGGCGACTAACGGGATCGGGTGGTCAGGTTCGCTGACTTGGTTGATGCATGTCATTGATCCCAATTTCGTGGATCGATGTTCATGATGTCAATCACTGCATTGTGTGGTCCAGGCTCGATTATTTACAGACCGCCGTCATATAGCTGGAATATTGCTGAGTCCGGCGTTAAACAACAAACCAACCAACAAAAGTAATATAACTTCTAAATTACCAAATAATAGTGATTTACATAATTCAAGGTCCTATATTTCATATATTTCGTCATATCCGTGCACGTGGGTTTCACCGAAGTGGTAAACGTCTGAAACCTGCATCACTTCGGGCTTTCCTCCCACATTCAGCTGACACGCCGTGATATAACTGGAATACTGTTAAAAGCGGCGTTTAACCCAACTCACTCATATGTTTCGTTAACAGTACATTCAATAATACACCATTGTTGAGATGACAGTGTTGTAGAACGTGTATTACTTGTGACATGAATGTTTTGATAAATACGGTAATACAATTACAAAAACCGGATTGTGTATAGTAAACGACTGGGAGGTATTTTATGTTATTCTAGCTAAGACATTTCATAAAGGAACTGTTAACATTTTACATTTACGACATTCTAGCGTCGCTCATGTATTCACATACAAATGTATTTAACATACTGTATAATTTCAATGACGTAAATGCTTAACCAAAATGAAACACGTCGTATGCGCAATATTCGCATGAGACGGTATTTACGTGAGATTACCCGCGGCTATTTACCGCTATGTACTCTATATCATGCTACGAGGTAATGTTCGGCTTTATCTATCACTTGGCATATCAACAGTTAATGTACAGGTGAACTAAACTAATCTACTTATATCAATCTAACCACACCTATACACTTCAAATTCATGACATCATTTCATATGCGACAGGTAGGAATAAAAACCTTAAGGATATTACGAGGTCGGTGATTTACGGTACAATAAATGGAATATAACTTATTGTTAAAGATAAAAATACATCGTAAAAAATAGTGGCGTGCACAGGATATATAAGTTTTAATATAAGAATTTATCAAGGAAATGATGTTGTCTTACCTTAAAACAGAGAGAAGGCTGCTGAGTCCCGTTAAGTCTTTATTCGTGGCAGAGTGAAGTATCTGCCACTGGACTCCGTATATATAGGGACTCAGGCCTTCTTCAGAAAGTGTTACTTACCTAATACTGATCGAGACTATAATCTAAATCTGCCAAATGCCTGGTGTATTAATTACGATTGTTCGTTCGTTACGGAGTGCACCGACCTCGTAATATCCTTAAGGTTTATATGATGGTGCGTCCAGCCACGCATAGCATGTTCACAGCCTGGGACAAAACCTAGCGTGGCAGCATGGCTGAGTTCGGTAGTCACTGGTTTGTGACGGTCAGTTACGTGGACAGCAACTGACTAATATCTAGATTTATCATTAGGTTTGGCTAGATGTAAGATAAAATTGAGAAAAATACAAAACGTTTTATTGAAGTTCTTAACAGACCTATCTCATCTAATGGTGATATTATTTGAATACACGTGTTGTGTCAGATGTTTCTGAAGAGCAAGTTGTACATACATACCCTCATGTCACCTCTCTTTTTGAGGATCTATTTTATTACGCGATACAGCTGGTTGTGGAGTGGGAGCGGGAGGGGGTGGGGGAGGGGGGTGAGTAAGAGGGTGAGCGGGAGAGGGAGTGGGAGGGGGTGGGGGAGGGGGGGCGGGAGTGAGAGCGGGGGTGAGAGCGGGAGCGGGCGGGGGAGCGGGAGTGAGAGTGGGTGTAAACAAAGTACTGAGGCTAGCTGGTCGTGATCATACACAGTTATGTGACGCCTTGTATTCAGGAATGCAGTCGTTCAGGTATGGTGAGCGTGCGCGCTACCTGGTATTTTATCGTAAAAAATAATTCGTCCAGAAAATGCTTAAAAATTAATTATGCTGGGGCTGTTGGAAAAAAAGGAGTGAGTGAGTGAGTATGGTTTTACGCCGCTTTTAGCAATATTCCAGCAATATCACGGTGGGGGACACCAGAAATGGGCTTCACACATTGTACCCATGTCGGGAATCGAACCCGGGTCTTCAGCGTGACGAGCGAACGCTTTAACCACTAGGCCCCTACTGCTCCCGTGTAGCTGCAAGAAACTCAGTCTAAGACCTTTAAAACCGATAATGTTGATATCTCATATAAGAAATAAACAAATCGTGGTCGTTGTTTATCGTACAAGAAAACACTGCAGGCTGCGCTCATCATGGTTTATTCTCCCTGCAGTGTTTTATTGTACGATAAACACCCACTCCCACTCGTCGTTGATTTCTTTAATAACGCATCATTAGTTAAGAGGTGAGGTGAAATGGGGTTTACCGTCGAGTCCAAGATTATTGCACTTATATAGCGACATGCCTGTACGTGTGTGTGTTTGTGTGGCTGCTTGTACTAGTCCGGACTGATGCCGATTTAAAGTGCTGGCTCACTAAGATACCATGCCGCAGTTTAACATGAATACCCCACTCAGACACAGAATACTGACTCCGAGCCAACCAGTCCTTGCTTTAGCCCCTTAATGCCGAGCGACAGACAGGGTAACAACAAATACCATCTTTTAACGTCTTTTGGTCGGGGATCGAACCCCGGACCTTCCGCTCTCCGGGCGGACTCTCTACCACTAGACCACGGAGGCGGTCCCAATATTATGAGCGGTGGGGGTAGCCTTGTGGTTAAAGCTTTACCCGTCACGATGAAGGCCCAGGTTCGAGTCCTCATGTGGGTACAAAGCCCATTTCTGGTGTCCCCGTGTCATGTGGGGTCTCCCCGGACAAGTGACTTTGAAATATGCCTTGGTTCATCCAGACCAGCAGTGAATGGGTACCCGGGAGGATGAGATGGTAATATGTCGGTTAACCGTTTCGTACCTCCAAGGTAGCTTGGGTTTTATTTTCCCATGGAGCTGATCGAGAGCGCACAAATCCATTGAACGGGGTTAAAATTGAGCGTTTTGAGCATGTTAATTTCAGTTTGTGGGTTTGACACATTATAAGTAGGCACATTACTGTATGCTGTGGGGTTATGTTCGAATATATTTCTTGTTATTATTCCATAGCACCAAACACCAGTCATTCATGGTATAATCCGGGGCGGTCGGGTAGCCTAGTGGTTAAAACGTTCGCTCGCCCCCCCCCCTGGATTCCCGACACGGGTTCAATGTGTGGAGCCCATATTGCTAAAAGCGGCGTAAAACCATACTCACTCACTCACTCATGGCATAATCCAATAAACATGTACAGGCGACCGCCATATAGCGGCATATTACTGACCGCTACGCACCATTCTCTGTCTCTAAGTAAACTCATTCAGAGAGAGAGCATCACAGTTTGTAGGCCAGTGTGTTATATAATCCTTGATCTCAACCAGCGGATCCAGGCAACTCCGAAGAGCATCGTGATCCCTGTGGACGAGCCCGCTGTTAAAACTCGCAGAAGCGGTAGTAAAATACGCACATCTGGCCGCACAGTGAGAGCATAGCCACATGATATGCCTTCTGTAGTGGAACCCACCACCAGTGCCGTAGCCACCCCCCCGGATTTTTTATACCAATATTTTTCCTTGTGAAAGTTAACTTGAATAAGAAATGATAATCTTTTTGCCCCCCCCCCCCCCCCCCCCCCCCCCGTTAAAAAAGGAGTTAACTACGGCGGCCTTGACCACATTCCATAATATTCACAGTTCGGGTTGTATACTCCTCAAGGAGTTGAGAATGAAATTCGAGTGCACACTCATCCATTGACCGGGGTGATAATTATATACCAATGAGCACACCGGCAGGCGTGGAACCTATCTCATTTGGTAACTTTATAAACATAAGATTGGTTGGTTTGTTGTTTAACGCCGCACTCAGCAATATTCCAGCTCTATGACTGCGGTATGTAAATAATCGCGTCTGGACCAGACAATCCAGAGATTGATATCATGAGCATCGATCCACGCAAATGGGATCGATGACATGCATCAACCAAGTCAGCGAGCCTGACCACCCGATCCCGTTAGTCGCCTCTTACGACAAGCATAGTTGCCTTTTATGGCTAGCATGGTTATAAACATGAGAGTGAGGCTAAGTTAATTAATTATTCGATATGAAGAAAAATACGACATAGCACACAGAGCGAATAACATTGATGACTTCGGCAAATTCTCTTCCCAATTACGACAAGCATTCTGTTGTACAAACTTCAGTATTCTTCAATGTGACAGGCAAGGTCCTCTCAAGAACGTAATCGACCATCTGCAAAATAAAATACTTTTGACTAATCAATTTAGATCCTCGTCTCCCGCCGCTCAAACGTGATTGGATGATTGAGTTCTTGCACTGCAAACAACCATCATGACATGTCATCAAAATTAGTGAATTCTGTGTCGAGTCTGTGACTACCCTGACAGGCGGACATTTGCATTTAGTTGAATGACGAAGCTTCAATAAAAACTGTAGAATTATTGATGCAATTTAAAATGGAATTTCTGAGGTCCTACCAAAGGTTCCAAAATTGAGTTTCGATTTTCCGGGGACGATTAAAGATTTCAGCACTCTATGCATTTGATCTTAAGTTCGGGTTTAGAACATTATATTTGCTCATCAGATTTGAATTATTTTGGAACTTTTCCTTTGAAATAATCAGTGATTGGATTCCTTGGGATTAAATTGGGGTTATGCCTATTGTTATGTTCCATGATTGGCGGTACGTTTTGTAATTTAATATTAAATAGTGCGTGCGTGCGTGTGTGCGTGCGTGCGTGCGTGCGTGCGTGCGTGCGTGCGTGCGTGCGTGCGTGTTATTAGCGCTGCTCTCCAACATACACCACTTCTATGGCTGCGGTTCGACACAATTTGCAGACCGTTTGTTTTATGGAGGGGGTGGGGGGCTGGCTTGGACTTTGTATGGTTGGTTGGATTGTTGTTTTACGCCGCACTCAGCAATATTCCAGCTACATGACGGCGGTCTGTAAATAATCGAGTCTGGACCAGACAATCCAGTGATTTTGTATGGAGACTGGATGAGCCTAAATATGTGTTTTAAAGAAAACATCTGGTAACAATGTCTTATTGTGGCAGACACTTTTTTCCAGGGGCGGTCGGGTAGCCTAGTGGTTAAAGCGTTCGCTCGTCACGCCGAAGATCCGGGTTCGATTCCCGACTTGGGTACAATGTGTGAAGCCCATTTCTGGTGTCCCCCGCCGTGATATTGCTAAAAGCGGCGTAAAACCATACTCACTCACTCACTCTTTTTTTTCCAACAGCCCCAGCATAATTAATTTTTAAGCATTTTCTGGACGAATTATTTTTTACGATAAAATACCAGGTAGCGCGCACGCTCACCATACCTGAACGACTGCATTCCTGAATACAAGGCGTCACATAACTGTGTATGATCACGACCAGCTAGCCTCAGTACTTTGTTTACATCTGGAAGTTGTTTGTTTGTTGTTTAACGCCACACTCAGTATTATTCCAGCTGTATGACCGCGGTCTGTAAATGACTCAATATCAATGCGACTCCCCGAAACCGCGTATGCTTTTATTTCCGCTATCCAAAGTGTGCACTGAGTCCGTTTTCCGGTTGATGGTCATTTTGGAGACAGAAATACGAAGTTAAATAATTGCGAGCAATAACCGAAAAACCGACCTAAATTAATAAATCAAATACTTAAAAGCCCCAACGACCTAACTAAGGCAGGCAAACAAATAACCTTCTTGTGGATACCCGCCCACGTAGGAATATACGGTAATGAAAACGCCGATAAAGCAGCTAAACTATCCCTCAAAATCCCAGAAATAAGCTTAAACTTACCCATCTCAAAATCAGAAATTAAAAGACTTAGTGTAAACAAGCAAAAAATCACCAAAAATGGCATAACCTATATCTAAACTCAAATAGCCAAATCAAAAATTCTCCATCCATCAAAGAAAATCGACAGAGTAATCACTTAACTCCAAACAGGACAAACCAACCTAAATAACCACCTAAAAAAACAAAAACACTACAGGTAACTGCCCACACTGCAAACAACTAGAAACCCCAGAACATGCACTCATACACTGCACACACTACCTAACACATCGAACCGCATTACAAACCACCCTCAATCTTAAAAAGGCTCTAACTCTAGAAGCAATACTAAACCCACAAAATAAACTAGAAAACTTCAAGGCCTTAGGCGTATTCTTAATCAAAACGGAACTAATAAAACGCATCTAAAAACACAATAAACCAAATCAAAATCACATAAACAAACAAACATCCACCATACCCAGCTCCTTTTGTTCTCCTCCCCAACCCCATCGGCATCTATTCCAAATCTCAAAATTCCCAACCCCTAAAGCCCAGTCTTGGGTTGCACAGGCCACTTTCGCCCCTTTCGGAAACACATTAAATGGCCTGGCCGGGCCCGTGTGCGAAATACGCATCAGTCGGAAAGCGCACGGTAAATCTCCAAAGTTAGTAAGTAAGTATTGCGAGCAAAGACCACTCGCATTTTTCGCATTTAATTCACGCTCGCGTTAATTTCAAGATTTACGGTAATCGAATTTGAACCAGACTACCAGTGATTGACATCAACACAACTTGGAGACGATGACATCTATCAACCGAGTAAGCGAGCCTGACCACCCGATCCCGTTAGTCGCCTATTACACTTATGGAAGGGATATTCGGGGATCAGGTTCAATGGCCAAACTAATGAGTGACTGTGGTTTTACGTTGCGTTGAGAAATATTCCAGCAACATCACAGCGGGAAACACCAGAAATATGTTACGTTTGAATGGTAAAACGCCTTGTAGGACCTTGCTAATTGTGGATCTTCGTACACAAAAGGCGTGGATCATTGCTCATGCTATCGACCACTGGTGTACCTGGTCCGGGAAAGCTCACTGTCCGCGGTGAATGTTTACACAGCCTCCAGTTGTTCAACATCAATTTGTTCGTGGAATGAGTGTGTGTGCTTTTACGCCGGTTTTAGCAATATTCCAGCAATATCACGGAGGGGGACACCAGAAATGAGCTTCACACACTGTACCCATGTCAGGAACCAAACCCGGTCCGACGGCGTGACGAGCGAACGCTGTAACCACTAGGCTACCCCGCTGCACCTTCATCATTGAATGTATATTGAATATTGTGTGATTTAAAAAAAAAACCATTTAAAAACAATATTCGATTCCTGGCCGAGTCATACAAAAAGACGTTAAAAGATGGTACTTGTTGTTACCCTGTCTGGCGCTCGGCATTAAGGGGCTAAAACAAGGACTGGTCGGCTTGGAGTCAGTATACTGTATCTGAGTGGGGTATTCATGTTAAACTGCAGCATGGTATCTCAGTGAGCTAGCACTATAAATCACGCACGCACGCACGCACGCACGCACGCACGCACACACACACACGTTAGTGTACTATCATGACTTCGATATTTGGTTTCCCATTGTGGTGTGCAGAGTTGCGTCCCTTAAACGTCCAGGATCCGTTGCTCGTTAGTTGGAATCCCAGATTCACCCTCGCGTCGTGAAAACCAAGAAACCAAGGGGACACGGGTGGCCCAAGCCTCTAAGGCGCCGCGATTCGCCGTGCAGAGTTGCGTCCCTAGGGCACGCCAGAAACCTGTGATTATGGGTTCCAATCCCGGTTCGCCCTGATTATGTTTCTAGGTTTGTCAGCACTAAACCCGTGCTCGTGGATTTCACCGAAGTGGTAAACGTCTGGGACCTGCATCACTTCGGGCTTTCCTCCCACATTAAGCTGACACGCCGTGATATAACTGGAATACTGTTAAAAGCGTCGTTAAACCCAACTCACTCACTCGTGATAACAAGCTATACAAAACTGTACTTAACCCAACTCACTCACATATTTCTCAACGGAATAAACATCTCGCCTAAAACTTCATCATTCACCATTGAAATGAATCATGTAGGTTATCCATGTCTCGAAAATCTTCCCGGCGGAAAAGATATTCCGACCAAAAAATCCCTTTCTCATTTTTGATAAAAAGATAATGGGATTCTGCTCGGAGTTATGGAATTGGAGGAATTGAAAAGAGCAAAATATAATTTTCTTATCATTCAAGTTTGTTTCATCTGTTCAGAGCTTCGTGATTATTTCTTTCGGTAATTGTTATCGCACAGATGTCGACAGTAGCCGGAGAAGCTGGAAATGAATAAGATATTACGTTGAAGGAGCTCATAGGAGACACTTACGTAGCACATTTAAAACGAAACATGAACGCGTGATTCATCTGATGGCTTTGAATTAAAAACGTCAAGGCCAAACACATTGAAAGAAACATTCCTTACGATTCACAGGAAAAACACGGCGTGATTATTTGTTATGTAAAAGGAAGTTGCAACAAAGGTTTCGCCAGGATTGCGAAATGTCAAAAACTAATGGTTGGAAATTGGGCTTGAAACGAAGGATAAACTGACGACATTTTCATTTTGTCCCAAACCGTCGTGCAGACATCCACTGAATTGGATGGTTATCAAATAGCCCCCTACTGATGTGCCCTTAATAGGAGCTGGGGTACACACCGGGAGAAGTAACCTGGAGATGGGGAGGGGAGAGGAAGGTCACCTTTCTTGATCTTGAGTGAGTGAGTTTGGTTTTACGCCGCCTTTAGCAATATTCCAGCAATATCACGGCAGGGGACACCAGAAATGGGCTTCACACATTGTACCCATGTCGGGAATCGAACCCGGGTCTTCGGCGTGACGAGCGAACGCTTTAACCACTTGACTACCCGACCGCCACTATTCAAATAGAAGCGACGAAACCCTTTTCATAGCCTCTAATAAATACTCGGTTTAAATAGTTCACCACTTCTTGCTTAATTCAAACATAGACTCCTGGTAACATTGTCATTTCCCCATCTCAACCGACTCGCCTTTAACAGCTGTTATGACACTTAACATAAATTTTTCGAAAATAATTTTTGTGTAATTGAATTTAAGGTCCAAATATGATCAACCGTGAAGAACCCTTCCCAAATCCGGTTTTTGTTGATTCAAATATTTTGACAGCTGTTTTGAATTTTACACCCAATGGAATATGTTTCGGCAGATAATCATGACGGATTATGTGCTTTTTATATCGACGTGTATTTCATCTCGTAACCATGTATGTCCATAGGGATAGCCGATTAATTAAAACTGAAGCTTAGAGTTTTCCTTGTCAGAGACATTGAGCTGTTATTGTCAGGTGAACTGACGTCCATCTTTGTTTGCCACGGGACTATAACTGAATGCTGTCGAAATATAACAGAGTAAAAATAGTTATGAAAAATGAAAGCAATAAGTCTTGAAAGGATTAATCTGTAAGATCTGGACCGGATCTAGGGACTTGTCATTCTCTAGCGCATCTTGGGACTTGCTAAATTCATCTAAAGTGACAGAGTCACAAGTTAAAAAACAGAACGATAATGACAGAGTGAGTGATTTGGGTTTAACACCACTTTTAAGTGAGTATTCCAGTTATATCAAGGCGTGTCAGCTTAATGTGGGAGGAGGGGCGGTCAGGTAGCCTAGTGGTTAAAGCGTTCGCTCGTCACGCCGAAGACCCGGGTTCGATTCTCGACATGGGTACATTGTGTGAAGCCCATTTCTGGTGTCCCCCGCCGTGATATTGCTGGAATATTACTTAAAGCGGCCTAAAACCCTACTCACTCACTCACTAATGTGGGAGGAAAAGCAAGGGATGCAGGTCTGTGACGTCTACAGCGTTGGTGAAACTCACGAGCATGGGTATTGTGCTGACAAACATAGAACTATTATTTGGGGCGAACCGGGATTCGAACCCGCGACCACTGGAAAAAAATAAGGCGCACCCATGGGACAGAACTCTGCACAGCGAATTGCGGCGCCTTACACGACTGGGCCACCCGTGCCCAACATTATGACAGAAGCTGTTCGGACTTTGATAGGCGACTAGATTCGTTGCGGCGGTTAATGAGAAAACAAACTGATTTAAAAAAGGCAATTATATTACCGAAATTATTGGTAAGCGTTAGTTTAACAGGCAACCATGTATTATTCTAGATGATGTTTTCTACAGTGATCTTTGTTTATATTGAGAACACAAAACCTGTCCTATAACGCTCAGTGCGGTTTGAATTCCACATAGTTATGAATAAAGATCAAGTTGGCTATCCATTCAAATACTTTTACAGTGCCATTATTCTTACTTAGTGCATTATTCTTACTTTAGAGGCCCGTGAAGATTCCGGGGTAGAATAGGTCTTCAGCAACCCATGCTTGCCGTAAAAGGTGACTGTGCTTGTCATAAAAGGCGACTAACGGGATCGGGTGGTCAGGCTCGCTGACTTGGTTGATGCATGTCATCGATCCCAGTTGCGTGGATCGATGCTCATGATTTCAATCACTGGATTGTCTTGTGCAGACTCGAATATTTGCATACCGCCGTCATATAGCTGGAATATTTCTGTGTGCGGCGTTAAACAACAAACCAACCAACCAGCTTACTTTAGAAACAATATTGATGAAATTCATAGGCAGGTGAAAATGACAGCCGGTCATTCAGCTCACTGTGTTGTAAACAAAGAAATGTGTTATATGCAGTGAGGGGATTTGATGAACTATAAAATATTAAAGAGATAGAATTTATCACGAGGATGATGATGATAATGTTGGAGATTTAACGAGGGCTTCCGGATGTGCTGATTTTGCACTCGGGTACGAGGAACTTATGGCATTTTGGACTGATGCAAAGACTTGACACAAAACAATCTATATTCAGTCAGGTCCTCAGCTACCACCGGACGTTGTTCGAGCCAACATAAACAAGGTTCACTAACGTGAGCTTGTCAACTCGCCCCGAGGACAGAGTCTGGATGATGAATATAGGACACGTGTGGGTCCACCTTCCTCCGACCTCCTCTTATGTCACTCCTTCCCCCAACACACCACAATACTGGGGGTCCGACATCAGGGTGGGCGTGGTGGGTGGAGCGAATCCTGGAGATGGGAGTGGTCGAGGAAAGTCATGTGGACAATGAATGGCGGGGTGTGCCCCCCTCCCCCCTACTGATGCGCCCTTAATAGGAGCTGGGACACACACCGGGACAAGTCTCGGTGCCCCCTACTGATGCGCCCTTAATAGGAGCTGGGGTACACACCGGGAGAAGTCTCGGTGCCCCCTACTGATGCGCCCTTAATAGGAGCTGGGGTAGACACCGGGAAAAGTCTCGGTGCCCTCTACCGATGCGCCCTTAATAGGAGCTGGGGCATACACCGGGAAAAGTCTCGGTGCCCCCTACTGATGCGCCCTTAATAGGAGCTAGGGTACACACCGGGAAAAGTCTCGGTGCCCCCTACTGATGCGCCCTTAATAGGAGCTAGTGCACATACCGGGAGAAGTCTCGGTAGCCCCGACTGATGCGCCCTTAATAGGAGCTGGGGCACACACCGGGAAAAGTCTCGGTGCCCCCTACCGATGCACCCTTAATAGGAGCTAGTGCACATACCGGGAGAAGTCTCGGTGCCCCCTACTGATGCGCCCTTAATAGGAGCTGGGGCACACACCGGGAGAAGTCTCGGTGCCCCCGACTGATGCGCCCTTAATAGGAGCTGGGGCACACACCGGGAGAAGTCTCGGTGCCCCCTACTGATGCGCCCTTAATAGGAGCTGGGGCACACACCGGGAGAAGTCTCGGTGCCCCCTACTGATGCGCCCTTAATAGGAGCTGGGGCACACACCGGGGGAAGTCTCGGTGCCCCCTACTGATGCGCCCTTAATAGGAGCTGGGGCACACACCGGGAGAAGTCTCGGTGGCCCCTACTGATGCGCCCTTAATAGGAGCTGGGGCACACACCGGGACAAGTCTCGGTAGTCCCTACTGATGCGCCCTTAAAGGGGCACTGATCTAACGCAATTCCCCGGACTGGTTGCTGCCTTTGTTATTGATTTTTTCCCCGTGAGTACCCGGATGATACGCAACGCAACTGAGCGTGACCAGAGACTGGGCTACCGTCTGCAAGGACAGCTAAATGAACTTGAAGGCTCGAGGCAATATTTGTTTTACGCATTTTTCCATAAACACTGATTGGTTAACAAGGGCGCATGTTAATTAATTTCCTTGGCCTAAACAAAGAGACAAAAAGAACGGCGGAGCTCATCGGATGTCGTCATTTGGAAATACCCCAGATGGTTATAGTTTAATACTAAAGAAAGTATCCATGCAGTGAAAGAATTTTCGGGTTTTGGATTGCGTCGATAATACGATTACTACTCCCTTGTTGTCATCCACGTTTTCTCGTCTAACCCTACACTTGTGTATTTGTCGTCATTCCCTTGATGCTCAGTTAATGAATTTATTACAGGTACAATTAGTGGTAGCGCCACTTAGATTACCTGACAAAGGTTCCCATTTGGCATTTATTGTGTCTGGGGTAATTATTCAATCTAAATCCAGGTTTGAAGTGAGGTGAAATGTGTGTTATGTAATATGCACGTGGCAGCCAAGCAAGAGATGAATGATCAGTTCATTTACTTTTTTTGTATATCAACGGATCGTTCCTGGTCATCAAAGGATTAACAGAAAATACGTTGATTGATTAATCACTGTTATCTTGCACAGTGGATATGTCAAAAGTGAGTGTTTACATGTCTAGGTTTACTAAAACAAAGGGAATACACTCATATCATGGCGTGAAGTGCCGATGTTAAAACAACATACTTTGTTCAAAGGGATAACTGATAATACGTTGATTGATTGATTTGTTATCTGTCACTCAATGGAACCGTGGACGTTATGAAAATAGTTGTCACGTGGGCTTTCTCAGCCGACCCTTGAAGACTTGACACCTATGTGAAACACCTGAAACAATCCAAGTGATCAGTTGAGAAACGAACACGGTTATAATATCCCGAGACGATATATATTTTTTAAAATATTTGATTGTTACAGAGACACGTGACATCGAATAAGTTTCTTTGTACAGCTGCAGACGAGGGGGATATTGTTCCTTTGTGTGGATATTCACGGATACATTCCTCGAACAAGGAAGCTGCCTAAAATTTATACACATAAATTTGGTGGGTTGTAATTATGGTATTTGCATTTTGTTTTCCTTCATTTGAACCGATTCGTTCTTGTTTCTCTATGTCTTGGTTGGGAAATTCTTCAATGCGCGATAGACGTTGTTTTCTCCGGTCTTTTCCTTTGTAAGCGTGTATATATTACCGTCAATTTGTCAAATTTGATTCTCTCAGGCAATTTATAAAATGTGTAAATATTTCAGCCATTTTGACTAAGAAATCTGTCCAGATTGATTAAGACGAACAAAAGGGCCTACAAACATCACAACAGATTATTATGTAGGATTAGAAGCTAAACAACATAGACATGTACTTTTCAACGAAATGTTTTTCAGTCACTTTGTAAAATATTTAGACGTTTAATAAATATGTTACACATTTTGACAGTAAAAAAATATACACACTATAAAAAAGCAATGCTTAGGTGAAATATTTACTTCGTGTTGCAAGTAAAAATAGTGTAAACGAAAATCGCAAAATTACCAAGCAAGTGACTTATCAAAACTTCGTCACCATTACCGATGCTACCCCCAAAGATACCTACATTTCCTTATTATCTCGAAAACTGTATTTCATTTTGTTGATCAATGTGACCATACGCCCTTGTTACTACCGGTATCCATAAATGTGACTAATGCGCTTACGAAAGGCGCAGCAGAGGTCGCGAACTAGTCTAGATTTCTGCTATACATCCGGGTACTCACTGGGAAAAAACAATAACAAAGGCAACAACCAGTCCCGGGGAATTGCGTTAGATCAGTGCCCCTTTAATAGGAGCTGCGGCACACACCGGGAGAAGTCTCGGTGTCCCCAACTGATGCACCCTTAATAGGAGCTGGGGCAGACACCGGGAGAAGTCTCGGTGTCCCCTACTGATGCGCCCTTAATAGGAGCTGGGGCACACACCGGGACAAGTCTCGGTGCCCCTACTGATGCGCCCTTAATAGGAGCTGGGGCACACACCGGGAATAGTCTCGGTGCCCCCTACTGATGCACCCTTAATAGGAGCTGGGGCACACACCGGGAGAAGTCTCGGTATCCCGTACTGATGCGCCCTTAATAGGAGCTGGGGCACACACCGGGAGAAGTCTCGGTGCCCCCTACTGATGCGCCCTTAATAGGAGCTGGGGCACACACCGGGAATAGTCTCGGTGCCCCCTACTGATGCGCCCTTGATAGGAGCTGGGACACACACCGGGAGAAGTCTCGGTATCCCGTACTGATGCGCCCTTAATAGGAGCTGGGGCACACACCGGGAGAAGTCTTGGTGCCCCCTACTGATGCGCCCTTAATAGGAGCTACGGTTCATACTGGGAGAAGTCTCGGTGGCCCCTACTGATGCGCCCTTAATAGGAGCTGGGGCACAAACCGGGAAAAGTCTCGGTAACCCCTACTGATGCGCCCTTAATAGGAGCTGGGGCACACACCGGGAGAAGTCTCGGTGCCCCCTACTGATGTGCCCATTAGTAGGAGCTGGGGCACACACCGGGAGAAGTCTCGGTGCCTCCTACTGATGCGCCCTTAATGGGAGCTGGGGCACACACCGGGAGAAGTCTCGGTACCCCGTACTGATGCGCCCTTAATGGGAGCTGGGGCGCACACCGGGAGAAGTCTTGGTGCCCCCTACTAATGCACCCTCAATAGGAGCTGGGGCACACAAAGGGAGAAGTCTCGGTGCCCCTTACAGAGGCGCCCTTAATCGGAGCTGGGACACACACCGGGAGAAGTCTCGGTGCCCCCAAATGATGCGCCCTTAATAGAAGCTGGGGCACACACCTGGACAAGTCTCGGTGCCCCCAAATGATGCGCCCTTAATCGGAGCTGGGGCACACACCGGGAGAAGTTTCGGTGCCCCCGACTGATGCGCCCTCAATAGGAGCTGGGGCGCACACCGGGAATAGTCTCGGTGCCCCCTACTGATGCACCCTTAATAGGAGCTGGGGCACACACCGGGACAAGTCTCGGTGCCCCCTACTGATGCACCCTTAATAGGAGCTGGGGCACACACCGGGAGAAGTCTCGGCGGGCCCGACTGATGCGCCCTTGTTAGGAGCTGGAGCACACACTGGGACAAGTCTCGGTGCCCCCTACTGATGCGCCCTTAATAGGAGCTGGGGCACACACCGGGAAAAGTCTCGGTACCCCCGGATTTGGGTTTAACGCCGCTTTTAACAGTATTTCATTGATATCGAGGCAAGGTTAATGTGGGAGGAAAGCCCGAAGGGATGCAGGTCTCAGACGTTTACCACTTTGGGGAAACCCCCGAGCAGAGGTATTGAACCCACTAGAAGTGTCTGAG
Source organism: Haliotis cracherodii (assembly GCF_022045235.1). Classification (NCBI taxonomy): domain Eukaryota; kingdom Metazoa; phylum Mollusca; class Gastropoda; order Lepetellida; family Haliotidae; genus Haliotis; species Haliotis cracherodii. Next base: position 9,898,893 of record NW_027266279.1, on the reverse strand, counting down.
TGGGCTATCTCAGTGGGCTAGCACTATAAATGAGTCCGGACTAGTTCAAGCAGCCACACACACACACACATACAAGTGCATGCACGTCGCTATATAAGTGCAATAATCTTGGACGCGACGTTAAACCCAATTTCACCTCACCTCACCTGACAGTAATTGAAACATATACTGTGACATGCCATTCTGAGGGAATGCTATAACACTGACTAATCAATTGTCAATGTGTTTGAAGCGGGCATAGAAGATCCCTGTTGATATGTCTTTTTTATTGTCTTCCAGAATGAAACAAAGTTAGCTTAATGTGGCATGTCACCCGTGAAGATCCGGGGTAGAACAGGTCTTCAGCAACCCATGCTTGCCGTAAAAGGCGAATATGCTTGTCGTAAGAGGCGACTAACGGGATCGGGTGGTCATGCTCGCTGATGGTTGATGCATGTCATCGTATCCCAAATGCGTGGATCGATGCTCATAATGTCAATCACTGGAAAGTCTCATCCAGACTCGATTATTTACAGACCGCAGTCATATAGCTGGAATATTACTGAGTGCGACGTTAAACAACAAACAAACAGACACAACAATAATGTGTCATTTCTACTTGATTAGCTTCTTCTTTCATAAAAAAATTGTTTTAAAAAGTGACAAAACCATTTCCATATTTATAAGAATTATGAATCACTACCAGCTGGTGAGGATACCAGGTGTTAGCGAAAAGGTGACCGTATCCTGCCCCACCGGTGGCACCCGTCACGTGATTAGTGTTGCCATTTATTTGCAGCAAAAATAATATAATTAGAACAGTAAACTACGTTTATAACGAACTCAAAGCCATAATTGTAGTTCGTTATAACCGTAGTTCGTTATAAGCATATGTATAGAATATATACAGCCGTGGCCGGGACAAAAAAAATAAGTTCGTCATATCCGTCAGTTCGTTATAAGCGTGTTCGTTATAAACGTAGTTTACTGTATTGGATCAGGTAAATCAAAAAAGCAGAAATAGTTGTTTCAAATAAAGAACGTTAAGTTTGCTCTCCGTTATGTAATTATTTGTGACAGTGATGAGATTATTGCAGTAGTGCCTGAAATTAAAAACCGCATCTATGTCAGTTAAGAAAGTGATTGAAGACAGATGATACCTTGGTAGCTGCATGTGTAGAGAAAGAAAATAAAGTTCTCAGAAAGTTTTCTTTCTCTGGCTTCAGTTTGCTCAAATGACACAGGTGTTTGTGGATGGCGTTAAGAACAAAATATTCCATCATTACGCAATTCCGTCCAGGTGAGGCTAGGTTAGACCATGACAATCTGAGGCTTAATCGTTGAAACAATTAAACAATCCGACAAGTCTAGCCCATTTAAACCGTGGCTTACATTCACCCAAAGGACCCTAGCACCTCAAATGTTTCAGCAACATGGTTTTGATAACCGTATTTATAAACCTGAATAATATCTTCTACGTTTGTCACTTACCTATATGTTTTCGTGGAATCACAAGAGTGGTAAACGTCAAAACCGGCATCACTTTCCCACCCCTGCTGGTTGGTTGGTTGGTTGGTTGGTTGTTTAACGCCGCACTCAGCAATATTCCAGCTATATGACGGCGGTCTGTAAATAATCGAGTCTGGACCAGACAATCCAGTGATTAATATCATGAGCATCGATCCACGCAATTGGGATCGATGACATGCATCAACCAAGTCAGCGAGCCTGACCACCCGATCCCGTTAGTCGCCTTTTACGACAAGCATAGTCACCTTTTACGGCAAGCATGGGTTGCTGAAGACCTATTCTACCCCGGAATCTTCACGGGTCTGTTGAAGGAAATAATGATATATTCAGTGTTTGGTTAAACAATATGAGCTGTGTGTTAACTGGAAGATCCGAGCCCAAACGTTAACTCCAGAGTACAATCAGACTGTCGAGTCTTTTGTACGTAATATCCAAAATAGTGATGAAAAATATATGAATGGATAATTGGAAATCAGTGATGACACCAGGTGTTCGCGAACAGGGTAAGCGCACTGCTGTTCTGGTTGGCACAGGTACACATACAATTTTTATAATAAAAGAGTAATACATAATGTTTGTTTGTTGCCTAAAGCAGCCCCCATCAATACGACGGCTGTATGTATACAGTGTCTGGACCATAGAGTCCAGTTGTCAGCATCACGATCACTACTCCAAGTGGATAAAGGGAAGGTGTAAGAGTCAGGCTCACTTAATCTGCTGAGGAGGTTGGTATTTGTCAGAGGAGGCCATTCATGAAATGGAGTCGATAATGGCCCCATAGAAACACTCGTCGTGCATTGACCCAGTATTGCCAGACTCCCATGTCAGACGGTCTACTTCTGTTTCTCTGAACAAATGGATGCATTTTGTAGACCACTGTCATTATTCTGGTTACATAGGATGAGAAAATATGAACTGTTTTTTCCCTATTTCTGTTTTGTTTTGATGTCCCCTCACCCTGGGACATCAATCTCTGTTATATGATGCCGCACTGAGCATATTCAATAATAAGTGCGAACCAGACTCTCCATGGCTGACGCCTCCGTGGTCTAGTGGTAGAGCGTCCGCCCGGAGAGCGGAAGGTCCGGGGTTCGGTCCCCGGCCGCGTCATACCAAAAGACATTAAAAGATGGTACTTGTTGTTACCCTGTCTGGCGCTCGGCATTAAGGGGCTAAAACAAGGACTCGGCTCGGAGTCAGTATACTGTGTCTGAGTGGGATATTCATGTTAAACTGCAGCATGGTATCTCAGTGGGCTAGCACTATAAATCGGCATAAGTCCGGACAAGTTCAAGCAGCCACACACACACATACAAACACACGTGCATGCACGTCGCTATAAAAGTACAATAATCTTAAGCTTGGACGCGACGTTAAACCTCATTCACCTCACCTCCATGGCTGATGTTATTATTGTCCTACGCCGTCGGGGCACGATGACACGAAACTCACGAAGTCACCGCGGCTGACGACTTGACCTAAAGTACAAGCACATGTGTCCGGGGACCAATTCTAACCCGGCATCCCCACTAGTGTTTAGTAACTGAAGGGACAGGCACAGAACCATATCACATATACGACTCCTCTGAAAGTGTTTTTGAGACCGGTTTTGATGCATACCACAATTTCTACACCTTTCGTCCATAATTCAGTTTGTAAGAATGTCGACCTTCAGTTTCACTATTATACTTTGTTTTCTTCTTTTTGCTTCTTTTCATCATATATCAACGGATGTTCGCGAATCCCAAGTTAAATATGCTTGACTCTGCTTCATCACTAAGCCTTTCAAGTAATGAGACAACTTTTACCGTTTAGAGAGCTTTTGCTTGAGATTTGTATCAAATTGTGCTGGACAGGAGCATTGCGTTCCTTCCTTAAGGTCATATGCACTCATTTACATTGATTTTTTAATCTGTACCGACAATACTTTGGACCTTTCAGTTCTTTGAACCTTTTTACAAAATACATTTACAGAATACGCTGTTTTTGTCAGTTCAGAGTCTGTCAATGGCACTGGTGTCAGAAATAGGCACCCTAAAGACTTATGCATTACGTTGTATAGCCATGGGCTCGTAGGAGATAAATGACACAGCCTATTACCGGCTGTAGACGAACATAATGTTCGATAATTGATGCAATTAGTGGGGTAGACAGCTGTAGTGTCTTGTGAAGCAGACCCCAAGAAAGAAGTAAGATGAGTGGCCTGTGCAGATGGTACCAAAGGGTTGCCTTTGAGTTCTGTTTATGCAGAACAAGCAAAACAACGAAATCTGCTTCCTTATTGAGGTGAGTTTAACTTCGCTTCAATATTATTGCTCTGTACGCGCGTGCGTGCGTGCGTGCGTGCGTGTGTGTGCGCGCGCCTGCGTGCGTGCGTGCGTGCGTGTGTGTGTGTGACTGCTTGTACTAGCCTAGATTTATGCCGGTTTAATTGTGACCACTAAGATACAATGCTGAAGTTTCACAAGTACCGTATTTTACAACCGTTTGCATTTACGAGGTAAGGGGATCAACCCTCCTAAACGTGAAGGAAGTAAGTTCAAATCTGGTGATTTTGCATATATACGACGAGAAATTGTTGTTTCACCGCACTCAGCAATATCCCAGCTATTTGACGGCGGTCTGTAAAATAATCGAGTCTAGACCAGACAATCCAATGATTGACATCATGAGCATCGATCCATGCAATTGGCATCGATGACATGTATCAACCAAGTCAGCGAGCCTGACCACCCGATCCCGTTAGTCGCCTTTTACGACAAGCATAGTCGCCTTTTAAGGCAAGTATGGGTTGCTGAAGACTTATTCTACCCCGGAATCTTCACGGGTCTATTCTCCATGTGGCCAGGTAGGGTGAAAGGATACAGCAATTTAATGATGAAAACCTTGCATTATTCGTTAAGACAAAATCTTCGCCCTTTCTTAAGTTTAGTAGAATGTCGGGAAGGTTGTCATTGTCACTGGTATCTTTATAACATCTTGTTGATGATGTTATGCTACCATACAAATAGTATACTCTTACATCAATGCTTTTACAAATAGCAACAGCAAAATATTTAAACTACGTGGGGAATAAATTATTCCTGATAAAAAAATAGTTTCAGATACAATTCTTTCGATCATTGTATCAAAATTCTTTAAAGTTATATTATTGGGTAAATTATTAACCGAATCACCGGTAGATTCCGAGAAAAGTGTGTACAGCTGATTGCTACTTCCGGCTTTGTTTACCAGAAAATACACACGGTAATTTAATTACACGAAATACAATTTAATCGGTAAATCATCATGTCTAGTGTTGTTTTATCTCAAATTTGATTTGTATTGACCAAGTTTAATTGTTATGATCTGTTCGTTTCCCTGAATTCGCTGAAGTGATACGATGTAATTTTTTTCTGCGGAATGACAAACACGTTTTTACTGCAAATGTAGGTATTGAGTATGCGCTGGAGACATGATTCATTGCGATTCGCGTTGTAGACAGGGCATATTAATTAGCATCGATTTTAAAGACTTGTACGGGGAGGGGGTTGCCTTACACGTGGGTCGCTTTATAGACGGCGATATACGTTATACAAAAGTAGTTTTAATTTGTGCGCCAGTGAGCGCCTTTATAATTGTGTTTTGTTTTGTTTGTAGTTTAAATCGTTTTATTCAAACTATATCGAACTATGTCATCGCTTGTAAAACGTCTAGTTTGGACCATAGAAAAAGTGATTGATATTATGATGTCGTAAAACCTACGAATGAGTGAGTGAGTATGGTTTTAAGACACGTTTAGTAATATTCCAGTAATATCACGGCGGGGGACACCAGAAATAGGCTTCACATTTTGTGTGAGTGAGTGAGTTTGGTTTAACGCCGCTTTTAACAGTATTCCAGTTATATCGCGGCGTGTCAGCTTAATGTGGGAGGAAAGCCCGAAGTGATGCAGGTCTCAGACGTTTACCACTTCGGTGAAACCCACGAGCACGGGTATGGTGCTGGCAAACCTAGAAACATAATCGGGGCGAACTGGGATTCGAACCCACAATCATAGGTTCCTGGCGTGCCGAAGGGACGCAACTCTGCACAGCGAATCGCGACGCCTTAGACGACTGGGCCCCCCGTGCCCCCACTCACATTGTACTCATGTACTCGGGTGTTCGGCGTGACGAGCTAACGTATTAACACTAAGCTAACCAACCGCCCCGTGAAACCTACGAACATTAGTGACTTTGGACTTTAATCCGGGCGATTTTAATCGGCCCTTCGAAATCAACTATCATCAGATTCCGGTCTACAACTCTACATGGCGTATTGTGCCCTTCGGAGAAAAGCCGCCCTCCACTTTACAGTGAGTGAGTGAGTTTGGCTTTACGCCGATTTTAGCAATATTCCAGCAATATCACGGCGGGGGACACCAGAAATGGGCTTCACACATTGTACCCATGTCGGGAATCGAACCCGGGTCTTCGGCGTGACGAGCGAACGCTTTAACCACTAGGCTACCCGACCGCCCCCTCCACTTTATAAATAATCAAACTTAATTGCATTGACCAATATGTACAGTCTTGTTTATCCTAGAAAGCATGGTTTTGTTAAAACGTCGGTTCATTTCTTTAAGTCCATAAATTACATAGGTTATCAAGACGGAATGACCTGTTGTATAATGTCAAGAAATTTCCAATGTGTAATGAGTCTTCTGCTGTTGCTACTTTGACAGTCTTCGGTCGTAAAGCATGCATGTTTTGTAACAAGCCATCGTCTTCCTGATAATGGAAAGCTCTGGTGAATCCTACCAAATGACCTCTTGTAGATTGGAGTAACGATCATAGGTAATTGAACTGGTGACCGAAAGAGGGTGCAATGTTAACGGTCCTGTGAAACAGCGATGTACACAAATATCACTCTAAAATACACCAGCGAAGCCATCATAAAATTGTATATTTATAGTCTGGTGTTGGCGGCTAGACTTACGATTCAATTGAACATAAAAGATGAAGACAAAAGTAATGTTTGTGATTAATACCTAATCTTTGTTCAAAGTAAAATACGGAAGTACATTTTTGACCCAAACAACTGTTTGTTTTTGGGTCATTACGGTACCATGTCGATTGCCATAGTGATAGTACATGTATGGCAAATAAATAAATACAAAGGAGTGCCGTCGTCACGTGTCAGACAATCAAAATACACAATATATTAGTGACCCAATCACATTGCTCAAAAGTTTGATTGTTTGTTGTTTAACGCCACACTCAGCAATATTCAAGCTATATGACGGCGGGATGTAAATAATCGAGTCTGGACCACACAATCCAGTGACTGACATCATAGACATCGATCGACGCAATGGGGTACGATGACATGCCTCAACCAAGTCAGCGAGCCCGACCACCCGATCCCCTTAGTCGCCTTTTACGACAAGCATAGTCGCCTTTTACGGCAAGCATGGTACTGTTTAGAGCACAGTAAATATAATTGGTAGAAATCAAAGCTTTGTGATAACATTTCATTTCTTGAATATTGTCAGGAACAAAGAGGAAAGCGAGTAAAAGGGGTCAACAAACAAAATCAAAACAGTGTAAAAGTTATCACTTCCAAAATCAGGTGGTTACTTTCTTTTGTCTTTCTGTGTATTTTAATTTTGATCACTACAGAAGTCACATATGATAGAGGCACGCTCAGTATCTCTGAAGGGATGCTGTTTGCCAACGCTTACTTTGTAGATAAAATGTGTAAAGGGATAATGAGATTTAACAGCGAATCAAACACTAGGAGGATAAGTTTTATTCCACACTGGTAGGCCTCAGGCCCAAAGTACAATTCTGTTTTCGGTAGCGGTTGCAGATATGTTTAACAGGTCATATTCTAATTACCATGATAAATGAACATTGATAGTTTTTTAGAATATCTTTATCGGTTGATAACATGATCGATATAATTTTTTGTTAAGTGGGATGTATAAAACACACGAAAAGGCAGTTCAATATATATACTTCTTAGATGGTCGTAATTTGGACAGACCAGAAGAAAATGAAACTCATCTTCACTCGCATTTGAACCACATTGCTCACATATTCTTAATTATCTGGCTCTGTTTCTATGTATGCCAACTTCGATCCTAAGTCTATGAGAGCTGCATCTAAATTGTGCAAAACTTATTCTAAATCTTTTAGAATTGATATCAAACAAATAGTATTTTGGGAAAATAGTTGTCTTAAAAAGCTTGAAATAATTGCATTTTTCTGAACTGAAAACATGCGATGACCATTTTTGTAAGTAAATATCCTTAAGTCTTTGGCGTGTAGATATTAAATACGAATCTGGATTGTTTAATACACATTGATTATGCCAAACATACACAGAGCCGCATTCATTTAATGACGACTTTACATCATATACCCAAGTGCGAATTCCATGTTATTATACAATAACATCATATTATGACATTTTCTTGGTAATCTATCAAAAGGCATTTTAAGAATCTTGAACCAATACTTAAGAATTCTAACGTGTTGAAATATGTAAAGTGGTACACGTTGACATTCATCATATACCATAACACAAGCATAAAGGTAGACCAGTTCAATAGTTCTGTATTCAGCATGAACCCAGACCTCTGCTCCATCAATTTCAATATTTTTTTAAAACTCACAATGTGGATTAAGCTTTCCGAGGGTTGTCCAAAATTCTTTCGACGTCTTAATGTTATCTTCCAAATATTTTGTTTTTCTTTTCAAGAAATATAAGCATCTGCTTCTTTTCCTGCACGTGGTTTCGTTAAGATCTCTAGATCCTGTATATTCCCTTCACGACTGTAAATCTTTATCTCTTCTGAATTTGTCGAGGTATGTACATATCAATTTTGTAAGTAGCTGACATTCCCAATCAAACCATTGTTGTGTTGTCTTATCAATGTGAACTACTTTCGTCAATTCGTCACCAGCATAGGAGAGTGCCTCTCTAATAAACTCGATACTTTCATCAATATTTGTGCATACGGCATCAACTGTTTTTTCAACAAACGATACAAACTGAAGATACGTTACAAAAAAATAATTCTTCTTTATCAGCTATCCATTGGAATCTAAATGTACTTGCATAAGATACCATCATAACCATCGATGCCTGAATTAACCGTACGTGAAGACAGTGCTAATGGAAAATGTTGCGACTCGTAACGTGTATCTATGTTGAATGTTTTACAGAGGTCAAACATATGTACGGTGGAAATAATATAGTCATTTACGCTTGCCTCTGTAGCGTCACTGCCACAACGACCATTCATAATATGAATATTTAAGACAGAGCATAGGTTCCACAAACATTTACCAAACTTATTCAAAATATTATCAGCAGAGTTTCTCTGTAAATCAAAATAATCTATCAAGAAATCCCAAACCAGTTATCACGACCTTCAAGATAATCCAAAATGTCGTCTTCCACAAAGTCGAGTTCTTTCCCTGTTCTGGAGTTAAAATCTCGCCCAGAATAATAAAACATCATCGATCTGATATAAAATATAAAACACTGGTGTATTAAGCCTTGGTGTCTTTGTTACATTCTATACAAATCACAACAGGTTCATAATTAAGGGCAAGTGATAGTTAGACACGTAGTGCTGTGTAGCATACATATCAAACACGAGCAAATAATCGATAATGAGTCTGAGAAAAAAACAGTTGGACTTTTTATTCCAGTCTATTGCAGTCTATTGCAGTTCCCGTTGCCTATGATTCATGTGATCGAAGCCAAGCTAGACATGTTTACTGCACAGCAAACCTCCTGTTTCTAGGTTTAAAGGACCGATGTCTCTATCTTCATGTCTGTAGATATGGTTACAAACCTGTCATGACAATCCCGTTTTAAAGAGATTGATTTATCCCTTTTTAGTGTAAATGCAGAAACGATTAAACCACCGGAAACGAAATAAATGTAATCATATCGCATGTAGCTTATAAGGGAATACCTTTTGATGCTCTGTGAGATTGAAAACATGAATTATTTAAATAGAAAAGATGTTAAATGACTATTTTGGTCTGGTCGTGTCAAATACAGACGTGTATGTTTATGACAGGCAGAGCACTTAAAGGACATCTACTTAGGGTTTCCGTGTCTTGTATATCTGATTTATGACATGATTTTAATCTTGAAATAGAAATCTCTGTATTTACTATCAAATGTCGAAGATAGAAACATAAACCTAAATAAATCGGCGACACTGAAAGCAATTTGAGAAAAGTTAACGTGTCAGATTTTACGCGGTAGCTGCGCTGTAAATTGAAAGAGTGTCTGTGTTAGGTAGCCTGAGGTAGTCTTGGGTGAGGGAGCGTCTGCCCCTGAGAGAGGGAGCAATTTGATTTTTAAAGCCTCTGTTTGTACAACTGTATTTGTAGATTTGCCCCGCATTTTAGAAGAAAAAGATAATGTGTCCTCCTCTTGCAGATCGACCGCCTCCGTGGTCTAGTGGTAGAGCGGAAGGTCCGGGGTTCGATCCCCGGCCGCGTCATACCAAAAGACGTTAAAAGATGGTACTTGTTGTTACCCTGTCTGGCGGTCGGCATTAAGGGGCTAAAACAAGGACTGGTCGGCTCGGAGTCAGTGTACTGTGTCTGAGTGGGGTATTCAAGTTAAACTGCGGCATGGTATCTCAGTGAGCTAGCACTATAAATCGGCATCAGTCCGGACTAGTACAAGCAGCCACACAACCACATACACGTACATGCACGTCGCTATATAAGTGCAATAATCTTGTACGCGACGTTGAACCCCATTTCACCTCACCTCACCTCCTCTTGTAGATCAGACAAAAGAATACAGTTCGTTTCTGCGGTTATTAAAAAACACACACACAGAAACAGAAGATTCCTTTGGCAGAACAATAACGGTTCCATCTAATGGAACTTAGCTGTATGTAACGTCGGGTGGGTCAAACATAAAAGGCCGTGAGGGATTGTTCGGGCGGACGGTCTGTCCCCTGAGGACTGATGGATTTTCCAGGAGGAAAGTAGATCTCAAAATGATGGCAACCTCTGCACTAAGCTGCAGCCCCAGAGGGATGATTTCGATTTTCTAATCGAGAACCTCCCCTTCATGTCAGGCAATATACCATCAGCTCCAGCTTATGGCGTCGATATTTCTATCTTACATGGGATCTTCAGAGCATGTACATTTTATTCAAATTTCAAGGAAAGACACATTTTACTTACAACTAAGATTTTCAATCTTGGATTTGACATCAAATGCCTGGATAAGTAATTTCAGAATTTAAATGGTAGACATTGAGACGAATTTTCTAAATATAACACGTTGCCTGTCAATATTATTCGGGATATAGGGGGGACGGGTGGCCCAGGTGGCCGTGATATAACTGGAATACTGTTAAGAGCGGCGTAAAACCCAACTCACTCACTCACTCACTCACTCACCTTATCACGAACTTCTCTGGCGGGTACCACCGTTAGAGCAGGACAAGTTCTCTTTTCGAGAACATCTGGTGTCATCATTGATTTTTTACTGATACATTCATATAAATGTCATTATTTCTTTACCTTCTAGGAACTATTGAATCTTGTCAAGCAGATATTGTGGACTGCGTGATTATCCGCTGATGTTGACATTTTTAATTCTGTACGTCAGCCCAACATTATCTCATAACTGCTATCAATTTCTGGAAAATGAGTGAGTGAGTGAATATTGCTTAACGCCGCATCAGCAATTTTGCAGCTATTCGCGGCGAGAAATGTCTTTTGTGTAGTCATATATCAACCAATAAAGCAATAGTGATGCTGAAAATCACTAAAATCTCAGTCATGTATCACATTCATAGGTAAAAGACTGACTGTTCAGGTAAAAATCTATATTTTATCATAGAGTTTAATTTCCTTCAAATACGCTAAGGGGGCACGGGTGGCCCAGTCGTCTAAAGCGCCGCGATTCGCTGTGCAGAGTTGCGTCCCTTAGGCACGCCAGAAACCTATGATTGTGGGTTCGAATCCTGGTTCGCCCCAATTATGTTTCTAGGTTTGTCAGCACCATACCCGTGCTCGTGGGTTTCACCGAAGTGGTAAACGTCTGAGACCTGCATCACTTCGGGCTTTCCTCCCACATTAAGCTGACACGCCGTGATATGACTGGAATACTGTTAAAAGCGGCGTTAAACCCAACTCACTCACTCACTCACTCACTCAAATACGCTAAAATCAAGTGATTAGAAACTGTGTTAAAAAGTTCAGATAAGGTATGAACATAATCATAAAAACGTTGTCTGACAAGTGCAAAATCAACACATTCCAGCAGAATGTGCTCTGGAAAATGACGAAGGCAACATAACAAATAGAACTGGATTGTATCAGTGAAGCTCAGGTGGCGCGACAAGGATGGACGCTAACAAACACTCACATCTCCACCGTGATATTGCAACACAGCACAGGTTCTGTTACAATTCACGTGGTTACATGCGAAGCTGTGTACAGCGCATAGATCGCAAACCCGATGGAGCCAAGCATAGTTGGTCGCGTTCGGCAGCTTGGTTTATGAGAGATTCTAGGGCTTCGGTCCTGCCCCAGACCGAAGCACACTACTTTCGTGGCACATATGGTGTCTCTTTAGTCATGTGACTTTGTTCGAAATTTGCGCCTTTCCACCCAGCAGTGAATGGGTACCCGGTAGGATGGGATCTTTATATGACTGCTTACCTTTTAGCACCTCACAAACGGCATGGCTTGGATACTCCCCAGGGAGCTGAGAGTAAAAATCGAGTACGCACTCATCCATTGACCGTGGTAATAATATAGTGCTTTGAACATGCTTTAGGGTGTGAATTTGGCGCATTATAAATATCAACATATTATTAGATATTTATTAAGTGTATATTGACAATGGGTAACACATATTGAACACACACATAAGGTTTACATGGTATTTAAGATGAGAAACATGTTTGATAGTGGACAACAGCGACACTTGGTATCAAGCTGCAGTGTCCTGATATCAAGGATTAAACACTGCATCATCTTGTTTGGTCCAGTTAGCACTTCTATTTCACACGACCGCCTCCGTGGTCTTGTGGTAGAGCGTCCGCCCGGAGAGCGGAAGGTCCGGGGTTCGATCCCCGGCCGCGACATACCAAAAGACGTTTAAAGATGGTACTTGTTGTTACCCTGTCTGGCGCTCGGCATTAAAGGGCTAAAACAAGGACTGGTCGGCTCGGAGTCAGTATACTGTGTCTGAGTGCGGTATTCATGTTAAACTGCGGCATGGTATGGCTAGCACTATAAATCGGCATCAGTCCGGACTAGTACAAGCAGCCACACATACACGTGCATGCACGTCGCTATAAAAGTTCAATAATCTTGGACGCGACGTTAAACCCAATTTCATCTCACCTCACCTCACCTCACCTCACCTCACCTCACCTCACCTCACCTTCTATTTCATACACTCTAGTAGCATCTATCATTCACAGGAAATATTTGGTAATTGTCTTGAATAATGGAATTGAAGAATTGGTAAGTCTCTGGATTAGAAATAATACATCTAGGCTGAATGAATGTGTCACTAGACACTCTCGAGATAACCCAAGGACCATGAAATTATGTCGGGTGATAAGACATCTCCAGAAAATACATTTTGGCATAACAAGGTTCCATTGTAAATTCCTGTGATAAATGTTCGAATAAATCACCAACACAAATCTTTATCATTGCAATAACGTTCTCAGCGTATATCCAGCTAATAAATATAACCTCATCACACGGCGTTCTCTGAAATCATCAGTACAACGATGTGCACAACGAGGTGGTTGACAATGACCATGGCTAGTTTCAGACTACTATGACGATATACACAGTAGGGGTGACTATTGGTCTGGAAATCACAATTGCGATAAATATTGATATTGCAAGCAACTATTGCGATAAATATCGATAGTTTTCAGTGTATCATTTTAGATGGATTTCAGAGTTGAATTAAACCTTTGAACTGAAGTTCCCTTTGACAACAACAAAAAAGTAAAGTTTGAGATATGACTGATTTGTTTTCTTTACCCTAAACCCTAAAACGAAACTTCCACATTATATATGAAAAAAATATTTGAACAGCATTGCATGTATTTTATTGATATGGTAAATACAATCGAAACTATCGAAATCGAAATCAAAATCGATAACTGAAATCGATACTATACAATCACTCTGGGAAACTGATTTAACAATCGATTGATTGACTTTAAGTGCATAACAATAGCAATATATCGATATTTCGATTGATCGTGACACCCCTAATACACAGGCATCACAGGCATCGATGTTTTCATCATCAGATATGTATTGGTCGAGTATTAATGACTCTGTAACGCCATTTCATTTTAAACCGACGGCCATGCGAATACCAAAGGTTTTATCTTCGTGATAGTTCAATAAGTGTGTATGAAGAAAGTATCTTCCGTCATGATACGTCCAGCATCCCCTATTATATCCCCTACTGTAGGTTTCTTTGTTCTTTTCTCAGGTGAAAAATTGACTCTCCTTTGCATGTGTTTGTGACGGGTGCCCCGGGTTGGCAGGATACGCTCACCTTTTCGCTAACACCTGCTATCATCACTATTTTACAGTGGTTTATTTCTTATGATTATTGAAATGGTTCATCGCTGTTTATTCGAATACAGGCTTGTGTTAGTGAGTGAGTTGGGTTTGAACAGTCTTGTATTACAATATCGAATTACGTGATGTTAAATAAATTATTTTATATATTTACAAAATCCTGCTGAAATGAAATACACGACTCTATGCTGAGGCAATTTTCAAATAGCGTCCTCATTCGTTGTTATATGTTCATAAAATAAGAGATTGTGACTGCAGCTTATACGTACAATGGGGGCACGGGTGGCCCAGTCGTCTAAGGCGCCGCGATTCGCTGTGCAGAGTTGCGTCCCTTGGGCACGGCAGAAACCTATAATTATGGGTTCGAATCCCGGTTCGCCCCGATTATGTTTCTAGGTTTGTCAGCACCATACCCGAGCTCGTGGATTTCACCGAAGTGGTAAACGTCTGAGACCTGCATCACTTCGGGCTTCCCTCCCACATTTAGCTGACACGCCGCGATATAACTGAAATACTGTTAAAAGCGGCGCTAAACCCAACTCACTCACTCACTATACGTCAACCAGGCGTATTACTGATGCAAGTATTTGATTAATGTAAAACCCGCGATTGTATTACTATGCCCTGTACAGCAGGATGATTGAGCTTTAGTAATATCTTCACTGTCAGGTTATCAATTCAGAAGCTCCAATTATTCAGGTAAATCAATTGATAAATTACCACTCTGACATTAAACCTGTAAAATAAACCTCTACATCTCCGCTATTGACAAACTGACTGCTGTCAGAAAGACAATATAGACGAATATGTTCACACAATATCGGTTGATACATATATGTGACTACAGTGGTGTCACAGATCTAACTCTTATTAGTTTTAGGGATTAATCAGAAGCTATATCCTCAAGACACCGGCCTCATTTTATTCCATGCAATGAGAAACGACAATGACGGCCGTTCATTTTATAGGCCAGACTGTGTGGGAGACGCGAAATTACAAGATCGGGAATAGATACCTTTTCTAGGATTTAAAGGTGCGTTGCTTCAAACAGAGACTTCCAAATCTAGTGAACCCGTGAAGATCCGGGGTAGAATAGGTCTTCGGCAACCCACGCTTGCCGTAAAAGGCGACAATGCTTGTCGTAAGAGGCGACTTACTGGATCGGGTGGTCAGGCTCGCAGACTTGGTTGATGCATGTCATCGTGTCCCAATTGCGTGGATCGATGCTCTTGGTGTCAATCACTAGATTGTCTGGTCCAGACTCGACTGGTCGGCTCGGAGTCAGAATATTGTGTTTGGTTGTTGTATCCATGTTAAACTGCGGAATGGTATCTCAGTGGGATGGCACTGTGAAACTGGCAGACGCGTCCGAACTAGTACAAGCAGCCGCGCGCGCGCGCACGCATGCACGCACGCACGCACGCACACGTGCACCTAGGTCGCTATATAAGGGACTACTATAGTTGAACGCGACGTTAAACCCCATTTCACCTTATGTGAGCGAAAAGATGAAAGTCACGTCCGCGGTATTTTAGGCATATTGTGACTAAAACATTTTATATTTAATTACACAACACTTGTCACCGGCGGACATTAAAACAACAAGTCACTCATAACAGTTTCATTTAAAAACCGAATTGGTAAACGTCTGAGACCTGCATCACTTGGGGCTTTCCTCCCGCATTAAGCTGACACGCCGCGATATAGCTGTTTATACTGGCGGTAAACCCAAACCACTCACTCACTCCAGTCTTACAAGCTGAACTCTATACAATACAATACTATACAATAGGGCAACATATACCCTGTTGGTGACAATTGGCGACCGCGCTGTCATCCAGTAAAGCCAGTGATGTAGGACTACTGATTCACGCAAACACGCTGTCACGCAAACACGCAGTCACGCAAACATACAATCAACCAATTCACCGAAACTGGCCACGTGATCTAATTAGCCCCTTCTTAGTACCAAGTCTGTCGCAGAATCCCCTTGCGTTTCAATGAGACCACTAAACCTGGGGGGGGGGGGGGGGGGGGGGGCACGGGTGGCCCAGTCGTCTAAGGCGCCGCGATTCGCTGTGCAGGGTTGCGTCCCTTGGGCACGACAGAAACCTATGATTGTGGGTTCGAATCCCGGTTCGCCCCGATTATGTTTCTAGGTTTGTCAGCACCATACCCGTGCTCGTGGGTTTCACCGCTGTGGTAAACGTCTGATACCTGCATCACTTCGGGCTTTCCTCCCACATTAAGCTGACACGCCGCGATATAACTGGAATACTGTTAAAAGCGGCGTTAAACCCGACTCACTCACTCACTCACTAAACTGGGTCGGATAGACAGTCATGCCGAGGGATTGTCTCGAAAATCGAAGTCTGATCATTTCTATATTCGTATACAAAATTGGTGTGGCTTGCTCATCGTGCCTACAGTTCACTGTAGTGAGTGAGTGAGTGAGTATGGTTTTACACCGCTTTTAGTAATATTCCAGCAATATCACGGCGGGGGACACCAGAAATGGGCTTCACCCATTGTACCCATGTCGGGAACCGAACCCGGGTCTTCGGCGTGACGAGCGAACGCTTTAACCACTAGGCTACCCGACCGCCCCTAGTTCCCTGTAGATGTCACTGCTTTCTTTGTCTTGGTAGAGTGACGTCACTTCTTCGTTCCGATGGCTCCGAGGTTGAACTTCAGATTCACACCGATTTTGATCTTTGATCTATGTTGCACAATACCAGTGTTCCTGGGATTCAAAATGGTAAACGAACTTGACCCGAGTCACTTTTCACTTTCCTCACGCATTAATTTGCAGCGTATTCCAGCTATGTGACGGCGGCATGGAAATAACCGACCCTGGACCAGATAATCGATATTATAAGCAACGATTCACGCCATTGGGGTACGATGATACGTTTTCGGCCAAGTCCCCGGGCCTGACTACCTGATCCGTTTGGTCACCTGATCCATGTCGGTTGCTGTGGACAAATTCTAACCCGGCATTACAACGGGGCCGCCGTTATTGAACTGAATTATTGTTCAAAGGTGCGTAAACACAACTCACCAACTCCCTTTGTTATCCCCATTTTGTTTAAGTCTACAGCTAGGTACTCCAGCGATAATATAGCGGACCTGTTAACATAAACAACGTAAATCATTTCTTTGTTAAAATTATTTTCAATTATGAAATGATTGGAGTGGCGATGGGCAGGGAGATGGTTTAATCTTTCAGTGGGCGTCACTCAAATCACATGAACGAACTGATCAATGGGACACATTTGTCTGACGAGATTTCCAACATGTCCCGCTTCCACATCTCTTATTGGTACATTAACTGCCCATCTTTCACTGATTCCTTCATCCTTTTAGAATGTAATCAGCGTTGAAACATACGCTTCCATATTCTCAACTAACCACAAAGGTCATCAATGGTTTCTCTGTTAGACACCATTGCTATTATTGTTGGAAAGCGTAGCTGACTATATTGCAACAGAATTTTAAAAAACAAGGATCAATATCTTTGCGAATCGAACCTTGACCACAGGTCACGCCTATCGGACGCCACCATGCACTGTGGACCACTTGTTTGTTTGTTTGTTTGTTTGCTTGTTTGCTTGTTTCATGCTGTTCAACTCCAAACTCAGCAATATTACAGCTATAAGACGGCGGTCTGTAAACAATCGAGTCTGGACCAGACAATCCAGTGATCGACGTCATGAACATCGATCCACGCAAATGGGATACGATGACGTGCATCAACCAAGTCATCGAGCCTGACCACCCGATCCCGTAAGTCGTCTCTTACGACAAGCATAGACGCTTTTAGGGCAAGCATGGGTTGCTGAAGACCAATTCTATCCCTTATCTTCGCGGGTCTGGACCACTTGTACCCACAGCTCTCGTGATTATGGTATGGCTTTCCCGGGGTATTTTTTCTAGTCGTCGAGAGTGGACAGCATCTGACTAGATGAAGGTGGAGAACAGCTGATCTGTCAGAGATTGCCCAGTCGGAGATGGAAAAACAGCTGATCGGTCGGGGATGGGAAATGGGCGCTAATCGACGCCTGCCGCTTAAGGGGCGTGGCGACATATATGATTTAATTTTGCGTTGGTTACATACATTGTAGACTTACGACGGGGGAATTCCCCAATTACCTCTTTGGTATGGAGCTTGTTAACACTTTCATCATCAAATGTTTCGCACTTCTCAGGCAATTAACGCCTGGGTAATGATGAAGCCTTACTAAAGCTTTCCGTGATTTTTCAGGCGAATAATTGACTTCCCTTTGCATGTGTTTGTGATGGGTGCCACCGATGGGGCAGGATACGCTAACCTTTCGAACAACTGGTATCATCACTTGAAAGTGATTCATAAACAGATGTTCATGATATAGTCGGAATTGTACAATCGACTCTTCTTTATGCAGAGATGTCTATTGGATATGGAAAGTGTTTGATCGCTTTATTATTATTATGGTAGAAATGTGGAGGACATTTTGTTCACATGGAAGCGACAAAAAAGATGTCCGGTGCATTTGCCTTATGTGCGTTTGTGACGGGTGCCAAACCTGGTGCCATTAAACATGTTCATGATAGAGAGACAGAAACTATATGTGGTTATGGAAAAGGGTTTTGTCGGTTTTTATCATTAATACATTGTATGTTAGTGAAGGCGAGACAAAAACCAGATTATTCACAACGCGGAAATGACATTGTGGCGCCTGTGCCTCGGTTAACACCCTGGCGAGACAGGGGAATTATATTAGTTTGTTCTGCATAAAGGAATGAATAGCAGCTTGGATTGTTTATTATCATGGAAAGTGTTTTTTCGCTTATATTTACGTTCGTACGCCTATCATCCATCTTTATATTAATTTATGAAACTCGCTCGTGAAAAGCAAACATTTTCATGAAATAATTATGATTCATATGCGCCCCATACCCCCCCACCCCTCGAAAAATTAAAAAGAAAAAAACCCACTTATGATGGACTCATAGGAATTGGAATCAAGTTGTCATCAGCGATGAATCCCGATTTAATCTTCGATTTGCTGATGGTAGGGCGGGGGTGTGGAGGCGCCGTCATGAACGTTACGCCCTGTGTTGTGTACAGGAAGTTGACAGATTTCGAGGCGGAAGTGTCATGGTGTGGGGTGCTTTCTGTGGCAATGCACGTTCCAGGCTTCTTGTCATCAGTGGCAACCTCAACGCTGCTGCTTACCGCGACCAGGTACTTGCACCAGAACTTCTGCCTTTTATGGCAGCACATGGACCCGGTTTGATCTTCCAACACGACAATGCCAGACCCCACACTGCAATTTTGACAAGGACTTTCCTTCAGAATGTGGAAGTCAACGTCATGGCCTGGCCGTCAAGGTCTCCCGACCTCAATCCCATCGAACACGTCTGGGATGCTCTTGGCAGAAGTCTGCGCACTCTCCAGAAACAAACCACAGAATTTGCAAGATCTTGGCACCATTTTGCAGCAACAATGGCGTCGTCTTCCCAATCATGTGTTCACAAACATCACAAGTTCCATGCGGAGGCGTTGTGTGGCAGTTGCCAATGCACATGGTGGCCATACACGCTATTGAACTTGTGTGCCATCAGATTATCGTGCTTGGGACTTATGATTTAAACTGTTGATGTTATTACCGAATACCTAGGTACTTGAAACAAATTATGGTTACTACCGTTAATTAAAATCCTTCTTCGGGCATTAATGATTAAAAATTACCTTCTCTGATACATTTGTCCGTTGTATATCATACATGTATATTGGATTACTTTTAAAAATGTGAAGTTTTTATTTATATAGCTGCAACCTCTTTGTTATAAGAAGAATTGCAAAGGGCGTCAGAGAAGCGGGACGGTGACCGAAAGGCATCATGTGAACCAAGGCTGATGTATATTAATAACACATCCGGGTCATATGCGTGCCTTGATGACTGTCTCCAAAGAGCGACCTTTGGAACTAATGAGAATGTGTCAAATCATCTTCACAGAACACTCTGTGCGAGCACATGAAGAGCCCTACAGATCCTTCACAGCATATTCAGCACTAATCTGAACACGCAGGGGAACGGGTTCACAAAGCTTATCACTCATTGCCTTCTGAGACAGGAAGATCGTTCACGATGGCTATTTTCATAAGAAGACTCCGTAGCCGGCGCCGTTGTAAGTACATCTTATATGACAATGCTTATCCAATAAGTGCAGGGCCAAGATTACGAGTACACTAAGGTCTTAGCACTAATGACTTTGTTTGTTTGTTGATTTGTTGTTTAACGCCGCACTCAGCAATACTCCAGCTACATGACGGCGGTCTGTAAATAATCGAGTATGGACCAGACAATCCAGTGATTAACATCATGAGCATCGATCCACGTAATTGGGATGCGATGACATGCATTTACCAAGTCAGCGAGCCTGACCACCCGATCCTGTTATTCGCCTCTTAAGACAAGCATAGTCGCCTTTTATGGCAAGCATGGGTTCCTGAAGACCTATTCTACCCCGGATCTTCACGGGTCTAAGGACTTTGTGCCCCATTATCACGTTCCATTAGGACAATATATTTATGAGGAATGTGTGGTTTGTTTAAATTGTTTTGTTGTAATGTTCAAGCTTAACTTCAATACACTCAACGGTTTTTTGGAGTTTGAAAAATATTGTTAGAGTATGATGTAGTTAGTAGATGTACTGTAACTTACTGATCCCATTATATTGTAAAGAACGATGATAATTGTTGAGGCCTAGGATTGAAATGAAAAAAAAATCTTGATTAAATCTTCAATTCTTCATTTATCATGTTTTAACAACAATGATGATGTACTATTGTACATATACGAATAAAATTATCTCTCGCACAGTAATTTGCATTTGTCGTTATTTTGCTGAAATAGTGTCGTTATTTTACTGAAATAGTTTCCATATTTTGCTGAAATAGTGTCCATATTTTGCTGAAACACTGACGTTGTTTTGCTGAAACACTGACGTTGTTTTGCTGAAATACTGTCCTTATTTTGCTGAATTACTGTCGTTGTTTTGCTGAAATACTGTCGTTACTTTGCTGAAATACTGTCGTTATTTTGCTGAAATACTGTCGTTATTTTGCTGAAATACGTCGTTTTTTTGCTGAAATACGTCGTTATTTTGCTGAAATACTGTCGTTACTTTGCTGAAATACTGTCGTTATTTTGCTGAAATACTGTCGTTATTTTGCTGAAATACGTCGTTATTTTGCTGAAATACGTCGTTATTTTGCTGAAATACTGTCGTTATTTTGCTGAAATACGTCGTTACTTTGCTGAAATACTGTCGTTATTTTGCTGAAATACGTTGTTTTGCTGAAATACTGTCGTTATTTTGCTGAAATAGGTCGTTATTTTGCTGAAATAGGTCGTTATTTTGCTGAAATACGTGGTTATTTTGCTGAAATACGTCGTTATTTTGCTGAAATACTGACGAGACTTATCTGAACTCAGGAGGTTTAGGTAGTGAGTTGACCACTAATCCTACTACTTAGTCTTTGACGGAAATAACACGAAAAGCTGTATAATTGCTTTAAACGTCTCTCCCTGGCGTTATCATGACCCGCTAGTGCACAGTGGTCATTTGTGTTGATACTTTTAGCAGAGTGGAGAGAAAGACCGCAACCTATAATTAACACGATTTACTTTATTTCAAAACGATTATGTTCCTGTGAAATTGAACGTAAATGAGTGTAAACGGGTTATTCCAATATATAAGTCACTTTAATCCGACTGAAGCAGGATTGTTTAAAATGACTTTGATTTAATCAAAAGCTTTTCAATCACTTGTCTCCACCTCAACAGGAAGCCTTCAGTTGTATACATATATAAATATAAAAGTCATTGAAAGAGAATAGCATGTCTTGATTATCCGCCGCAACAGATTCCATTTCTCGTAGCTGTGAAACCTATAGTCTGGAAGGTAATTTAAGGTACCGACGTTCACTACAATATCTGAAAAACTATTGGACCTACTCCAGTCAAAGTTGGTATGAGATAATTAAACAGTCATACAAAACTGGATATTACATTTAAAGACAGTCGGTGCATGAATAAAAAATCTGTCTATTTATCTATCACTATATTTCATCAACAACCAGACCTGTTCGTCACGGGTGGAACGAGCATTCATTGAAACAGCCATCCGCATAATGCTACCCCTATGCTCCAATAGTTTTTCAGATATTGTAGTAAACGTCGGTACCTTAAATTTCCTTCCAGTCTATACATGGATGGACCACAGAACTTGTACAGACTACCTGGCTAAATGTAAACCTTTCTTCCAATTAAGGTCGTTATAATCTATATTTTTTACGTGGTTAGTATCCTGGTTTTCCTCATGGTACCGATCTGTCAATCAAATATTTCTGAATAGCTGAAAAAATCTGAGATATTTGTTCAACCCACTGGCTGACTATTGGAGTGAGTGAGTGAATATGGTTTTACGCCGCTTTTAGCAATATTCCAGCAATATCACGGCGGGGGACACCAGAAATGGACTTCACACATTGTACCCATGTCGGGAATCGAACCCGGGTCTTCGGTGTGACGAGCGAACGCTTTAACCACTAGGCTACCCGACTATTGGACGATTAGTATCTACTGGACTGATTGTTCGAAGAAGCTCTCCAAATAAAGCGATTCAACACTTTCCATATCCAATAGTAATCGGGGGCACGGATGGACCAGTCGTCTAAGGCGCCGCGATTCGCTGTGCAGATTGCGTCCCGTGGACACGCCAGAAACCTCTGATTGTGGGTTCGAATCCCGGTTCGCCCCGATTATGTTTCTAGGTTTGTCAGCACCATACCCGTGCTCGTGGGTTTCACCGAAGTGATAAACGTCTGAGACCTGCATCACTTCGGGCTTTCCTCCGACATTAAGCTGACACGCCGCGATATAACTGGACTACTGTAAAAAGCGGCGTTAAACCCAACTCACTCACTCACTCCAATAGTAATCTCCGCACAAAGCAAAGTCGAGTATTCGATTCCGACTATATCATGAGCATGTGTTTATGAATCACTATCAAATAGCGATGATACCAGTTGTTCGAAAGATGATCGTATCCTGCCCCACCGGTGGCACCCGTCACAAACACATGCAAAGGAAAGTCAATTGTTCTCCTGAAATCACGGAAAGCTTTAGTAAGGTTTCATCATTATCCACGCGATAATGGCCCGGGAAGTGCGAAACATTTGATGATGTAAGTGTTAACAAGCTCTGTACCCAAGAGGTAATTGGGGGACACAAGTTATAATTCCCCCTGTCGTTTGTCTACATTGGACTCGTGCACAGGCAAGTCAACAACATGTTTTTTTTCATTTGTATGATTTCACCCTCCGGACCATCTGTATGTACGAGCATTGGTTGTTTCGTAAGAGAACATTATATTCCCGGGGCTC
The DNA here is from genome assembly GCF_022045235.1 of Haliotis cracherodii. Lineage (NCBI taxonomy): Eukaryota > Metazoa > Mollusca > Gastropoda > Lepetellida > Haliotidae > Haliotis > Haliotis cracherodii. Next base: position 9,875,361 of record NW_027266279.1, on the reverse strand, counting down.
CTGGTCCAACGCAAAGCGAACAAATCAAGATAAGCAATGCTTTCTATGACTTCGATTCTTTCACTTCTGATTAATGTTTCTTTAGTTAGTTGCTTTGTTCGAAATTTGTCTTTGTTACCAGGCAGCGAAAGGGAACCTGGTTGGAGGTGAGGTGAGGTGAGGTGAGGTGAGGTGAGGTGAAATGGGGTTTAACATCGCGTCCAAGATGATTGCACGTATATAACGACGTGCATGCAAGTGTGTGTGTTTGTGGTTGCTTGTACTAGTCCGGACTGATGCCGATTTATAATGCTAGCTCACTGAGATATCATGCCGCAGTTTAACATGAATACCCTACTCAGACACAGTATACTGACTCCGAGCCGACCAGTCCTTGTTTCAGCCCCGTAATGCCGAGCGCCAGACAGGGTAACAACAAGTACCATCTTTTAACGTCTTTTGGTATGACGCGGCCGGGGATCGAACCCCGGACCTTCCGCTCTCCGGGTGGACGCTCTACCACTAGACCACGGAGGCGGACGAACCTGGTTGGATTAGATGGTGCTGTGAGGCTCACATGTTGCGCAGTTCATTACCATCAGCGTGGCTTGTATCCTCCACAGGCAGCTGACATTTGTTAACCAGTTGTCATGCTTATTGACCCCTCCGTGTCTTGCACTTAATGGTTTGCATATTGCTATTATTTACAGATTAAAATAAACAAAATGCAGCAAAGGGGGTGATCCTGTCACCGTACGGATGGCTAGGCCCATCATCAGCTCAGGGCCCTTGCCCCCTCTACGCGCAACCCAGAATGGGACTTTTCCCAGGAAGCGCTGCCTAGTCTTACCCACCCGGAACACTGCAGCCTTCTGCATTACCCAGATTGTCAGAAATGCTGTATTCCTGGTAGCAAATCCGGGTACTCTCCCAATGTCAGTCATCAGATTGGGAGGTACCAAACCTAAGGCACCGAGAACAATGGGGAGTCCACGACTTGGTACTTGGGATGCAAGCGTGACATTTCGAAAGCGAAAGGTCTGCATATTTGCTATGTGTTTCCTGAATCTTGTCAATCACGTTATTGTCAAAAGGGACAGAAAATTCAATGATATACATGATTATATTGGATTTATCAATAAGGACAAGATCAGGATGGTTGGCCTGGATAGGTCCGAGGCTGTATACGGGCCTATTCCAAAGAATTTTGTATTTATCATTTTCCATGACGCCCTCAACATATTCTTGGTCGTATCATGGATGGACCTCTGTGTCAATATCACAAGCATGGATCGAATCCCTCCATCATGTCGCTTCGTGTTTGTGCCAAAGCGGGGCACCAACTGATAATGTGTTGGACAATCTCATTAAATTCATTGCATAATCTACATTTATTTCATATTTACAATTTGATGCAAAATCACACATTGACGGTTTGATTGGGAAGTGACTGGTCCTGAGCAGCAAACAGAAAACCTCTCAACACACTGCACATAAACTCTGAAGAGTTATTACTACAGCGGTGTCACAGCACTGGACTCGAACACCGTGTGAAACACCGCGTAGCCAAGAACATGCCATTTTAAAACCCAGAAAACGTGTAAACGTGTAAAATAACTTAGTCAAAAGCCTACACAATAAATATTCCAGCCTGTCTATGTGTTGGACAGTCTCATTAAATTTATTGCATTATCTACGTTTCATATTTACATCTTGATGCAAAATCAGACATTGACGGTTTCGAGTGGGCGTGACTGCTCCTGAGCAACAAACGGAATGCCTTCTGTTTCACTTTTCATCCAAGGGAAGGACTTCGCAGGGTTGCTTACCTTCTCAACACACTGCACATAAACTCGATGCAGTGGTCGTTCAGATAGCCTGTCCTTGAGTCTGGACTGATTTGATATGGCACTTCGCTTGGTTGGCACTCATCTCTGTACCGTCCAGCAGTGCAGATCCATCAACAAATTCAACATTGATATTGAGATTATGTCCACACCCTTGGCTCGTTTACGAAAACTGTGGAATGCCTTGTTTTCATCATGTCTTGTCATGCAACACAAGAGGATCATCAGACAAATTAATGTGTGATAAAGTGCACAAAATAATATTTAATATAATAATAATAATAATAATAATAATAATAATAATAATAATGATAATAATAATAATAATAATAATAATAATAATAATAATAATGTTGTTGTTGTTGTTGTTATTAACTAGGGTAACTACACCCAAAAGATAGCATGATGTACTTAGCAAGAGTCCTAAACTTTAACCTTTTGCATTATGGATAGAGCACATTGGGATAAAAGATGTGTCTATGCGTAATTCTACAAATATATTCAACCTGAACAAACGCACCTTTCGTTATTAATGCATCATATTGTATTAGAGCTGCCACGTCTCATGTATGTATTGTCTGGCACAACACATTGATCCAAACATAAGTGATCTCTTTAACACTATCAGTCTGGCTTGGAAAACTATGTAAACGCGTTTGCAGACAATTTATCTTCAGTGTCTTCACGTAACTGTTGCACAGTGCTTATGTAGCCAATGGCCCAAGATCGACCTTTTTCTCCATCATTCACCCAAGTCTGGAAATATCGTACACGTACCAAATAAATGTACAGACATCGTTATGTCAAGTTATTATCAGCGTTAATTCAGCAGAAGAAATAGCAGATATAGTAGACCTCATCTTTATTGAATCATTTATCGTACTTATCTATTTATCAACGACGAACATCAACCTAAGTTTTCCTCCGGCGATAGGTTGATTCACCATCATACAGATGTTGAAAGCGGTTGAAAAGCCATATCACTCACTCATTTTCCGATATAAGCATCTGTATTTTCATTGGCTGAGAAACGGTCACATGACACGGTATTGCCTGCGATCCACCCTGCCGTGCAGTGATATTGCCTTTGTTGATTAAGCCAATGGATTCAAAGGAGAGAAATATTTTCAGCCAATCAGAGTGAGCATAACGCAAGGCTTGTGCATAATCTCCTTTGACTGTCCTTTTCATCTGATTCAATTATTGTTGAATTTGAAATATTTTTTCTTTCTAAATTATGAAATAAAACAATTATTGGCCACAATTCGAGCAATATCATGTTTTATGGACACAAGAAATTGATATTTAACTCGGCCGCTGACCTCGATTAATATCAGTTTCTCAGGTCCATAAAACATGATATTGCTCTTATGGATGTCCAATAATTGATTAGAACATTAGCATAATTAGTGATATTTTAAATGGTTTGTTTTAAAGACGTCATATGGATGTAATGACAAAATAACAGACGGTTGCAGTCTTTCTAACCAAGAAATGCTAACGTCAATGTTTTTAGCTATCTCCGGCATCTCAACGACGCCACTGCAGCCACGGTCACAAGAAAGGGCGCAAGCCAAATGATACCATTGATTTGCAAGATTTGTTGTCGCTCCTTCAGGAACCATTGAGACAACACAAAGTACTTACATGGCTATAGGCTGTGTCGTTTACGGAAATCAAAAACGACCTCAGCAACTTTTGCTGATGGATGGTTACAAACAGCACGAGCCAAGAGAATCAACGAGAGAGTATGCTTCTTGATATTGCTTTGAAATGTTTGCCCAAACCAGAAATAGACTCCAGTAAAGATACCTCAGTGTGTGATGTCGGCATTGGTAGAATGCACAAATTGAAAGGCTTCAACGGACATAACCATCATCGCGTCCAAGATTATTGCACTTATATAGCGACGTACATGTAGGTGTGTGTGTTTGTGGCTGCTTGTACTAGTCCGGACTGATGCCGATTTATAGTGCGAGCTCACTGAGATACCATGCCGCAGTTTAACATGAATACCCCACTCACACACAGTATACTGACTCCGAGCCGACCAGTCCCTGTTTTAGCCCCTTAATGCCGAGCGCCAGACAGGGTAACAACAAGTACCATATTTTAACGTCTTTTGGTATGACGCGGCCGGGGATCGAACCCCGGACCTTCCGCTCTCCGGGTGGACGCTCTACCACTAGACCACGGAGGCGGTCTCCATCATATGTAAGCATCACTACATTTATAGTTTGAACAAAGAGCTTGGTATAAGTGACAAAAGAAATAATGTCATGGACTGGATTCCAGAGCTCCATATACATCTCTACAAAGTGATATACTTTGTAGGGTCCAGCTAAAGAATCACAAAAAACATGTCGCAAAGATTATCCATAATATTAATTCAATTGATGAAGGACTTTCTTTATGTTCACCAAAATGATTTGACACAAGTGGAATTGATACCATGTGATCGAAGATTCTTTTTAGTTTTTGCAATCTCGGAAAAGAACCAAGTTCATTTATGTCAAAACATTTGATTTTTTGTACACCAATACCATACACGACAAACTGTTGGGAAAGCTTCATTCCTTGATCCATGGTACATCTGTCTCTAAACGTAGAGGTAGTTGCATATCTACCCTCAAAGGTTCAGGACAATTTGTCAAAATTGAAAGACTTAGCAAATGTCAGCTGAAGTTTACTGAGAAAAGAACTGCTGGATTTTCTCTTAGATAACACCTGTGTGAGATCTGTAGATATGGCATTTAGGCAAGGTATTGACATTCCGATGGGGACCAATTTGTGCTCCCCTCAATTCTGAACTGTTTTTTTTGCATTTGAATCGGAATTTCTGCTCGAAAATAAAAACACAGGAGGTTTAACTTAAGATTCAGGTGTATCGATGATCTGATATCGTTTAATAATTGAATTAATAATTAATAATTGAAAATAGCCCATTCCCTTCCTCTGATTTCCCCAACTGAACTAAAAAGAAAAAAGAAAACTGAAACCACTTCATCTGTGTCATAATCGGAGCTATGCATGCTGATTCAGAATGATATTGCAGCACCGCCAGTCTTTGGTGTCTAGGTACCCAAGATGGATAGATGGACCCACAAAATCACACTGTTTGGTCAACAGTTTTATATTATCACCAGTCAGCTGATACGTCCAGTAAACCGGGTGACTAACTCGTGTAAAAGAAATGACTCACGCTTAGGATATTCTGTCATCCGGTGTGACAGCATGATAGATAAGATAGACACAATTTTATGGATAACAACTTCTTTAATACTGTGAAAAGCGACGTTTCGGTATGGATCCTTAGACCGTTGTCAAGCAAGACTGAATGAGGGTTACTTACTTACTTATATTGGAGATTTAACGTGCGCTTTCCGACTGCAAGCGTATGTCGCACACGGGCCCGGCCAGGCCATTTAATGTGTTTCCAAAAAGGGGAAAAGTGAGTTTGTGCAACCCAGGAGGGGGCTTTAGGGGTTACTTATATAGTAATTTTGAAATTTTGAGATTTGGAAAGAATGCCAAGAGTGGGTGGGGGACGAACTAAGGGAGCTGTGTGTGCTGGGTGGTAGTTTTGGTTTTAATATTTTATTTGGGGTTTAAATGCGACTAATTAGTCCTGTTTTTATTAGGTATATGCCTAAGGCTTTGAATTTTTCTAATTTATTTTGTGGATTTAGGATTGATTCTAGTGTAAGTCCGGTTTTAAGATTTAGGGTGGTCTGTAGTGTTGTTCGATGTGTTTGGTAGTGTGTGCAGTGAATGAGTACGTGTTCTGGTGTTTCTTGTTGTTTGCAATGTGGGCAGTTTCCTGTTGTGTGTAGTTTAGCTATTTTACGGTGATTATTTAGTTTGGTGTGGCCTGTTTGTAGTTTGGTAATTATTCTGTCGATTTTTTGGGATGGGTGTAGTATTTTGGGTTTATTTAAGGGTTTTTTGAGTACTTTCCTGATTTGGCTATTTGAGTTTTGGTATATATTTTGCCATTTTTTGTTAATTTTTTGTTTAGTGACACTTTTGATTTCTGATTTTGAGCTGGGTAAGTTTAAGCTTATTTCTGGGTGTTTAAGGGATAATTTTGCTGCTTTATCTGCCTTTTCATTTGCAAAGATTCCTACGTGGGCGGGGATCCAAATGAACTCTATTTGTTTACCTACCTTAGTTAAGTTGTTTGAGCTATTGAGTATTTGATTTATTAGTTTGGGGCGGTTTTTAGTGTTTTTATTTTTGAGGGCTTGTAGTCCACTGAGGGAGTCGGTCAGGATGAGGATTTTTTGGTGTTTTTTAGAGTGCTGATTGTGTAGTGCTGAGGCCATGCCCATTAGTTCGGCCGTGAATATGGATTGGTTGTTTGGGAGTCGGTAAGATTGTGTGTCTTTGGTTGGTTGTGCGTTGTGGACTCCGAAACCTGTGTGTTTTGAGATCGGATCTGAGGATCCGTCTGTGTATATGTGACACCAATTAGGCCAATTTTCATGTATGTATGCTAGTGTGGTGGTTTTAGCGATGTTAGGATCGGTCTGTTTATTTAGTGTATCGGCTAGTGTTGTGTCTATTTTTGGTATTTTAAGTTTTGGAGTGAAGATATTGGATGATTTATTGTTTTGTTTAAGATTATTTATTTTGTGTTCGTTTAGGTAATTGGTTATTCTTTGGGAAATTGGAGTAAGTAGTGGATGTTTCCGGGCTAGGGCTTGGTTTCTAGGGCTAATATTTTGTTTTATTAAGTTTTCGATTAGTGGGTTTGATTGGGACGCGGCCCAGAAGTTTAGGGTAAGTTGTTCCCTACGTAGTTTAAGTGGCATTTCTCCTGTTAAGGCCTGGAGTGAGGTGGAAGAGGTGCCATGTTGAGTTCGTGTGATTAGTTTTAGGGCCTGATACTGGATTGAGTCTAGTTTTTTAATGAGAGAGTTGTTTAAGGTGTCGTAAATGGCACTGCCATAGTCTAGTTTGTACCTAATTAGGGACATAGTGCAGAATATATATAGTAGGTGGAGGATTAACAGTAACAACAATAGTATACATGAGTCGGATAACATAGGTAGGTGTGACAACAAAGGGATGATGCTGTCACAACACGATGGACAGAGAACACATAGATGGAAGCCAATGGGACATGAAGCCAATAAACAGGATAAGTGATTATTGTTTGATGAGTTCATAGTAGGCGGGTGGGATGAAATAGCCTTGATGTCTGTTGATTGATGGCTTGTGGCGGCGAATGTGGACTGCTTCTGTTAGTTTTCTTTTAGTGAAATCATGGAGGTTGTTAGCGAGGATTTGGACATTGTCCCAGTTGATGATGTGATTGGGACAGTTGCTGATATGGTCCGAGATGGTTGATTTGCTGTCGGATTTAATGGTGGAGGTTTTATGCTCTTTCATTCTGGTGTTGATTGGGCGGGATGTTTCACCAACGTAAGATGGTCCACAGATGCAGTCAATTTTGTAAACTACACCTTTAGGCTCTTAGACATGATAGGTGCAGCTTAATAGTTGGCGCAACGTGTTATGGTCACTCATCATTGTAGGATGTTCGGTGTGCACAGCTAACACTCATTTTTCAGTGGAGACCGCCTCCGTGGTCTAGTGGTAGAGCGTCCACCCGGAGAGCGGAAGGTCCTGGGTTCGATCCCCGGCCGCGTCATACCAAAAGACGTTAAAAGATGGTACTTGTTGTTAGTTCCCTATTTTGACTTGCATCATATTTTTCCGCGTTTTTGAGGTGAACAATTGACTTGCCTTTGCATGTGTTTTGTATCATAACTTTTTGATAGTGCCCATGAGCAAGAATACGAGCATGCTCGATTGTACCTCAAAACTTGAATACAGTCGGAATCGTATAATCGACTCTACTAATAGCCGGGGGCGGTCGGGTAGCTTCTGGTGTCCATCGCCGTGATATTGCTGGAATATTGCTAAAAACGGCGTAAAACCTTACTCACTCACTACTAATAGCAGAGCTTTCCTGTGGCTGTGGTAAGGGTTTTGTTGCTTTTATGTACCCATAAGTTCATCTGATCACATTTTGCTTGACATTTTAGTGTTGAACAATCCTTGTGCTTGGTATATTGCTTGTCTTGATTAGGTTTAACTGTTAGGCGTTGCAAGAAATAAAACCCATTTAGCCGTTTCTTCTTTTGAGAAGGAAATGTAATTGTCGGTGTGAACTTCTAATGGTTCAGCCTGTGAGATTTGCGTCTATTTTTGGCAAGATTGCTTTTTGTTTAAGCTTAATCAAATTTTCGCGACACACTGAACTTTATGGCTCAACATCTTACATTTCAAGTCAAACTCTAAATCACGTTAATATTTACGGTCAATTAATATTAAAGTAAGTTTATTCCCATCCCCCATTTGTAACTGAGAGCTTAACAAGTTTAATAGTGTGTAAAAAATTGTTTATTCATGAGGCAAAAAGTATACTATCACCATGGTGGTTCTTTCGATAAGGTCAGGGCGATAAAAAACTGCCTTCTCCTTATTTGAACAGATATAAGGAGCTCATTACTAATAGTTCGCCTCTGATTTGGTATATCAAAACAAACAACTTGTGACGATGACGGTCTCCAGGTTTAACCATGCTTGGATACCCAGTATAAGAGGCAGAGAACCGATTATTTGATATTCAGGGAGGGGGATGGGGTGGGTGTAGATTGTATCGAAAATAAGAAATTGCCTCATGAGATGCTTAAACAAATGAATTATTTTAAAAAATACACTGTTGCAATACTGTTTTTTCCTTTAATAATATCTGCAGATTGCGCTGAAGAATGTCAAATCCCCATATAAAATCCGGGACGTGTGTGGCCAAGTCGTCTAAGACGCCGCGATTCGCTGTGCAGAGTTGCGTCCCTTCCCCACGCCAGGAACCTATGATTGTGGGTTCGAATCCCGGTTCGCCCCGATTATGTTTCTAGGTTGTCAGCACCATACCCGTGCTCGTGGGTTTCACCGAAGTGGTAAACGTCTGAGAACTGCATCACTTCGGGCTTTCCTCCCACATTAAGCTGACACGCCGTTATATAACTGGAATACTGTTAAATGCAGCGTTAAACACAACTCACTCACTCACTCACTATAAAATCCCAGCACCCAACCATCCCCAGCAAATGGAATGGTTGGTCCCGAATTAGATCGTTTTTGTATGTCAAAGTAAATGCTGTGGGAGGACGCTACACATATGGACGTTACTAAATTGAAAACTTGTTTGTTTCATTTTTAGCCCACCATCAAATTGGGTATATACTTTCTTTTGTCCGGCTGTGTATATGACCTATCTGCAGCACGTGGAGTCGATTATCGATGTAGACCGCCTCCGTGGTCTAGAGGTAGAGCGTCCGCCCGGAGAGCGGAAGGTCCTGGGTTCGTCCCCGGCCGCGTCATACCAAAATACGTTAAAAGATGGTACTTGTTGTTACCCTGTCTGGCGCTCGGCATTAAAGGGCTAAAACAAGGACTGGTCGGCTCGGAGTCAGTATACTGTGGGGTATTCATGGTATCTCAGTGAGCTAGCCACACACACACACAAACACACGTGCATGCACGTCGCTATATAAGTGCAATAATCTTGGACGCGACGTTAAACCCCATTTCACCCCACCTGATTATCGACGTATAATTATAACGCAGGATAACCTGCTTCTTGTTACAGATTGATATCTGTCTGCGCCATGAATTTGACCAGTTTGCACATTGTTGACGTAAAACGTGAATCCTTAATGTCAACATCAGAGATTAATCAGTCTTGAATATCTGCCAAAACACATTCCATAGGAGGGAAGGGAAGAAAATAATATGAATGGATTAGACAAGTGTGTTACCACCAGATTACGTGATCACTGTCAAAGGCAATGTATTTGACATGGAACACGAGACCGTAATAACATGACCTATGGCAGTTTTGAAGGAAACATGGTTTGATTGTCATATTATATTGACCAAGTATTAAGATGACTTATTGGAAATCCATGTGGGTGGTAAATAACCCAAGTAATATCAAGGTGTGTCAGCGTTGTGAGGAAAGCGAGACCAAATGACGTAGGAAGTGACGTTAACGTGAATGGTGCCGACAAAAAGAGGGTTTTATTGATCAGAGAAGTATGTACCTGACTGAATATATTCATAATGCAAGTGTTCAAATACTTTCCAAGAATATGTGGAAAAATTCCATGTTGAAAATGTTGACTATCGGTATCACGGTTTAATTCGTGTACAATAAAACGTCAACGCCAGCGAATAACCAGTCTCGATTATTCGCCGAAACAGATTCCGTTGGGCATAAAAGGCAAAATACCGGTGAAAATATATATAGAATACTAAACGAGCTGTAATACCAATTTTATGAAACTCGTGAATAGTTGTGGTATCTGACGAGCAAAGGCGAGTCAGATACCACAACTATTCACGAGTTTCATAAAATTGGTTTTACATGGGAGCGAGTTTAGTATTTTATTTATTACTTGCCATTCATAACGTTTTTAAAATTATACTGTTGAGTGTGAATAGGCTGACACCTACACGATCCACGGCATAGTCCAATTGAGTTTAACAGAATAATACTTCAAACACGTCAAAAGTTGAAACGTATGAATTTAGTACCAAAATTATCGTAGGGCTAAGAATATCGCAACTCACATACTTTAAAGGGGAAGTGTACTCGCAAAAATCACTTTCTTTCTTTTTCTAAACAAAACGCAATTTTAGAATTAGTTAGTATCTGTGTTTGAAAATATACACTCATTTTTTTCACAGTGAAAGTAGGAAGCTCACAATAGTGTGAAAGTGATATGCCGTTATGAGGCCTTCGTTTTACGAGCGAAATAGGCCTGAGTTATCCCCCTTAGATTATGACGTAATTGGTGCCAATTCAACTGGGTCCCTGTCTATTCTCAACGCAAAAGATATCAAGGACCAGTTTGCGGTAAAACAACATGGTCTACGACACACTCCGGCGCAGTGGTGACTCAGCATAACACAATTCTGGCTGGCATCTGAGATGCTAGAATCACAAAACTGTACCTACATCACGTGAAGCGGCTCTAACAAAGCATGATGACGTCATAATGTTTATCAATTGGCACCAATGACGTCATATTGCAAGGGACATAAGCCATGGTGTTTTTGTTATGGAAATAGAACACTTGGTAAATGTGAAAAATATAAATCGTTTTAGTGCAAAAAATATGTTAATTAAATATGATGTTTTTATATTTTTGTCTATGACACTTCTATGTTAACACTTTTAATGTGGAAAAAGTACAAGAAAAAAAGGTTCATTTCCGTGTGAACTTGCCCTTTAACTTAGACTAACGACTGTCGACTGCTACAATATGATCGCCTTGCGGAACGGGTCTTGCACCTCAAAGTTTACAAACACATCACAATACCCGATGATGTAATTTTTGGAATTTTGTTGCAAGATGCATCGGCGAAACAATGCCATGTGACGTCAGCCTAGCAACAAGGTTGCTGGGGTCATCGAGTGTGCATAAGCTGCTCTCAGTGATCTATCAACTCCACACGCAATGTCGTTGAATAAGCCAAGAGATGTTGAGAGCTTTCAATATTTGTTCGTGAAACGTGTTCCGAGAGTACATAAGCACGCGTTTTGGTATATTTTTTATTACACAATGTGTAATACAGCTGTATGTTTATTAAATGGGTGATCTCTTTACGGGAAAGTATTAAATGTATTTATCATTGGAAATCAGTGATGACACCAGGTGTTCGCGAGAACGGTAGGCATGTCCTCGGAGTGTATCAGTGACCTCATGCATCCAGGTTTTCTGTACCGTGTTTAATCGTTTAGCCGTGCCAGGTGAAAATGATAAGAATGGATAACTAAACATCAGTTATCATTTTATAGATTACCAGTCCCTATTGCGTCCCGTAAGTGCGTTCGACATCATGTCGTGAGACTTTGAAGAAATCCCAAGAAATACAAATACACGCTCTTTGTTGCATTTGACAGCAAGAATCATTATATGAATTAGTGAATTGGTTGGATTCTGAGTGGGGTATTTATGTTAAACTGCAGCATGGTATCTCAGTGAGCTGGCACTATAAATCGGCATCAGTCCGGACTAGTACAAGCAGCCACACATACACGTACATGCACGTATGTTCAGCTTGTAAGACTAGAGTGAGTGAGAGAGTGGGTGATTTGGGTTTAACGTCGCTTTTAACAGTATTTCATTGATATCGAGGGAAGACAGCGTAATGTGGGAGGAAAGCCCGAAGTGATGCAGGTCTCAGACGTTTACAACTTTGGGGAAACACCCTAGCAGAGGTATAGAACCCCCTAGAAGTATAATCAGAGATTGCTGAGCCGCTTAAGAGACTGAAATCTCCACAGCGAAGTGTATAGCCCCTCAGTAAGTGAGTGACTGAGTGGCTATCCTACCTAACATCGTAATAAATTGTTTTAATTTTTACAACTGAAGATATATGGGTCACACTGACCTCAGTTATGTCCTTCGTGTGAAAAACTGCTGCCAAACGTTGTTGTTTGATTCGGTTGGTTTGATGACATTATCATGTCTAACTGGCTTGCTGCGGACAGCCTATGACAGACCTCGCGATCATTCAAATGATTACACACTGGAAATAACACAAATCTAAGAAAGTACCTTTTCGACACATCGAATGACCGACCATTTAATCAATGATGACAAGCACCTAATCGCACCTAATCGCTTTAGGTTTATTTTAAACATCGGAAAATCTCTACCGTCATGTTGATCGTGCCGGATATTTTAACGTTCATACTTGAAAAACCTTTATCACGACACACTGTCACCCATGATTCTAAAAGTATTTAATTCTATTTGTAACCAAACTTCAAAATATCATATTGTAGGGCAATTCGAACAAACATTTGTTCATGTCATATCTCGTTTAGAGAAACTGATTGTTTCAGCGATACAGTTTGTTTTTGTATGGCTGTCGGTGTAAACATGAAGTCATATCCTTTATCATGCAAAATTAATTTGCCCTGTTACTGAAATAAATTGTCTGTCTGTAAGATCTCCTCGTATATATCAGCATTGTGTTTGCAATACACAACCATGCTCAAGTGTCTAAAACACAACACACGCGACACATTACACAGTACCGATAACATACATAACTTAGGGGTATACCGATTTTGCTTTTGATGTATACTACTCAAAAGAAGTTAAGGATCACCCGATTCTTTCATATTGGTAATGTTAATCTGTCATGGCATTGGGGGCACGGTGGCCCAGTCGTCTAAGGCGCCGCGATTCGCGTCCCTTGGGCACGCCAGAAACCTATGATTGTGGGTTCGAATCCCGGTTCGCCCCGATTATGTTTCTAGGTTTGTCAGTACCATACCCGTGCTCGTGGGTTTCACCGAAGTGGTAAACGTCTGACACCTGTATCACTTCGGGCTTTCCTCCCACATTAAGCTGACACGCCGCGATATAACTGTAATACTGTTAAAAGCGGCGTTAAACCCAACTCACCCACTCACTCACTGTCATGGCATGAGAGATTAACTATAATAATTGTAATATGAAAGTATAAATAAAAAATGAAAGAACTGTTTTTTAATTTGATCATGCCTATTTAACCATCGCTCATTCCTCATTTTATAAAAGAGTATTCCTGTGTACGAGTAAGTTTATGTACAGTAAACTACGTTTATAACGAACACGCTTATAACGAACTGACGGATATAACGAACTTATTTTTTAGTCCCGGCCATTTTTTGTATATGTGTTGTATATACGCTTATAACGAACTACAGCTATTACGAACTAAATTAAGTGGTCCCTTTGAGTTCGTTATAACCGTAGTTTACTGTATATAGTTTCAATGAATACTGGGATAAGAATTAAATTTGTAGCTACATTATACCTTCTGACATGTTGTAATTTTGTGACGAAAAAGGCAAATGTATTGATTTTTGAAGATAAGATAATTTAGATTCGACATTTGTGGTTTATGCGAACCTTTTGTTATTAATTTTAAAAGTTTTAAAAAACAAAACATATAGAAGTATTCTTTGAGGGCGGACTAAGCCCAATTACAGTTAATAGTTTGGCTAAACTGCTAACGTAATGTACAGTAAACTACGGTTATAACGAACTCAAAGGGACCACTGATTTTAGTTCGTAATAACCGTAGTTCGTTAAAAGCATACATACAGCATCTTTACAAGAATGACCGGGACTAAAAAATAAGTTCGTTATATCCGTCAGTTCGTTATAAACGTAGTTTACTGTATTTCAATTAAAAACCACCTCTATGATAAAATTAAGTCAGGGGTAGAGGTTCTCAATTTGAAAGGTTCTGAACAAGCAGCTGGCTGCCTTATTACTGTCATCAAGTGGAATCCTTGACGTCATTGTGACGCACACCTTGACCTCTATTGAACACACACTCAAGACACGCCTCCAGACAATATACAGACATCTTCCGCCATCATCATGTCCTCAGCGAAAGAACCACAGCACATCAAGTGTCACATTTCAGGAAGACATACTTTCACATTGACATTTCATCTTCTTTGCGGCATGTAAAAAATAGGTTTTCTGTACTACAAAAACATACCAGATTTCACTGACCTTTACAATGAGTAGGATGAAATTTGTTAAGTAGAGCGTAGGCTGGCTAATATAGCGTAAGATATCATGTTATTAGGTCTATAAGGTGCAGCCTAGTGGCTGCTGCTTAAATATGTCAACATCGCTGAACGAATGTTAAAATAATACAGTAAACTACGGTTATAACGAACTCAAAGGGACCACTAATTTTAGTTCGTAATAACCGTAGTTCGTTATAAGCATACATACAGCATATATACAAGAAATGACCAGGACTAAAAAAAAAGTTCGTTGTATCCGTCAGTTCTTAATAAGCGTGTTCGTTATAAACGTAAATTACTGTACTGTTAAATAAAAAATAACTGTACAAACATAATATTTGACCAATCATGAGATAAGGGACCGAATAAGTGAATAAGCCCCCTTTGACTTCTTCTTATTTTTTAAAAATACAGTATCTTAGAAACAAAACAACTCAATGCATAGGCTTCAATTCTTATTCATTAAAGAGATATTTGGCATGAAATATTTGGAATAATTTTCTGCAAAATCCCATTTTCAAACTTGAAATAACAACTGTTGTAATTAATCGAAAGTAGATATGTATCCTAAAATGTTTTGAAATAATGCTGTTATAACATTGCGAGTGAGTGAGTTAAGATTAAGTTTAGTGCCACAACACAAAAAATAAGATAGTTTTGTACAGCCCGCATAGATTTACATGGGGATTTTGACGTCTTTTTATGGCGCCAGAACACAATTGTACCCTGGCACCCATCAGGTGCCTTTTCCCCTGGGGGGTCACATATGGTGAAAAAAGAGCTGTACAAACATAGTATGGTCAAAAAGGAAATCTTTGGTAATATTTTTCTCCATGGGCGATGTTCATAAAAAGCATCTCAGAAACTGGAAGAAACTGAGAACAATGTCCGAGAATTTTTATTAAAACTGCAGGTTTCTTGACTTGAAAAATACCGTTGCGAGATGACTAAATGGGAATTAGTTATACTCCGTCCTTTCTTATCCTGACCGCCTCCGTGGTCTTGTGGTAGAGCGTCCGCCCGGAGAGCGGAAGGTCCGGGATTCGATCCCCGGCCGCGTCATACCAAAAGACGTTAAAAGATGGTACTTGTTGTTACCCTGTCTGGCATTAAGGGGCTAAAACAAGGACTGGTCGGCTCGGAGTTAGTATACTGTGTCTGAGGGGGGTATTCATGTTAAACTGCGGCATGGTATCTCAGTGTGCTAGCACTATAAACCGGCATCAGTCCGGACTAGTACAAGCAGCCACACAAACACACACACGTGCATGCACGTCGCTATATAAGTGCAATAATCTTGGACGCGACGTTAAACCCCATTTCACCTCACCTCACCTCTCCTCAAAGGGTTTAGTTCGCATTGCAATAGGAACCAAGACCAGTAGGGGCATGCACACACAAAAACACCAACCAACCAGTCTATCGTGTAATTAGTTCATTAAGTACACTGTAGTGTATCAATGATCAGCTAGCCACACTGTCGGACACAAGAACAGCAAACACTCATCTTGCGAGGTTCCTTGGCTTAGGTTAACGGTACAAGGTCATAGATTTCCATTAGCTTGAATACTTACCATGCATTACAAATGTCAGCTTGTATGACGGAATGGAAAAAGAACAATTTCTCCGACTTTCACAAAAATAGAATCTGCTACAATCGAAAAACGTGACATGGCCATCATCACCCGCCTGTTACAAGAACAAGGAGGATAATACGCCTTCATCTTGTACTTTTCATTCTCTTTGAAGACAAACAACAGCAGTTGGAAGATCTTTTCGTTTTGTTCGGCTCGTGGTGTAAGACTCTTTTGCTTCTAACTGATATCTGAAAAGGTCCCTTGTTCAGGTTTTAAGCTTGCGCCTTAGATTATCGAATCAACGAAATAACACCTGGGGTTTTCGTTAACGCTGGAATAACAACCACTGTCCAGAGTAATGTGCCATTGCTTAAGGTCAGGCATTGTCGCATTGAGCAAAGCTTTCGCTAACTTTACACAAACGATGGAATATACTTCCATAATGAGACTTCGCATCATTAGAGGTGACATACATTGCAACTCTTTTGCTAGTTTACATGCCATTGTTTGGCGTTATTAATGTTCGTGACACAACGTCAAAGCTGTATGACGCAGTAATGTGACGTCATGGTAGGTGATACAGAAACCAGCGTATGCAAACCGGACATGACCTTGTTGTATCAAACAGACGAAACCCGGTCCCAAAATGGCCAAGAGAGGGGCACGAGCATTCGTGACCAACTCGTGTTATTCCGGGACAAGCCGGATAGCGACTCGTGCCCCTCTCGTGGCCATTTTTGCGACCGGGTTCCGTCTTAGCGCAAACGGGCATACCTAAAACAATTGTCAACTCGTTGCGCAATGGTTCACACATTTTCCCCATATTATTATATATATTTCAGATGCAATTTAAAGCACATCGGGACGTGCGGAATTATACAGTATGATTGAACACATTTAACTGTGTCTTTGGTATATTTTTGAATGCAAGACATGTGTAAAATCAAAAGTTATTTCTGAGGGATTCTTTGACAAAGAACTTGAAATCATACGCGCATTCTGACTGGTTTGTGGTATTTTCGCACATAACATTCATCGATAGGACGACGAGTCTTCTTGCAGGTTACGGAAAGGGGCGACAGGTGACGAATGGGGCACGAGTTGCTATTCGGCTTGTCCCGGAATAACACGAGTTGGTCACGAATGTTATGTAACAGAACGTCAAAGCACTATGGTACATGACACAGGAACCCATGTATGCGGGGGCACGGGTGACCCAGTCGTCTAAGGCGCCGCGATTCGCTGTGCAGAGTTGCGTCCCTTGGGCACGCCAGAAATCTATGATTGTGGGTTCGAATCCCGGTTCGCCCCGATAATGTTTCTAGGTTTGTCAGTACCATACCCGTGCATCTGCATCACACATCACACACGTGAGACCTGCATCATTTCGGGCTTTCCTCCCACATTAAGCTGACAGTTAAACCAAACTCACTCACTCACCATGAATATATGTATCTCAAAATGAATCACTCCTTGAGTAATAAGATCTACGACGTTGACAAATGATGGGAAAGTGTTTCCTAACTAGGAATTGTCAGCGAACTATTGGGGACTACCCTGAATTAATGATACATCAAATAAAATATAACACTTAAAAAATAATTAGTTAATGATAATTTAATGATCGCATTGTTAACAAATTTTAATGCTGCTATAGAGCGTAAACAATTGTCCAGCAAGACTCCGAGCTCATGGTAAGGAGATAGACTAACATTTAGTCTCTGAAATCTTATATTACACAATATCCTTCTTGACTCTAAAAATATTTAAAAAATCCCTTTGCTGATTTGCTTTTGTATGCGTTTCTACATTTTAATTTTTCATAAAATAAATATATTGCACGGTCATGGTGCAGAACTAGGTAAGGAGGTCGTAATATCATTGCCCGGAACAGTGTGAACAGGGGAGATAACCTTTCCATATGGCGTGAGGGTTCCACTATGTCGGAAGTGTTTCGTGCGATCATGCTAAGATCCACATTTTCCTACCATTCTTGAAATGCAATTATGTCTGACGCTAAAATCAGCGAAGTTTTCGCACGATCGTTAGAGTCAGATTCAAAGCGTTACATCCGTTCTGTGTGGTACTCCTGCTCCTAGTGATTGGAATCAATAGTGTTCAGGGGAATAGCTTTCAGCAGAAGTTACTGATCTTTCCATCTGTGTCAACTGCTGTGGGGTAATAGTTGCGGATAATGACATCACGTTACGTTTTCCATCGCTTTTGTGTTATGTATAACCTCATCAATCAAACAACTTTGAATAATGAAAAGTTGATCAATGAATTTCCAACAGAAATGTTAGGTTATTGCGATATTAAGTGGTAGATACGAAGCATATGCTGACCATTACTTAGGAAAGCAATTACTAGTCCAGGAGAGAGCTTCCAATCAAATACTGGAATTGTTTGGTTGGTTATTTTCGTATTGCCTGATCCTTGCGATTTTTTAGACCTCACGTCTTAAAGTGTTGTTGGTTGTGGAGAGTGTTGCTGGATGTCAATGACCTTCGAATTTCAATGTCAATGGGTCAACACAGTGAGTCCGCTCTCGTGTCGGAAATATGATTGACATGAAATGAAAGCTTGTTAGAACTGTCTTAACCAGATGAACGTTTAATAAATATTTGTTTTGTAAAGTTTTAAAAATGAAATTTTATACAGGGCAAATTTCAAAACCCACAGAATGACCACATGGGGGCACGTCCTCAAGTGGACAGCGCACAGGTAATAAATCAGGTGAAGTTGCATCGTTGGTTGCGGAGAGTAGGTGGATGGGTGACTGTGTTCGGCGGCTGGTAGCAATGTGGTGTCTCCTTGGGCAAGTGACTTTGTTCGAAATATGTCACTGTTCAGCAAGCAGTGAATGGGTACCCGGCAGGAGGAGATAGTTATGTAATTGTTAACCTGCTAACGCCTCCCATGCAGTTTCGATTAGATACTCCCAAGGGAGCTGAGAATGAAAATCTTGTGCACACTGATCCTTGACGGGGTTAATAATAATGATGCGCTTTGAGCATGCCCTTGAGGGGTAAATAGATATTTACACTTTTCAGGCATTATTATCCTGCCTATCATCCAGAATTGGATATTTCTCACGGTGGACCCATAATATATATTTAGTGCACTTTTTAGGGTATGTGCGCGTCACAAATTTATACAGAATCTGCGTCTGCTAATGCATGAAAACATACATGTACGTGTTTATGAATTCTTATAATAATATACATCTAACCATCCACAGTAGCTTCTTGGTACAAAACAAACAGTTGTTATTATGAACCAAAAGACGTTTAAAGATGGTACTTGTCGTTTCTCTGCCTTGCGCTGGGAATTAAGGAGATAAAAAGGACTTGCTAAAAGTCAGTACACTGTGTCTGAATGGTGTATTCATGTTAACTAACTGTGGCATGGTACACACATACACACATTCACACACACACACACATACACACATATACCCTCACACATACACACATTCACACAAACACATACACACACATACACCCTCATACATTCACACACACATACACACACACATTCACCCACACATACACACACATAGATACACACATTTACACATTCACCCACACATTTACACACACATTCACACACATTTACACACACATTCGCATTCACACACACACACCCTCACACACATCCTCACACACACACAGACACACATACACACACACACAAAAACAAAACACACACACACACACACACTATGCACACACGCACGTCGCTATTGCAATAACCTTGAACGCGACGTTAACTCCTATTTCACATGATTTCACTTCACATTTTGCCGGGGGTCACGGGTGGCCCAGTCGTTTAAAGGGCCCCACACACTGACGCAGCGCACGAGCGGCGCGCCCGCGTCAAAAAATCGCAACTGCCCATGATTTTCGAATCGCTCAAAAAGCGATTTTTAACGCGTGACGCCCCGACGCATGGGGGGATCCCCTTGTTGTGATGTCCTTTCCTTTCACAAAACACAACACGTGGTTGAGGACAGTTTTATTAATTGCTAACAAAATATGCCAAACAAAAACATTGACGAGGTGAAATTAATTGGGTTGTATTCTCCCGGTTTTTTTTGTTTGTTTGTAGTTTATGTATCAACTTGGATCTTTTTGATTTTGTTTGTCTTCTCCTCATGAGATCCGACAGGATTGCTGTACGTTTTCGTTGGGTTCTAGTCATGGTTAATGATCTAGAGCAAATAAAAGACTGTTAAATAAAATTGGATCTGTGATTGATATCCTTCACGAATGGTCAATAAAATGGCATAAAACCATACTTTTTCCATTAACGCGCTGCTTCAGTATGGGCGGTAAAGCAACGCGTTATTGTGGAGAAAAAAACCGCGTTGTCGCGCTGCGCCGCTCGCGCGCTGCGTCAGTGTGTGGGAGCCTTAAGGCGCCGCGATTCGCTGTGCAGAGTTGCGTCCCTTGGGCACGCCAGGAACCTATGATTGTGGGTTCGAATCCCTGTTCACCCCGATTATGTTTCCAGGTTTGTCAGCACCATACCCGTGCTCGTGGGTTTCACCGAAGTGGTAAACGTCATAGATCTGCATCACTTCGGGCTTTCCTCCCACATTAAGCTGACACGCCGCGATATAACTGGAATACTGTTAAAAGCGGCCTTAAACCCAACTCACTCACTCACTCACTCACTCACATTCTGCCTTCTGTAGCTTGGACGCTGGTGTTATTCAGCCGAAGAATCCTGCACGGAGATGAAACAATGCCTCTCTATTCGCAAGGTGCAAGCAGCAGAAGTGTGTTCACTTGCCAGTGGCCAATTGATCGAACTTACATTAAGGCAGTATTGGCATACAGTAATACTGATTTTGTTAGTTTTGTGTGGAATCCATTAGGAACTGCTGACATAGACGTTTTTACTGTCTTTTCATTGGGACTTTTGGGAGATATTTACCTCCATTACTTCACAGCCGACAATATTGATGCAACATTCGATCGTAATTTAGCGATGGCCTTATATTCCCAAAATACCTGAAATGTGTTTGACGTTCAAAATACAACGCACCACTGGTGTTACACACGGACGTTCAAACTCATTGCTTTTAGTAAATGCGTTTCAATATTGACCAACAATAACTATAATATTCTTGATTTTAATTGTCACGATGTTTGCCCTTTACGTCAGATTTGGTGGTTAGTCTAGACTGGTTATTCTCTTGCATTGACAATATATGATCATCAGAACTTTGAGGAATAGCATAATATGCTGATCAATAATTAATGTTTTGAACCCAGCTATGACATTGAGTGAGTTGGGTTTAACGCCGCTTTTAACAGTATTCCAGTTATATCACGGCGTGTCAGCTTAATGTGGGTGGAAAGCCCAAAGTGATGCAGATCTCAGACGTTTACCACTTCGGTGAAAGCCACGAGCACGGGTATGGTGCTGACAAACCTAGAAACATAATCAGGGCGAACCGGGATTTGAACCCACAATCATAGGTTTCTGGCGTGCCCAAGGGACGCAACTCTGTACAGCGAATCGCGGCTGACATAGTTGGCAACAGGGTTATAACTGTGGGAGTGGATTATGTTGAAAAATATATAGTTTTAATGTCTTCAGGTCAGGTTCTTCAATGTGACGCTCAGAACAACGTAGGGGGCGGTCGGGTAGCCTAGTGGTTAAAGCGTTCGCTCGTCACGCCGAGGACCCGGGTTCAAATCCCGACATGGGTACAATGTGTGAAGCCCATTTCTGGTGTCCCCCGCCATGATATTGCTGGAATATTGTTAAAAGCGGCGTAAAACCATACTCACTCACTCACTCAGAACAACATATATATTTAAAACTGGCTCACAGATGTTGAACGTTTTGACAACATGCCTTTTCTTTGATTAAATTAAAGAAGTCCAGACATGATCAGAGAATGGAGTTTTCCTTATTTAAATTATCAAGAGCGATAGTTGTGTAAATTATTTACTTTCCTGGTCTGAGTTTGTGAAACTTTACCCAACATTTTTAAAACATTTTCAGGATCATTTTTTAGTTTTAGTTTAGTATTTCATTGGGCCTTGCTTGGTCAGTATTATTGTTAATAGAGTGACAAGGTTTGGGAGGGACATTTTCTGGACCCTTGAGAATGTATCTTGCATGCTTTTGGGGAATCCAGTGTAGAGCTGTACTGGAATTACTCGCAAGTGATTTAGAAATGTCATTTTAAGGTTTCAGAAATGAAGACGCAGATCAAAACATAACAACCAAAGACTTGGTTGGCCATTTCCGACAATTCAATAGACGCTATCTCTCGGGGCATAGGTAGTGGAACTACAGGACATGTCTGTTGGTTCCCTCAACACCCAGTGTGATCGGTATTGTTTGCAGGGCTATCATATTATTCATACAATACTGTTTCAATTCATGCTGAATTTGTGGGGGCACGGATGGCCCAGTGGTCTAAGGCGCCGCGATTCGCTGTGCAGAGTTGCGTCCCTTGGGGACGCTAGAAACCTATGGTTATGGGTTCAAATCCCGGTTCGCCCCAATTATGTTTCTAGGTTTGTCAGCACCATACCCGTGCTCGTGGGTTTCACCGAAGTGGTAAACGTCTTAGACCTGCATCACTTCGGGCTTTCCTCCCACATTAAGCTGACACGCCGTGATATAACTGGAATACTGTTAAAAGCGGCGTTAAACCCAACTAACTCATTCACTGCTGAATTTGTATTTATGGGATTTTATGAACTTTATTTCAAAGGTGAATTATTTGAGAGAAGTAATAATTATTAATGTCCGTTTTACCATCAAACTGATCAACAGGACTAATGATGTGTGATGTTATGCATTGTTGTTGTTGTTGTTGTTGAGGGCCTCTTGAGTGAGAGAATGTTATTTTGCGCCACGCTAAAAAATTCTCCCATCTGATAACGATGAATGTAAGTAATCGAATAAGGGTCAGCCACCAGGTGTCGATTGCAAGCAATAGGATCCGATGACACACAGGCAACCAGACAACACATGCAACCATCATATCGCCATTAGTTTAACTTAGCTCTTACGACAAGTATGTGATAGATGCATGGGAACTATTTTGAACCGAAACCAGAAACAAATTAATTGAATCTCACTCGACTTTGAGTGATGGGATCAGCCAACATCACATCTGGGGAATCCCATGTGGCAGAATTTGCAAATATGTAGCACAATACACACGTACGTATTAACAGCCATTTTTATTTTCATGTTGCTGGAGAGAAATCAATCATTACAATCAGTTGGTCACTGAAAAAATAATCGTTCAAAACAAAAATCATTTGAGAGACTTTGCAATCATTTACATGAAGTTTTAGTGTAAAAACAAGTGTATGCTGTGTTACTTTGGATGATTATTGATGTGATGTCACTTCAATTTCAACACTTTAACAAATGACGAAGATCACAAAAAATAGTCCAAGAAAATAAATGAACGAGCCGCCTATTCATGTGCATGTCTCCAAATAATTGATTTGGGGCATTTTGTGCAGGAAGGGAATCGTCACAATAACCTTTAAGTACTGCCATCACGTCCTTGTATAAAGCTTAATTTTGGAAAAAAACGTAGCTTTAGTTCACTATTTGTCCCATCACATTTCTTGATTTGTTTATTCGTCAATCGCCAAGAAACGGCTTCCGTTAAGTTTATTAATGATTTCATAAAATATCATTTTACGATCCATGTGTGAAGTAAGTTTAAGGTCAGCGTTACCTTGGGGTCTATCGCATTATTCATTCCCACAAGCCATGTTCATCCTAAAGGGGGACAACAAAAGATTCCGATGGCCCGAAACTGAGAAACTGAGAATCTCAGACCTAGGCTATTACTTCACTGTCGATGTTTGTGCCACACTGGCCTTGGCTTTGAATGTATCTTGCATGCTTTTAGGGAATCCAGTGTAGAGTTGTACTGGAATTACTCGCAAGTGATATAGAAATGTCATTTTAAGGTTGCAGAAATGAAGAAGCTGATCAAGACATAACAACCAAAGACTCAGCCAGTTCCGACAATTCAATAGACACTATCTCTTGGGGCATAGGTAATGGAACTACAGGACATCTGTTGGTTCCCTCAACACCCAGTGTGATCGGTATTGTTTGCTAGGGCTATCATATTATTCATACAATACTGTTTCAATTCATGTATTTATGGGATTTTATGAACTTTAGTTCAAAGGTGAATTATTTGAGGGAAATAATTAATTAATTAATTTATCTGATCAATAGGAGGAAAGTTTATTAATGATTTCATAAAGTATAATTTTACAATCCATGTGTGAAGTAAGTTTAAGGTCAGTGTTTCCTTGGGGTCTACCGCGTTATTCATTCCCACAAGCCATGTTCATCCTAAAGGGGGACAACAAAAGATTCCGATGGCCCGAAACTGAGAAACTCAGACCTAGGCTATTACTTCACTGTCGATGTTTGTGCCACACTGGCCTTGGCTTGGTCGCAAATAATCACAAATAATCTCGACAGACAGCAGAAGGAAGCCGTTTGACATTCCCGCATCTTATACCACCGTAAAACCTGCCTTGCGGATATTTAATGGCAGAAACTACCATATATTATTGAAGGACATCACTACGTACCCTTGAGTTGGGTTTAACGCCGCTTTGAACAGTAGTCCAGTTACATCACGGCGTGTCAGCTTAATGTGGGAGCAAAGCACAGTGAAACCCAGGAGTACGGGTATGACGCTGATAACAGAAACATAAGGGGCCGAACCGGGATTCGAACCCACAATCATATTCTTCTGGCGAGGAATGCAACTCTGCACAGGGAATTGCAGAATCTTGGAAGACAGGGCCATCCGTGATCCCTCCCTTACATAGTAAAAGGGTGAATTGATTTTACTATTGATTTAAGTGGAGGGGGCACGGGTGGCCCAGTCGTCTAAGGCGTCGCGATTCGCTGTGCAGAGTTGCGTCCCTTGGGCACGCCAGAAACCTATGATTGTGGGTTCGAATTTCGGTTCGCCCCGATTATGTTTCTAGGTTTCTCAGCACCATACCCGTGCTCGTGGGTTTCACCGAAGTGATAAACGTCTGAGACCTGCATCACTTCGGGCTTTCATCCCACATTAAGTTGACACGACGCGATATAACTGGAATAATGTTAAAAGCGGCGATAAACCAACTCACTCCCTCACTCACTGTTAAGTGGATGGAAAATTCCAAATGTAGCAATAGGTTGGCTCGCAGTCATCAAGTGGCTTTAATGTACAGCTCTTGAATGCAAGTACTTGGTGTACCAGCAGAAATGTTCCTTGTTCTGGAATAACTGTGTACCTGACCAACGTCATTATACGAAGTTTGGCACTGTAACTTATTGATCTGTTATAGATGTGGAGGGTAAAATATTGCTGGAAACAATCTCGCCTCCTCGACTATCCGGGATTAACTATTACCAATTCCATTAGGATATATATCCAGGTAGCGTTCACCACAATTCCTTTTAGGATATGAAGTTAACATAGCTTTTTATTCTCCATTTCTCATCGACTGCCTCCGTGGTCTAGTGGTAGAGCGTCCGCCCGGAGAGTGTAAAGATCCGGGGTTCGATCCCCGACCGCGTCATACCAAAAGACGTTAAAAGATGGTACTTGTTGTTACCCTGTCTGGCGCTCGGCATTAAGGGGCTAAAACAAGGACTGGTCGGCTCGGAGTCAGTATACTGTAGTGGGGTATTCATGTTAAACTGCGGCATGGTATCTCAGTGAGCTAGCGCTATAAATCGGCATCAGTCCGGATTAGTACAAGCAGTCACACAAACACACACACGTACATGCACGTCGCTATATAAGTGCAATAATCTTGGACGCGACGTTATACCCCATTTCACCACACCTCCATTTCACATCACACAGATTCCTTTTGTGCACCAACCAATCTGCAAAGATCTACATTCAAAATCGCAGCCTCATACGGCGGGCCCTTTATGTATCTTATCGACTCAGAATGAAAAAATAGCTGAAAATATGTTTTGCCGAGTAAAACAACAGGAAGAGGGAAGGCCGGATGTTACCCATGTGTTTGAGAAGACATACACGCAGAGAGACGAGCTGAGTACTTTTGTGTCAGTCATGAAAGGGTTGATTTATTGGTTTGGACGGATACTCCTGAGGTTGTGTTATTCGAACCCGACTCAAGCCGATCATATGGTTTGCGAATGGGTCCAAGGTACATATAATAATATACAGTAAACTACGTTTATAACGAACACGCTTATAACGAACTGACGGATATAACGAACTTATTTTTTAGTCCCGGTCTTTTCTTGTATATATGCTGTGTGTATGCTTATAACGAACTACGGTTATTACGAACTAAAATTAGTGGTCCCTTTGAGTTCGTTATAACCGTAGTTTACTGTAATTGAAAATGATACATATAAACATCGATGATGCTGGTCCTGAAGTTGGTTCAGATTCCGTCAAACCATGACGATTTCTGACAATAGGAACCAAACGTTAGGAGCAGTTGTATTGTTCTAAACAAATTAAGATCGCCAACAAAACGAACTGACTATGGTCACATTTGTGCCTAACTGCTCGAGTTACAGTAGAACTGCATTTCGATGCACATATGTAGTGCTTTGATGTTGTGTTTATCTTCCATTAATCTAATCTTGGTTTCTGGGTCATCTTCATCTTCTGAGACAATTCCTGTAAACAGATCCGTATTACATGCCTCGCTGCATCTTTATGATATTGTCTTTCCCATCATCCCAGTGCTGTGCGAAGCTTCATCCTGATGTCTCGTCCTGCTAGACCTTCAGAGCTTGGACGGTCATAAATCCTTCTGTTGTTGCCTGTCCGGTCGATGGTAGTTATCTTACATTACCAGAAGCAGCATTAAAACCAGATGAGACTCATTTCCTCGTGCCAGCCGTCCTGCGAACATCGCACAGCTGTGTATAGGATTTCAGTACAAAGGAGTAACAGCACTGAAACTTCTCTCAAAAGAGCAACAAGCCGACACTTAAAGCAGAAAAAGTGTACAAGAGGACTTTTTGGCTGTAACTGTTCACGGGTAATAAAGTGTCGTGTATTTGTTCATCAGCATAAAGAATCACCGAACCTGTATTTGCTGCACAGGGAAACGCAGATGTAGTTAGTGGACGAGTGTGTAGGTTTTAAGCAGCTATTATTAATTCTCCAGCAACACCACGTCGGAGAATACCAGAAATTGTGTTCATTCATTGTTCCCAGGGGCGCTGGAGTAGCCAAGTAGTTTAAGCATTAATCGTCACGCCGAGGACCCGGGTTCGATTCCCAACATGGGTACAATGTGTGAAGCCCATTTCTGGTGTCCCCCCGCCTTGATATTGCTGGAATATTGCTAAAACCGGCGTAAAACACCCACTCACTCACTCACTCAAACACCCACTCAAACACCCACTCACTCACTCAAACACCCACTCACTCAAACACCCACTCACTCAAACACCCACTCACTCACTCACCCACTCACTCACTCACTCACTCACTCAGACACCCACTCAAACACCCACCCACTCACTCACTCACTCAAACACCCACTCACTCAAACACCCACTCACTCTCTAACTCACTCACTCAGACACCCACTCAAACACCCACTCACTTTCTCACTCACTCACTCATTCAAACATCCACTCACTCACTCACTCAGCCACTCACACATCCACTCACTCACTCACTCACTCACTCACTCAGACACCCACTCAAACACCCACTCACTCACTCACTCAAACATCCACTCACTCACTCACTCACTCACTCAAACATCCACTCACTCACTCACTCAATGTACCCGAGTGGTAGCTCGAACTCGGGTCTTCAGCATGTCGAGGGAAGGCTTTAACCACTCGGTCACAAAAAAAACATGAACTGTAGGTGTCACAACTGTCTTTAATCAGTCTCGAATAATAGTTAGACTTAAAGTAATAACGTCTTAAGTGTCGAAAGAGCTTCCACGAAGGATGGTTCCATTCCAGCCTGCTACTACTGACCATATCGATCATTATGCTGGGAAGAATGAACAGTTCGATAAGTCAGAGTGGTGCCTCGTTATGTTACTATTCGGTCTTAATTATTTGAGATTTGAGTTAGTAAGCTAAGGCTGTTTGAAATGTATAAAGATGTGAGGTGAAATGGGGTTTAACGTCGCGTCCAAGATTATTCCACTTATATAGCGACGTGCATGCACGTGCGTGCGTGCGTGCGTGTGGCTTCTTGTACTAGTCCGGATTAACATGAATACCCCACTCAGACACAGTATACTGACTCCGAGCCGACCAGTCCTTGTTTTAGCCCCTTGCCGAGCGCCAGATAGGAAATGTACAAAGAAATGTTACCAAAAAGATTGCAACATGCTCGCTTGTAGTATTGGTAATGTATTGATGTTGGGCAGACGGTAAACACGTCGATAGATCAGGGAAGTGCTTCAATAAACTATTCTGTCTGCAAAATAGATTAGGTCGCCCTAAACACAAGATTAACCTCTTAAAGAGATCATTATGCCCCGGATCAGTTGGTCGTTACCAGACAATTCCAAACAAAACGAGATTGACCAAAGACACTGAAGCATGCTTCAGGTGGTGGTGAGATGAATGAGGTTTACCGTCGCGTCCAGGCTTATTGGACGAACATATCGAGTGTGAATGTGTCTGTGTGTGAGAGATCTAGAGAAAAAGGCAGACACACACACAGAGAAGTAGACAGACAGACAGACAGACAGACAGACGGACAGAGCGCCTGTTGGTACACGTCCGGAATAGTATAATGCCGTTTTCTTTGCTAATCCACTCTGGACCGCCTCCGTGGTCTAGTGGTAGAGCGTCCGCCCGGAGAGCGGACGGTCCGGGGTTCGATCCCCGGCCGCGTCATACCAAAAGACGTTAATGGTACTTGTTGTTACCCTGTCTGGTTCTCGGCATTAGGGCTAAAACAAGGACTGGTCGGCTCGGAGTCAGTATACTGTGTCTGAGTGGGGTATTCATGTTAAACTGCGGCATGGTATCTCAGTGAGCTGGCACTATAAATCGGCATCAGTCCGGACTAGTACAAGCAGCCACACAAACACACAGACGTACATGCTCGCCGCTATATAAGTGCAATAATCTTGGACGCGACGTTAAACCCCATCTCACCTCACCTAATCCACTGAGATACGTAACGTGGAAACCCCACTGATACACAATATCCTGACTCCGAGCCGACAGGTCCTTGTTTTATCCTGTTAAAGCCGAGCGCCAGGCATGGAAACAACAAATACCACCTTTTCAAATATAATAGTATAACGCAGCCGGGCGTCGAACCACGGACCTTTCGTTCTCCGGATAGACGCTCTGTCCACTAGACCACTTCTACTCCAGGAACAGCAACACGTGGACAATGTCAGGTCTAGTCTGAGGCGCTGTAAACTTCTACTAATGTCAGGTAACAATAAAAGGCATATGCATGTGTTAAACAACATTCACTCATTCAGATACTGGTTAAAACTGCGACCACGTGGACGCATTAGTCGAGTATAGCTCATCTCATGACTAAGGTGAGGTGAGGTGAAATTGGGTTTAACGTCGCGTCCAAGATTATTGCACTTATATAGCGACGTGCATGCACGTGTGTGTGTGTGGCTGCTTGTACTAGTCCGGACTGATGCCGATTTATAGTGCTAGCTCACTGAGATACCATGCCGCAGTTTAACATGAATACCCCACTCAGACACAGTATACTAACTCCGAGCCGACCAGTCCTTGTTTCAGCCCTTTAATAACGAGCGCCAGACAGGGTAACAACAAGTACCATCTTTTAACGTCTTTTGGTATGACGCGGCCAGGAATCAAACCCGGGACCTTCTGCTCTCCGGGCGGACGCTCTACCACTAGACCACGGAGGCGGTCCTCATGACTAAGAAAAAACAAAACAATAACGCTATATTATAGATTATTCACGGTTTCTGTCAACGTATTTCTTACTCAAGAGCCAGTGGATGAGTGATCTGGGTTTAACACAGCTTTGTTCCAGTCATATCACGACGTGTCAGTTTCATGTGGGAGGAAAGCCCAAAATGATACAGATCTTAGACGTTTACCACTTTGGTTAAACCCAGAAGCGCGGGTATGGTGCCATCAAACCTAGAAACGTAATTGTGACGAACCTGGGATTCGAACCCACAATCATAGGTTTCTGCCCTGCACAGCGAATTGATTTTCCTCAGACGACTAGCCCACCCGTGCCCCTCCTAATCAAGAACTGCTACTAATTCCCTGTCAGAACAAGCTTTGCTCCACTCACACGACATCTCATTTGGAACTAAATCCGGAGTACATGCACGCCCTGGCGTGGAAAGGTTCAAGTCTTGTTACCCTTACGTTCAAATTACTTTTGGATGATATATCATCCTCGGGAAATGACAGGATATTCTGTAACGGAACTGAATTTAATCTGGACACAACGTAACTTTGATGAATCTGTGGAATGGGTATTTTTAACAGCACATCGTGTCGCCATTAACCGTTATAATAATTTACTACTTCTACCACGTAGCCACAGATCGAAGCCTTATCACCATCGATCTGTCAGTTGTGATAATGGATCATGAAAAAAGGATTGACGAAATAAAAAGCACGACATTGTCGACACACCGTAACCAGTAACTTGAGTTCTTGAACACCACAGCATCACATTGAATTTTTTGACTGCAATCGTCACCGTATTTGGCTTCATGGCGGGCAAAGGAAATAGACACTTGAAATTTGGAGTGAGTGAGTGAGTTGGGTTTAACGCCGCTTTTAACAGTATTCCAGTTATATCGCGGCATGTCAGCTTAATGTCGGAGGAAAGCCCGAAGTGATGCAGGTCTCAGACGTTTATCACTTCGGTGAAACCCACGAGCACGGGTATGGTGCTGACAAACCTAGAAACATAATCGGAGCGAACCGGGATTCGAACCCACAAACATAGGTTTCTGGCATGCCCAAGGGACCCAACTCAGCGAATCGCGGCGCCCCCCCCCCCCCCCCCAGGGCAACATGGCAACAAGTTGGATTTACGTTTTAATATAGGGTGGGTTCACTTATGGAGTATAACAAATAAACTGTTAAATATTTCCTTGCCAAACATTGCATGCCTATATCTAAAGCACATACTGAACAAGTGCCATTTGATATTAAGGAGTTTTAGAAAAGTTTATTTTAGAATTTCCATTGCAGCTATTTTGACATGAGCTAAGAGGAAGGTTGGGTCAGTTACCTGGTTTGGGACCATAACGTGTTAAAATGGGCGGGGGGATATAGATGACTTTGTCAACTATACGCTTGTTAGATGTTTAACCACCTTGTGTCATCCTGAAATTGATAAAATGTTTACATATTCTCTTTAAATTTTACTATCGTTGAATGCTGATTTGGTATTATAAACGTATGGCTTCTACGCCTGGCATATATCACTCCTAATCCTACAATAATATCATAGCACAAATACACACCTCATATCCAATGTCAGGGGCGGTCGGGTAGCCTCGTGGGTAAAGCGTTCGCTCGTCACGCCGAAGACCCGGGTTCGATTCCCGACATGGGTACAATGTGTGAAGCCCAGTCCCCCTGCCGTGATATTGCTGGAATATTGCTAAAAGCGGCGTAAAATCATACTCACTCACTCATATCCAATGTCAACCTTGCATTTTTCTGTGTGAGTGAGTGGTTTTTTGCCAATATTGGTAATTGCCAAGCCATAATAGGCGGAATTGGAGACGCCACAATCGACGACCGTACCACCCTTGCTTTATCATGAGTAATTGATGTTCGTTCGGATTCTGTTCGGAAAACAGGAATGTTCTTTTCACTCATCCTAATTTGACATTTGCTAAGGCAACAGGCTACATGAAACATGTTTTGTGTTAATGCTCCATGTCACGTATAGCGTTTCCACATTATACTCATCAGTTATGAGATCCCAGCACCACAAACTGATGTCTACAAAGATCGGTAACGAGAATAATTAATGTGTCTAGCCTTGTACACACTGCAAATGTATGTGGTAAGTTGAATCGTTTGACAGAAAAGCATCCAAAGACAACGAAGAGTAATGTTCAGAACAACGCACACAATGTTCCCAAAAATATGGGTAACTTGAGTGTGTCTGACAGTGACTCTGGCTGGTAATTTAACGCTGTAGTATCTTTATGAATTGGTCGTTGAAGTTGATGACAGAGACCGGAAGCTGTGTCCGAAGCCTACTTTTCGTAACCCCCAAACCTGACATCGTCGCTGTCGTTTTTATACAAAAAAAAATCACTTCTGGTGGTGGAGGTGGTGGTGGTATAGCTTAAGGACGAGCTGGACCAGAAAGAACATCCTACATGATGGTTAACAATCACAAATAGAAGTAGGTTTAAAGCAAATAGTTAATTTACCAAATTCTAAAATAAACATTTCTAAAACTCCTTAATATCAAATGGCACTTGTTCAGTATGCGCTTTAGATATATACATGCAATGTTTGGCAAGGAAATATTTAACAGTTTATTTGTTATACTCCATAAGTGAACCCACCCTATATCAAAACTTAAATCCAACTTGTTGCCAAGTTGCCCTGGTGGGGCACGGGTGGCCCGGTCGTCTAAGGCGCCGCGATTCGCTGTGCAGAGTTGCGTCCCTTGGGCACGCCAGAAACCTATGATTGTGGGTTCGAATCCCGGTTCGCACCGATTATTTTTCTAGGTTTGTCAGCACCATACCCGTGCTCGTGGGTTTCACCGAAGTGGTAAACGTCTGGGACCTGCATCACTTCGGGCATTCCTCCGACATTAAGCTGACACGCCGCGATATAACTGGAATATTGTTAAAAGCGGCGTTAAACCCAACTCACTCACTAATTTACCAGGTATGACATTGAACATGATTACTCTGATGAAAAGTCAGGATCCACCTACACACAATTCTGTTTAAAAAACCCCAACAACAACATCATAACAACTCTTCAAGAAGGCCTTACAGTTGACCTGCTTTTGCATGTGTTTGTGACGGGATGTTTTTCGCCGGCAGTGTAATGCTCTGGACATTGGCGGTGCTGCACATTGTTCTCTCGGTGTTCCTGCAAGGGCAACCACGACCAAGCACCCTTCCCGCAGCAATCCCATTACTTGATGTACGTCAATACCAAAATTATAAGTTATTTTATAAAGAGCACAGTGCAATATGCTGTCATCGAGACATCTCACTGTAGTCTCCTCGTTGCTATAGAGACAAGTGTACAATGGAGCGCGGTCAAATATAGTCGACATGGTATTGTTCAAAGTCTAAAATAGGAGGGGAATATCACATGGTCACCAGGTGTGTGCTTAGCGTATCCTACCCCGCCGTTGGCACCGGTCACAAACGCATGCAAAGGCAAGTCAATTGTTCACCTGAAAACACGCGGGAAAATTCGGTACCAATAAAAATAGGGATTTGCATCGGACAACATGTGTCATTGATGCGCCCATTTAGGAAAAAAATCCTCCACATGTCTTCCTTTAAACGTTTTGAAAGCTTTACTGAGGTAGTGAATTCTGTAACCATGATCAAACAATTTTGTTTTTAAGCAAGATATACGGAATGACTGTCTTTGAAATCTTCGAAGAAAGAGATTGATCGACTGTACCTTAAAAATTGCGAAATGTACACGCCAAAGGCTGCAGTAAAGACCGGTGAAATATAGTCAAAATATATAGTTCAAAGTCCGAGATTTCACTTTTTATCCATCAATTACCAAAAGCAAAACGTCGCTATATAAGTGCAATAATCTTGGACGCGACGTTAAACCCAATTTCACCTCACCTCACCTCACCAAAAGCAAACATTTAGTTAGATGTTTTCATACCGTGTCAGGCGTACAGTTTCAACTTGCAATAATATTCATCATTGAATTCAATCAATATTTCTTCCATCAATATTAAATGCGAATATTATACTTAGTTCGATAATTGCATAATCTGGAATGCCTTTGGTAATTGACAAGAGGTCATTGCAGGGTTGTACATGAAAGCGAAATTATGTTCCACTATCTATCATAGTCCCATACGGTCTTGAGACAGATGTTTTAGTTAGTGCCATCAGAGAAACTAAGACATTGTGTCTCTCCACGTAGCCTACTCATCCACAAGGGTATTGAACACAGCATTAGCGGGTCAACAAACGAGGACCATCAATTGCCTAGTGCCCCAAGGTTCGTTTAGGCTGTCTAATTTCTCATCAGTAGGTTCTGCCATTGCCTCAAAAACGACATGCCATGGAAAACATTTCAATTATCACGCGAAGATAACCGTCGCTTTGCGCAATTGCTGGATCCACCGCTTAACATTCTCCAGGTTGACCTGTCAACCATTCCTGTCATCAACCGGACAGTTTAAGCCGTCTCGCGTAAAGACCTCGTTACGTACGAATTGGATAATGACATCAATTTAAAACTGCTGGAACGTGATCGCTGTCGTATTTCCACCAAAGCGAACGTCATAAATGAATTCTTGCAGTTCAGTGTCAACTCATTGGAGGGGAATTATTCATCAAATTGAAGCGAGTGTAGTTATATTTACTACCACAGATGGAATTTAAGGAGGAGTTGAGATAAATGGATTCTGATTTCAAATCGAGATCCTGTTTCATTCTTCTTGTAGGTCACAAGTGAATGAGATGAGTATTTCAGTAATACAGCCCAAATCGCTAACATTGTGCATCGTAGGATTTCAACAATTTTGATGTATTTGTTTCTGAAATGGAAAATCTTAAATATGGTTATAAGAAGAAACCTCTTCCCGTTATTCAGAATTTGCCTTGCCGAAAAGGCAGCAAACCCCGAATAATTAATCTTCAGTTTATATTTCTAATATTAAAAACAATCATTATCCAATTTTTATGATATATGCTTGAAAGGTGTTTGAATATGTATAAGCAATCGTTCTACTTTACTAGTCTATCTTAAAATAAAATTGGGTTTGTATAATCATCCGCTCACTTTCAAATCCTCTATAACCGCCTCCGTGGTCCAGTGGTAGAGCGTCCACCCGGAGAGCGGAAGGTCCAGGGTTCGATCCCCGACTGCGTCATACCAAAAGACGCTTAAAGATGGTACTTGTTGTTACCCTGTTTGGCCCTCGGCATTAAAGGGCTAAAACAAGAACTGGTCGGCTCGGAGTCAGTATACAGTATACTGAGTAGGGTATTCATGTTAAACTGCGGCATGGTATCTCAGTGAGCTAGCACTATAAATCGGCATCAGTCCGGACTAGTACAAGCAGCCACACAAACACACACAAGTACATGCACGTCGCTAAATAAGTGCAATAATCTTGGACGCGACGTTAAACCCAATTTCACCTCACCTTTTACTCAACGATAGCCATGTAGGGGAATCTTACAGGTGTTTTCGGCGTAACGAGCGAACGCTTTAACCACAAGGCTACCGTGCCGCCCCTAAATCATAGTCGCGAATTACAAAGTTATACATACATGTATTTAGCGATGATTATTCAGCAATTGTCATATCCATAAAAGCGACTGTATTCATTTCACTCTGTCGTAGCAGTAATTTCCATCCCTGCTGAACTTGGCACCAATATCTGTTGCGATATTATTTCTATCAAGTTGAATGGCATTTTTCAATAAATAAATAATCAAAATATCTGGGATCCCATCCCATCAGCACACGCTCCCATTCGGCTTACAACCACCCATATATGTTTCAAGATCACCAGGTTGTGGTGTCACACATAACCCTCCCTGACCAGCCGTTACCTTATTTATATCACAAGTATTGATATCCTTTGTGGTGCAACCGGATAATGACGCCCCTAGGATGTTTTTAGTATTCCGTGGTTCACACGGAGATATATTATGACACATAGCGCACCAAACGAGACATTCTTTCTAAGAAGTGAAGAGAAAGCTGACTGGGTCTCCTTTGTCGTATAGCATCTTAATGATTCATTCTTCAATCTAGTAGCAATTGTAAAGATCAAGGCGGGAACACGAGGAATACGTCTCATTTGTTCTATCCATTCCAAATCCATTGGGATATCAAAGTCAGCAGACTCTGAGATAAATATCATTGGAAAACTGATATAATGATTTCGTCTTTCAGAGCTGTTTAGAACGCCACGTATTTGTAACAAGTAGTGCAGAATTGTGTCACTATTTCTAATGTGTCATGTCCTGCTTCCTAGGGTATACAATGGCGTCCGCCGTCTATTTTCACTTACAAGGTGGCGATAGCGTCAAACCTGGGGTGGCCGCCTCCGTGGTCTAGTGGTAGAGCGTCCGACCGGAGAGCGGAAGGTCCGGGGTTCGATCCCCGACCGCGTCATACCAAAAGACGTTAAAAGATGGTACTTGTTGTTACCCTGTCTGGCGCTA
Organism: Haliotis cracherodii; assembly: GCF_022045235.1. NCBI lineage: Eukaryota > Metazoa > Mollusca > Gastropoda > Lepetellida > Haliotidae > Haliotis > Haliotis cracherodii. The sequence continues at coordinate 9,838,943 of NW_027266279.1, read as the reverse complement.
GGCATTAAGGGGCTAAAACAAGAGCTGGTTGGCTCGGAGTCAGTATACTATGTCTGAGTGGGGTATTCATGTTAAACTGCGGCATGGTATCTCAGTGAGCTAGCACTATAAATCGGAAGCAGCCACACAAACACACACACGTACATGTACATGCACGTCGCTATATAAGTGCAACAATCTTGGACGCGTTAAACCCCATTTCACCTCACCTCACCTTAAACCTGGGGTATTCAACATGCAACTTAGTTTAACCTCAGAGCCCAGAGCGAGCTGAAATGACAAGTCTTTTGTGCTAAAGTTCTGATGTGCGTTCTGATCATATTTAAGAAAAATATTCCTACGCAATATTAAACTGGGGCTGTTGACGGCAGCAACCAAAGATAGCCGCTATACACTGAGAATCATGGGACTCTACTATGTGAGTGAGTAAGTTGGATTTAACGCCGCTTTTAACATTATTCCAGTCATATCACGGCGTGTCAGCTTAATGTGGGAGGAAAGCCCGAAGTGATGCAGGTCTCAGACGTTTACCACTTCGGTGAAACCAACAAGCACGGGTATGGTGCTGAGAAGTCTAGAAACATTATCGGGGCGAACTGGGATTCGAGCCCACAATCATAGGTTTCTGGCGAGCCCAAGGGACGCAACTCTGCACAGGGAATCGCGGCGCCTTAGACGACTGGGCCACCCGTGCTCCCTCTCTACCATGTGAATATGCACGATGCCCCAGATATATTTACACCGTCCCTTTGGTCGCTGACAATGGTTGGCCAAATCAGCCTCTACAAACTGACTTCTTAAAGAGGTATCCCATTGAAGAACAGTACCTTTATGACATAAGCGTCTAATGAGAGAACAAATTAAATCAACAAACACATAAATACCTGTGTGGAACTTAAAAAAACTACCTGTATATTATCTTTCCAAATTTACACCCATCACTATATTTGTAGGAAAGAGTAAGGGCGGATTCCTGCAGAAAAATGCTGATCCATTATTATTTTAATGACTTACATAACTAGGCTGCTTCCAATTAACCCCATTTAAACCAAATACAGAAAACATTAAACTAATCTAATGAAGACAGACAGATTCACATAGTTTCAATATTTTTCGATACTCCTTGAGATACGATACATAGAGAGTTAAATACCTCAACTGTCTCAGTCTGTTTAGTCAGTATACGAATGTATCTATTGGTAAACACCCACATGTTTAACTAAAGGCAATAAGCCCGGATTGTGCGGTTGTAAGGTTACGGGGTTTAAGTAGTGTTTATTTTTACGTTTCAGCATAGCTTGATGTACAGAGCTGATCTTTTAAGAGAATAATCTTTCAACTAATGCGTCGACTGCAAAATAAAGAACTTACTTGTTAGTTCTTATTTCTCAAATTCATATATAATGGACTGATTTAAAGAAAATCTTACTCATTTTCTTTGCAATTGCGCAATGTACAGATAATTCCATTCTTACAGAAATTGCCTTTATGAACATTTAAGACGTAGAATCCACATCTAAACGTAGATGATGATACCATTAGTGAGTGAGTGAGTTGGGTTTAACGCCGCTTTTAACATTATTCCAGTTAAATCACGGACGTTTACCACTTCGGTGAAACCCACGAGCACGGGTATGGTGCTGACAAACCTAGAAAAATAATCAGGGCGAACCGGAATTCGAACCCACAATCATAGGTTCCTGGCGTGCCAAAGGGACGCAACCCTGCACAGCGATGAAACCATGAAGGTCTTACATTAAATTCTGAAATATAGTTTAACAATGAAATGTTCTTTAAATAGCGAATATGTAAATTAGAGCAGAAACTGTTTCGAAGTGTTTTCCGCGCGTTTCGTTGAAAATTGTCCTTCACTCGTTGCATAAATAATGACTTAAATTCATCCATACTCTTAACAAATTCCACCCACACATCCCAAAATCACAAACTGAATAGTGACACATTCATCTTAACAAATTAGGTTTGTTACTTGTTTTACTGGCCTGTTAATGCAGATGAAGTAGGGATTTATAAGATTATTGTGGATAGCGTACTTCTGGCAGGGATGTTAGTTAAAGCCGGCTTTCTGTCAACCATTTTTCAGACCATTGGAGTTGAGGTTTTTATTTTGGCAGGAGAGGTGATTTCAGTCTCTTCGCCTGGAGAGTGGATTTCAGTTTCTTATCATCCATCAGCTGTATAAAATGTATCCATCTCAGTCATCTTCTGTATAAATAGGTGAGGTGAAATTGGGTTTAACGTCGCGTCCAAGATTATCACACTTATATAGCGACGTGCATGTACGTGTGTGTGTTTGTGTGGCTGCTTGTACTAGTCCGGACTGATGCCGATTTATAGTGCTAGCTCACTGAGATACCAAGCCGCAGTTTAACATGAATAGCCCACTCAGACACAGTATACTGACTCCGAGCCGACCAGTCCTTGTTTTAGCCCCTTAATGTCGAGCGCCAGACAGGGTAACAACAAGTACCATCTTTTAACGTCTTTTGGTATGACGCGGCCGGGAATCGAACCCGGACCTTCTGCTCTCCGGCCGGACGCTCTACCACAAGACCACGGAGGCGGCTTGTGTATAAATAAAAGCAGAAATAACCTTTCGTTAATCTCAACTAAAAGCAGAATGATGCTAACTATATGGTAAACATGTCCTTATGAATCACTGTCAAATACCAGGTGTTCGCCGTCAAAAACACATGTCAATTCTTTACTGAATATAGACGGCAACACATGAAACAAATCAAAAAAAGGAATTGCATCAAACATCATTTTTGTCACGTGTCAAATGTGGAAATGTGATCCACGCATATGTCTGCCTTAAAACTTTTTAAAAACATTTCTAACATTTTTAATGTTGTAACTCTGGTCAAACAACCCCAAAACTTGTAAAATGTAGACATGAGAGGTTGGAATACTGTTCGACATTAAGGAATATTGGCTACTCAAAGCGCCCACAGTGTTGATCATGTCCTGACAAGCAAATGACATCCCCTCAAACATTTCTTTGATAAGTAATTATAACAGACCAAACATACCGAAGATAGAAATACTTATCAATGCTCCTCGCCAGTTCGATGACATACAGTGAATCGGATCAAAGCTGATTATGCTTGTCACCTATCGAACTAATCCCCATACTACGCCAATGTTATATGTTGCTATCCTGTATCTGGCAACTGTTGCCCATTCGTGTCTAGGTCCTCACAGAGATTATCTGAATCTGCGGTCGATCATTTCCGTTGATCATTCATTTGTCACTTTGGCAGTGATTTATTTGTGTTGGTCAGCGAGGATATCTCATCATTAACACAGATGGAGACGCATTGTAACTCAAGTGATATCCAGAACTGATTTCCAGCGAATCAAAGCCGTGGATAGGGAATTCCTTTAGATCTCGGTGAGGACAATGAACTTGTTGTGTGTGAGTGAGTTTGGGTTTAACGGCGCGTTTGCAGTCAGTATTCAAGTTATATCACGGCGTGTCAGCTTAATGTGGAGGACAGCCCGAAGTGATGCAGGTCTTAGACGTTTACCACTTCGGTGAAACCTACGAGCAGGGGTATGGTGCTGACAAACCTAGAAACATAATCGGGGCGATACGAGATTCGATCCAAGGTTTCCGGCGGGCTCAAGGGACCCGACTCTGCAACGGCGCATTAGAGGACGGCCATCCGTGCTCTCGAAGATTGAAATAATATAAACAGATTTCATAAACGTATATCCTTCATATCAACACCAAACTGGACCCGTGAAGATTCCAGGGTAGAATAGGTCTTCAGCAACCCATGCTTGCCGTAAAAGGTGACTATGCTTGTCGTAAAAGGCGACTAACGGGATCGGGTGGTCAGGCTCGCTGACTTGGTTGATGCATGTCATCAATCCCAATTGCTTGGATTGATGCTCATGATATTTAATCACTGGATTGTCTGGTCCTGACTCGATTATTTACAGACCACCGTCATATAGCTGGAAAATTGCTGAGTGCGGCGTTAAACAACAAACAACCAACCAACCAACACCAAACTGAGTGTTCAGATGAGCGGATCATCCGTTATAAAGATCTGGCCTTAAGTCAGACGTGTCTGTGTAACAAGATACCAAGCCGTAATAGAAAGACTCACTCCACCGACATGACCGACAACGTGCGTGACTGCTGCACGGCCAACAGAAGTCCTGACTTCTGCATTTCGACTGACATGAAGATATTGGTCTACCAATTGCATCAATGGAAATACCGAACTCTGACGTACGTTAAAGCTAATCTGTCTCGATCTCCTTCTTGAAGCAGTCATTTTATATTAAAGGGAAAGAATAAACCAGCTGTATGTAGGATTTATGTATGCAGGTCGTTACTAGTCTCTCTGTATATATGTAGGGGCGGCCGGGTAGCCTAGTGGTTAAAGCGTTCGCTCGTCACGCCGAAGACCCGGGTTCGATTCCCGACATGGGTACAATGTGTGAAGCCTATTTCTGGTGTCCCCCGTCGTGATATTGCTGGAATATTGCTAAAAGGGGCGTAAAACCAAACTCACTCACTCTCTGTACAGACAACGATGCATGGAACCGTTGACGTTACACGAGGCTTGATGGTTGTGTCACTCCAACGCTTCTTTGCAAGCTTGTGTTCGTATATTTCCGCGCTTAAGTACAGCCTTGTGTTCCTATACGTGCATCCAGCCTTGTGTGGGGGCACGGGTGGCCCAGTCGTCTAAGGCGCCGCGATTCGCTGTGCAGAGTTGCGTCCCTTGGGCACACCAGAAACCTATGATTGTGGGTTCGAATCCCGGTTCGCCCCGATTATGTTTCTAGGTTTGTCAGCACCATACCCGTCTCGTGGGTTTCACCGAAGTAGTAAACATCTTAGACCTCCATCACTTCGGGCTTTCCTCCCACTTTAAGCTGACACGCCGCGATATAACTGGAATACTGTTAAAAGTGACGTGAAAAACTCACTCACTCACTCACTTTATACGATATTATGAAATATACGAGCAATTTAGGTTTGTTCTTTGATGTGAAGAGTGATCATTTAAACGTTTTGCTTTCATTAACTTTAAGTATTCATTCACCTTTTCTCTGACTATCTGCAGAATAGTAAGTGACTGGTTGTGATGTGGGACGCAACTCGAGCACGTTTACCACGTGAAATAATTTGTGAAAATCAGGGCAATTGGATGCTAAACTTCAGGTTAGGCACGACTGTGGAGTGCAATTCTGCACTACGGAAAACGGCGCCATAAACAAGTGGGCCACCTATTACCCTCTATTCGTATATATATCAGTGGGCGAATGAGTTTTCTATAACGCCGGTGTGAACAATATCTCAGTTATACCCCGGAATGTCATTTTAATTTGATGTTAGGTTAGTCGAGGTGAAGTCGCGTCCAAGATTATTGCTCTTTAAAGAGCGACGTGCATGCACGTGTATGTGTGGCTGCTTGTACAAGTCCTGACAAATGCCGATTTATAGTGCTAGCTCACTGAGATACCATGCCGCAGTTTAACATGAATACCCCACTCAGACACAGTATACTGACTCCGAGCCGACCAGTCCTTGTTTTAGATGTCGAGCGCCAGACAGGGTAACAACAAGTACCACCTTTCAACGTCTTCTGGTATGACGCGGCCGGGGATCGTACATGGACCTTCCGCTCTCCAGGCGAAAGCTCCACCACTAGACCACGGAGGCGGTCCAAATTTGATGTTAGAGAAAAGCCCAAAATGTTGAAGGTCTTGGACGTGTACGACACACCTCAAATCTTAATCAGGGCGAATCTGGCATTCGAACCCATGATTGTAGAACACTAAAGTGACGTAATTCTGCACTTATCGCATACCGCCTGTTCTGTTTTAATCTTATATAAAATGTACTTTCTCCAAAATTGATTCAAATGATTTGGTCGTCAAACACCATACATATTTCCAACCTGAAGCCATTTCACCTATCGGGAGGCTGCTCCCCTTCACTGCTGAAGAGTTTTTCATTAGATTGAAAGCATCCCTGGCAACATATCTGAATCTAAGGTCTGGCTGCAGTTTCACACCAGGGCATATCCCAGTGGGAGCAGCGTTTCAGTGCTGTTACTATTTATGAATCCAGTTGAGATCGTTTGAGGGATTTGTCGACGCATATGTATCGATTTCACGAGATATATAGATACAGACTCAATAACTACCCCCTAGAGAATATCTCGGTATCCTCTGTTCTTCCACCACGGACGATAATGGTTTCACTTTGTCTCACAATCACGACATGAAATGATTGGTGCAGATAAGGTATCCTTCTTTTGAAAGTTTTGATATGGGTTGTAATACACCCATTTCCCCCGAGAATACAGTTAGAAGAGATATAGCCATCACGGAACAATGCAACCAGGTTAAGATGAATCATCAACGACCTATTCGGGTTAATGTTCCAATTTTTGGGTCAGATGTATTCCCTCGATACAGACAGTTGTCGTTGAAACATCTGGTGATTTGTAACAGTGGATTATATTTGATATATACTAGTAATTGTATGCTTGTGGCACATGGTCCTGTAGAAAGCGCACACAAAGCGCTCTCTCGTCGCGCCGAAGACCCAGGTTCGATTCCCGACATGGGTACAATGTGTGAAACCCATTTCTGGTGTCCCCCACCGTGATATTGCTGGAATATTGCTAAAACCATACTGATTCACTCACTCACGCCGAAGACCCGGGTTCATTTTCTCACATGAGAACAATGTGTGAAGCCCATTTCTTGTATCCCCCACTGTGATATTGCTGCAATATTGCTAAAAGCGGCGTAAAACAATATTCACTCACTCGCTCACTTTATGGAGTGGTGTCTGACGAAAACAACATTCTATCACTAAACAGCCGGCACAGTCTCGAAAAGTAATGTCATTTGACTGAAACAAATCCCTTGTAATCCCTTGTACTAATTAGGATAGACCTAAACGTATCCATTGTGATAAAAAAGTTGACCTTCGTGAATATTTGCCTGACTGTGTGGACTATGCCACCGCAAGAGTGTCTGAGTTGGGTTTAACGCCGCTTGTAACAGTATTCCAGTTATATCACGGCGTGTCAGCTTAATGTGGGAGGAAAGCCCGAAGTGATGCAGGTCTCAGACGTTTACCACTTCGGTGAAACACACGAGCAAGGGTATGGTGCTGACAAACCTAGAAACATAATCGGGGCGAACCGTGATTCGAACCCACAATCATAGGTTTCTGGCGTGCCCAAGGGACGCAACTCTGCACAGCGAATCACGGCGCCTTAGACGACTGGGCCACCCGTGTCCCCTCCACCGCAAAAATTACCATTTCGTCAGATCATATATTTTCGGACATCATACGTTTTCGGACGGGCGTGTGTATCGCGATTACTTCCGCGAAATGTAAAACGAGGGTGGTATCACACTGACATTGTAAATACTCAGATGATGGCTTGTTTTTAAGATAAAGTTGTCTTTTATAAGTGAGTGAGAGATGTTTGACAGTTGTTCATGTGATTATCGAGAAAACTGCGAATGTTTCTAAAGCATCCGAAAACCCATAACGGTGGGATAATATAGTGAAAACCGGAAAATATTTGAAGCAGCGGGCACTGGATTTGACAAAATCTAGAAGCAATCGGTCTGCCTTATGATTGTTATAATTCACACGTTTTAATGGCGTTCATATATTGGTCTAGATAACACACCTTATACTGCTAGTTTATTACCTATTTTGTGCTTTTAATGACATATTGGCCTTAAAATAAGCAAGTCTGAGCCAAAGAAACCGGTTACTGAACAGGGTTCCATTCCTATGTACCTCACCGTGATAGGGGTCAAACCACTCCAGACCGCCTCCGTGGTCTAGTGGTAGAGCGTCCACCCGGAGAGCGGAAGGTCCGGGGTTCCAACCCCGGCCGCGTCATACCAAAAGATGTTAAAAGATGGTACTTGTTGTTACCCCCGTCTGGCGCTCAGCATTAAGGGGCTAAAACAGGGACTGGTCGGCTCGGAGTCAGTATACTGTGGGGTATTTATGTTAAACTGCGGCACTATAAATTGGCATCAGACCGGACTAGTACAAGCAGCCACACAAACACACACACGTACATGCACGTCGCTATATAAGTGCAATAATCTTGGACGCGACGTTAAACCCTATTTCACCTCACCTCACCTCAAACCACTCCAACTGTGTATGACACAGAATGAGAGCTGCTTTAAGGTCATAGTCAGCAATATTCCAGTTTTATGACAACAGTCTGTATATAAGACGTTGGTGGGGCCAATGTCGCATGTATCTCCAGAACAAAATGTTAGTATTACGAGTTTGAACCGAGGAACCAGTGGTTGAAATATATGAGGAACATCGAGGTACGATTACACATAATCAACCAAGTCACCGAGCCTGACCAACCGATCCCTTGTGTCGCCTCAAATTTTCTACACCACCTTTAACCCCAAATGTGCGTACTCGCTGTGTTGTGTTATGTTAAGGTAATACCAGTGAGTGAGTGAGTTGGGTTGAACGCTAACGCCGCTTTTAACACTATTCCAGTTATATCGCTGCGTGTCAGCTTACTGTTGGAGAAAAGCCCGAAGTGATGCAGGTCTCAGACGTTTACCACTTCGATGAAACCCACGAGTACGGGTATGGTGCTGGGAGACCTAGAAACATAACTGGGGCGAACATGGATTCGAAATCATAGGTTTCTGGCTTGCCCAAGGGACGCAACTCTGCACAGCGAATGGCGGCGCCTTAGACGACTGGGCCACCCGTGCGACCACTCCCCCTCCCTCCCCCCCCCCCCCCCCCTTCCACCACCACCACCACCACCACACACACACACACCCCGCCCTAGATGATACCAAGTTTCCATGATCCGCCGAAACAGATTCCCTTGAGCGTAAAAGGCAAAATAGCGGTGAAAAACCATGATGACACTGAGTGTTGCGAAAAGGGTACGCATGTCCTGTCCTACCGGAAGCACCCGCCACTTACTTCCGTTTGCATCGTAAATGTGAAAGACCACGGTGGTTGAACGCCGATGGTGCCATCAAATTCTGGCGGCGGGGACAAGACAGCGAAGGGAAGAGACTGAGATTAGTGCACCACCATTTCATTATTCCTCTGCCCAATTGGTCTGGGAAGGAAATGGCCTTAAACATTCCAGCCAGGAAAGATCGGCATCATCCGGACTCCATTCACATCAACGGCCTCTATAACGTCTACCGTATCAATTCGTTTCAGAATCCTGGTCTTGAAACAAAGATTATTTATACGATCCAGACACAGAATGATGCAATCTTGTATGGTGTGTGTTCTATACGTTCATACAGAGAGATGTCCTTGCTCTTTTACTAACTCGGTCTTGTAAAAAATAAACGATAGCCTTACTCCCAGACGGGTACAAGGGATACCTTGCTGCTTATCTCTGGGGGCTAATTATGTCTAGAAATTTAATTGTGATTCAATAGGATCGTTCCCCTTTTATTATCGCTTCGTTATAAAAATTGTATGCAATTTGTTCCAGTAGCATAAACCTTATTGTTCAGAAACAACCACGGGTCAATAAAAGTGGGGTCCTATCGAGGCAGCCGTATCAGTTCTCTTCATGAGTTCTGTGTTTTCAGCATCACAGTGATTCCAATCCAGTGGCTTTATGTACAATCGGAAATAGGTTATGAAGTAGACACATTTTATGGACAACGACTTCATTATTTGCTGTAAAAGGCGACGTTTCGGCATAGACCCTCGGCCTCATACTGTTGTCCAGCAAGGCTGTAAAATGTTCGAAATACCATAGAAATAGATTGGGTTCAAATAAATTACAAATAAGTATACATTTTCAAATATAAACGAAGAAAAGGTTCCAAAATCATAAGAAATATCTGCATAATGCAGAGTTTTAAAATTATAGTTACTTAAAAATCACATTTTTTTACAATTCAAAACAAAACGTTAATGTGAAAAAAGGACTTATCAGGACACACGTGAAATTGGAACCTGTGTAATTGGTTCAATCTTTCTGAATTCAACTTCCCACCCACAAGCTTTTTCCCGTCTTGTTCATGGCCTTGTTTGAGCATGGCTCGCGGGCCTGACCATGTTAGACCAGTGGTAACGTCCCACACATAAACATGGCGTCCTCCAGGCTGAATCAACCGAACCCTTGACAGAAGTATCATCAGATAGGACCAAATCAAACAGACAGGAGCTGTAATGGTAACTTTGATGTGCTCTCTGGCACAGACTTGTCTCCGACACATACCCACGGGAGCCGGTGTCGTAATCCTGCCGGCGGTAGAAAATGTGAGATGTTATTTTCATGTATCTTTTTAACATGAGTAATGTCAAAGATCCTATTATAATTAAGCTGTGTTCGCAGCAAAGTTTTGTGAATAGTTTTTTTATTACATAGAAATACAAAGATATCACAAGTTCCCCGTTGCTGTGATTACATTCTCATGACATGTAGGTGATGATGGTGATTGTTGGACGGGTCTGAGTCATTGGATACCGTATACGCCCACATGGAAGAGACCGTTACCCCTTCCGCACCTCCCACTCCCTTCTGGCAGACTCGCTATGCCATTATTTTCTCCTGGTATACCAGCGACAGTGCCCTCCATGCAAAAGAAACAAGGAAACTGTGAACGTGCATCTCTTGGCAATATGACATCTTGGATGCGACACCCTCGCGTTAGTGAGTCAGAACGTTCCATTGTAACGTTGACGACCGTAGACGTCTACCACTTTGGTGAAACCTTCGAGAGCGGGTATCCCATCAAGGACAATCATGGTGAATTTACAATTGGAAACTTGGACCTATGGATCCTTGCACGACAAAGGGACGTAACTCTGAAAACTTAAGATGGTCACTTAGCGGTTCATGAATTCAAACCATGTATTACCAAAAACAAGTAAGACATTAACATCATCAATCACTGATGATGATAACGTCCTTAAAAACAACAGAACCAAACCTTAAAAAAAGGTACAGAAACAAAAATAACTCCTCCGACTGACGTCAATTCGATATTGATTAAACAAAGTGGCCATAATGGCTTGTGAAGGACGATGTCAGTCACGCTTATGTATTCTTTAATAATATGCTACGCACACGTATATAATAAGGTGATATTGATATGTTTGCCGATAACCAACTCTGACAGAAGATCATTTGTCACAACATTTATATTCCGTGCTATGTTTTGGCACAATCGCAGTCACTGCTGCCAGTGACATTCATTTCTTGGTGAGGCCAACTGTCATGGTTATCATACATCTGATATAAATGAACTGCGGAGGAAACGGCGTTTCGAGTAAAACTTTGAAAGGGTTGTCCTTCGTAACTGAGGACTTGAATCCCATGCTCAGAAATGGCTTTTAAGGGAAATAGTTAAACGCTGAATCATATTACATCTATTAAGGACTAATCTTCTGTATGGCCTAGATTTGTGATAATCTTGTTGTTAAGTCAGTATAGCCAATATACCGGTTTTCAGCTTGTATAAGAAACGAAAAGTATAGTACTCAACTTTTAAAAGGAATAATCACATAATGTCATTCTATTCAAATATACACTTGAAATATGAGAATCAGTTTTGTGATTCATTGAAAGATAACAATATCCTTATCTTGTACTACTGCATCTAAAATATTTGATAATAATATTTTTCTTTCATATATTAGATTCATTCTTTCGTGTTTGGCTTCTTGTACTAGTCCCAACTAATACCGATTGAAAGTGCTCGCCCACTGAGATACCATGCCGCAGTTTAACATGAATGACCCACCTAAACAAAGCAAACTTACACCGAGCCGACCAGTCCTTGTTTTAGCCCCTTATGCCGAGCTTCAGGCAGGATAACTCCGGGAGGACGCTCTACTACGAGACCATAGAGGCGGTCAGTAAACCATGTTTCATATGTAAACCAGAAAGTGTAAACATGAGTCATATGAAAACCATCTTTTGTAAAAGTTAATCGTGTGTCATGTGAACCAGTAAATGTAAACGTAAACCATGTGTCACATGTAAACCAGCAAATGTAAACTTTGTCATATGTAAACCAACAAATGTAAACTTTGTCATATGTAAACCAGTAAATGTAAACGTAAACCAAGCGTCACATGTAAACCAGAAAATGTAAACTTTGTCATATGTAAACCAGCAAATGTAAACGTAAACCATGCGTCACATGTAAAACAGCAAATGTAAACTTTGTCACATGTAAACCAGCAAATGTAAACTTTGTCATATGTAAACCAGTAAATGTAAACTTTGTCATGTGTAAACCAGTAAATGTAAACGTAAACCATGCGTCACATGTAAACCAGCAAATGTAAACTTTGTCATATGTAAACCAGCAAATGTAAACTTTGTCATATGTAAACCAGTAAATGTAAACGTAAACCAAGCGTCATATGTAAACCAGTAAATGTAAACGTAAACCATGTGTCACATGTAAACCAGCAAATGTAAACTTTGTCATATGTAAACCAGCAAATGTAAACTTTGTCATATGTAAACCAGTAAATGTAAACGTAAACCATGCGTCACATGTAAACCAGCAAATGTAAACTTTGTCATATGTAAACCAGTAAATGTAAACGTAAACCATGCGTCACATGTAAACCAGCAAATGTAAACTTTGTCATATGTAAACCAGTAAATGTAAACGTAAACCATGCGTCACATGTAAAACAGCAAATGTAAACTTTGCCATATATAAACCAGTAAATGTAAAGTACATGTCATATGCAAAACAGCAAATTTAAATCATGTGTCATATGAACCAGCAAATGTGGACGTGAACCGTGTGATGTAAAACAGCAAAGGTAAAACAGCAAATGTAAATGTAAAACATGTGTCAAATGTAAACATTGCTATGTGTAAACTAGCCAATGTAAACGTAAACTATGTGTTCTATCTAAGCCAGTACACGTAAACTGTGTGTCATGTATACCAGCATATGTAAACGAAAACCATGTGTTATATCTAAACCAGTAAATGTAAACCCATTTGTGATATGTAAACCAGCAACTGTAATTGCAACATTCGTAATGAAGTTCAAATTACGAAAAAAAAAAAAATTAATTTACGTCTCTCCTGTTCTGCTCAAATATAATTATAATATTTATTATACACTGTTTGGCCGAGTATACAACATGGGTAGGCCCTAACGCTGTTTTTCTGTACATGTAATAGACGGTAATGTTTCGATGGTATTTACACAATCAGTAACTTGGTTGTGTGTATTTGCCTATGAAACTGAAAGCGTTGCCTACAAATCAGAGACGTGCTCGTTACACGTTTATTAATTACGCTTTCATCCCTATAAGTACGCAATCTGTAAACTTCGCCAAAAGTGTATTTAACCCCACTGCAGTAATGGGTCTGTCAGACCATCCATTCAATGATTTGTTTAAAGAGCAGACAGTAACGTGACAATGTGAATAACGGACATCTTCAACGAATGACCTGAATGCTTGACACAGTAATGAATGGCAGCGTTTGGGCTTGGGAGCAGCACGGATCGGCCCCAACTATGAGTAATAATCAACTCCCCGTTGTTTTGCTTAAGAGACGATGATATACCGACCGGTCTGCAAATGTCACTTCTCGTTTAGCAGTGCCTTAATAAACCCATTGAAAAACAGACCCAGACTTCACTGGTTTGGGATCGGTCTTTGTGAAGGATGCAAGATGGAGGAACGGAGAGGCAATTTATTCCACAGACTCGTTGACCAATGCTGCTATGTACAGATCCAATATTATCATTCCAGTACTATATCTAATGTTCAAAGCAGCTTGTCTGACTGTCTATGCCGCGCACTCAATTCTAGGCACGCTTGTCGTCAAGGGTCATGACTGGTATGAATGTACTGGAACGTGCGTTATTGACTTGGTGTGATGGTTTATTTGGTGACATGAAATACGTTCTGATAGGATAGGATAGAATGTTGACCGAATACACTTGTCAAGCCCTCACATCAGAGTAAAGGCGTTGTTTACTGAACCAAATGAGTTGATTGTATCATGAACGAAAATATTTATCTCATTATTTTAAATTTATCCCAAAATATACAAAAAAAGAAACCCATGCAGATCGCTGGTTAGAATAGGTCCCTAGTATACTGCTTGTCATACAGGGGGGGGGGGGGGGGGGGGGGTCCGATCCCGGTTTGTCCTGATTATGTTTCTTGGTTGTCAGCACCATACTCGGGCTCGTGGATTTGATTTCACCAAAGTGGTAAACGTCTGAGACCTGCATCCCTTCTGGCTTTCCTCCCAAACCCAAATTAAGCTGACACGCCGCGATATAACTGGAATAATGTTAAAGGCGGCGTTAAACCCAAATCACTCACTCAGCAGACTCGGTGACCTTGTTTATAGCCTGTCGGGATCGTTGTTCAGGATTTGTCAGGTCCAAATTCGTTTGTTTACAGGCCCCCCGTCATACATGTAGTTGGAATATTATTTCTGGCGTTAAACGACCCATGAGCTCACAGATTGCAATTGGTCTTGGTTACCTGCTAAGAGTCGACAAACGGAGTGGTCAGTCTCGCTGACCTGGTTGATGCATGTCATCGTATCTCTACGTGTAGATCGATACTCACTGGATTGTCGTGCGTTTAACACCAAACAATCACCCAATTAATCAATCTTGCGTTACATTTCCATGTTTCAGCATTAAATAAAACGCCTGCTCAGTGAATCGTCTTCTTCTAAACGTACGAGGGGCGGTCGGGTAGCCTAGTGGTTAAAGCGTTCGATCGTCACGCCGAAGACCCGGGTTCGATTCCCGACATGGGTACAATGTGTGAAGCCCATTTCTGGTGTCCCTCGCCGTGATGTTGCTGGAATATTGCTAAAAGCGGCGTAAAACCATACTCACTCATTCACTCCAAACGGACGAGTACATGTACCTGCATATCGTCGTTTAAATCTGGATCTGGTTCTGGTTCTTAACAGGCATGGTCAATCAATTGTCATTATCGGCTCACCACGCATTTGGACCACTGTTGTATGCGTGTCTGTAGTATAGTCATATATGGCAGAGATTGAGATGGGGATGACGAGGAGTGATACTACTGTCACCTTTAGTACACCTCATTCCATCACTGTCGTTGTAAACTGTGTCCATTAGGCACCAATAAATATTGTTAATCACCTTCCACACGATATACTAGCACAAACACTTCATTCCTTGATCATGAGACATTTGCCAAGAGACGTGGTCACAATAGACACAGTTACATGTCAACGAGGTTCACGACAATTTTTCAATTTAAGTAAATGCCATCTTGAGTTTCTGATAAAACAATGTGTGAAATGCTCATTTCTCATTGATAACAGCCATGTGAGTGAGTGAGTGAGTGAGTATGGTTGTACGCCGCTTTTAGCAATATTCCAGCAATATCACTGCAGGGGACACCAGAAATGGGCTTCACACATTGTACCCATGTCGGGAATTGAACTCGGGTCTTCGGCGTGACGAGCCAACGCTTTAACCGCTAGGCTACCCGACCGCCCCTAACAGCCATGTGAAATTCGGAATAAACATTTAGACAAGAAGTTGTTATCCCCAAGGGCACTTCTTGCTGATTTGTTTCGTGATGCATATGAATCGGAATTTGTGATCTGATACCGTTTAATAACGGTCATGTGGCCAATTCCTGATTTACCTGATGGACCATAAATAAATTAAACCAATGAAAGCGTCTCATCTGTTTCCTATTCAGATTCATGCATAAGCCTTCAGAATGAATCTAAATTGTATGATAAGAGAGGTGACTTCAACTTTCCAAGGGGGCACGGGTGGCCCAGTCGTCTAAGGCGCCGCGATTCGCTGTGCAGAGTTGCGTCAGAAACTTGGGCACGCCAGAAACCTATGATTGTGGGTTCGAATCCTGGTTCGCCCCGATTATGTTTCTAGGTTTGTCAGCACCATACCCGTGCTCGTGGGTTTCACCGAAGTAGTAAACGTCTGAGACCTGCATCACTTCGGGCTTTCCTCCTACATTAAGCTGACACGCCGTGATATAACTGTAATACTGTTAAAAGCGGCGTGTGACCCAACTCACCCACTCACTCACTCAACTTTCCAATAGTCAACATCCAATGATGCGGAGCAATATTCCAGCAGCTCCATCCTTGCTGCCCACATTTCACAACTTTTGAGGTACAATCGAGCATGCTCTTTCTATCAAGATCTTACACAGCGTCATACAACTCTTGCTCAAAAGTTGTTTAAACAAGGTTACAACATTCAAGACCTTAGTAAGGCTGTTTAAAGAGTGTTGTGATAGATATTTGGATACATTTTCAAATTTGACGCATCTGTGACAAACTTATGTCCGATATAATTCCCTATTTTGACTTGCACCACATGTTCTCGTGTTTCAGGAAAACAATTGACTGTCCTTTGCGTGACAGGTGGCACCGGCGAGACAGGATACGTTCACTTTTATTGTGAACACGATATTTGATATTGATTCATAAACACATGCTTATGATTTAGTCGGAATCGTACAATGGTTTGGAGATCAACGAAATAGAAAATCATGACGAATACAAACCTTTCAGTTTTCCCCCAAACACTTCATTTTGTCATTCAAATTATGACGTCTTGGTACTGTTAGCTGCTTTGTATGTATAAGGCCGCACTCAGCACTATTCCGACAATATGACGTCGGTCTGAAAAAGATCTGGTATGGACCAGATAATCCAGTGATTGACATCTTGAGCATCGATCTAAGCAATTAGAATGGGTACTGAAGACCAAGTCTAACCCGGATCTTCACGGGGGACAAGCATAGGTTGCTGAAAACCAAGTCTAACCTAGATCTTCCCGGGAGACAAGCATGGGTTACTGAAGACCAAGTCTAACCCGGATCTTCCCAGGGGACAAGCATGGGTTACTGAAGACCAAGTCTAACCTAGATCCTCCCGGGGGACAAGCATGGGTTACTGAAGACCAAGTCTAACCCGGATCTTCCCGGGGGACAAGCATAGGTTGCTAAAAACCAAGCTTAACCCAGATCTTCACGGGGGACAAGCATGGGTTACTGAAGACCAAGTCTAACCCGGATCTTCACGGGGACCAGCGTGGGTTACTGAAGACCAAGTCTAATCCGGATCTTCCCGGGGGACAAGCATGGGTTACTGAAGACCAAGTCTAACCCGGATCTTCACGGGGACCAGCGTGGGTTACTGAAGACCAAGTCTAATCCGGATCTTCACGGGGGACAAGCATGGGTTACTGAAGACCAAGTCTAACCCGGATCTTCCCGGGGGACAAGCATGGGTTACTGAAGACCAAGTCTAACCCGGATCTTCACGGGGGACAAGCATGGGTTACTGAAGACCAAGTCTAACCTGGATCTTCACGGGGGACCAGCATGGGTTGCTGAAGACCAAGTCTAACCCGGATCTTCATGGGTGACAAGCATGGGTTACTGAACCCCAAGTCTAACCCGGATCTTCACGGGGGACAAGCATGGGTGACTGAAGACCAATTCTAACCTTCACGAGGGGCCAGGTACTGAGCTGAATTTTAGGTGGAGTGACATCTTTTGACAGTAAGGAGAGCGTGGTTGTAATTATCTTTGTATTGTGATATGTTGGATGTTAGTATGATGTCAAAATAATTTATATCAATGTTATGGTACAAACATTCATTTGAAGTATCGCGTAACGCAGCTTCTGAGAAGTCAGATAAGTTCTTTCCCCAACATCACCAACAATGGCCAAAGATGAGTGCAGTAGATGGTGCCTTGAACAATCTAATTACACAGAGCCCAGCTCGATCACGAATTTTAAGGATAAGACTTACCCATTATCAAAGTGACATGTTTAATTTCAACCCAATTGTGGTGCTGCATATCCCGCCAAGATATATCAGCTCTCTTACAGTTTCTAATTCTCCGATTCCAAACGGTGTCCAATTATGGTCCCATTGTGGCCCGATAGACGTAACTTGCCATGAATTCAGTTTGCCAGTTTAGTTTTTTCAGTGAATAGTTAGTAAAGAATTATGCCCAAAATGAATAGTTTGTTGGCAGTGATGAATAACAATGAATAGTTTGTTGGCAGTGATGAATAACAATGAATAAATTGTTGGCAGTGATGAATAGCAACGAACAGTTTGTTGGCAGTGATGAATAACAATGAATAAATTGTTGGCAGTGATGAATAGCAACGAATAGTTTGTTGGCAGTGATGAATAACAATGAATAGTTTGTCGGCAGTGATAAATAACAATGAACAGTTTGTTGGCAGTGATGAATAACAATGAACAGTTTGTTGGCAGTGATGAATAACAATGAATAGTTTGTCGGCAGTGATGAATAACAATGAATAGTTTGTTGGCAGTGATGAATAGCAATGAATAGTTTGTTGGCAGTGATGAGTAACAATGAATAGTTTGTTGGCAGTGATGAAAAACAATGAATAGTTTGTTGGCAGTGATGAATAACAATGAATTGTTTGATTTGATTTTCAATTTTAGGTTTTAATAACTGTATTTTTTTGTGAAAACAAATTATTCTGAAAAATATGTACATCGGATAGTGATTAAGTTGGTGCATGTTTTAACCCTAGAAATAACTGTACCCACATTTAAAAAATAGAAGTGTCACCTAGCAAATGCAAAGAACATTTGACATTGGCTGGGACAAGATTCGGGTTGGTACCTGTTAAATGCAGAATGAAAGGTGTTCAGGGCAGAGAGCAGTTTCTGCGCGTTGGTTCCAATTTGAAAAGACACTTGTCTATTTAGAAATTGACCACCACCATGAGAAAAAATTTCCATAACAGTTGACATGGGCTACAACACGATACGGGCTGTATGTGATTATATATGGCAATAGCCATGGCAGTCACTTTGTTGGAGGTGCGAACATTCCATCCAGAGGCTGGAACACATGTGATGGCCTTGATGTGTTCCACCAATTTGGGCCTGGTCTGAAGAAGCAACTATAACCACCACCTCCTCCAGGTTACAAAGAGGACGGGGGCGGTCGGGTAGCCTTGTGGTTAAAGCGTTCGCTAGTCACGCCGAAGACCCGGGTTGGATTCGTGACATGGGTACAATGTGTGAAGCCACTGGTGTCCCACGCCGTGATATTGCTGGAATATTGCTAAAAGCAGCGTAAAACCATACTCACTCACTCACTACAAACAGGACTACTGTGCCTATGTGAAATGTTGATACAAAATATTTTGAGGAAAATATCCCAAAAGCCAAAACGTTTGTGTTAATAGTGAAAATGGAAAGAATGTTCGATGGTGCACATGAAACAACTAGTTTGTCGGATATAGCCAAGAAAGAAATTGTCCTAAATAGAAATCATCTTTGTTTTTAAGAATATATGAACAGTAACGTTACATGTATGCACATTCAACGAAATGTTTGTAAGAAGAAGAAACCGTGCAAACAGATGTTCAAAAAAAACTAAATATGGAAATATGGATTTGCGCAGAGTAAAGACATTGAATGACTAAAGAATGGCAGTCCTCGTCAGTTTTGCAAGAACTGTAAGCGTAAGAGGTTTGGCACGAAAATGGCAGATATATTTATTTTGTACACACGAATTCTCGGAACATTTCCAAGAAATACCATGTACTACAGGGTTTTAGTCACGTTCTGAGACAGAAATATAATATTTAATAAATGACAAAGCCGAGTTTGAAGAACAGGATTGTCCAATTACTGTTAAATTAATAGATAAACATAATGCAATCCAAAAAGTAAAAAAAACCCAGAAAATCCCAACTTCAAGGTTATTTACTAAGTGAATAGTTTAAATTGTCTTCTGATATATTGGTTAATATTCTATGTATACATTAATGGTATACTAGATAGTATTGTACTTCCATATAGATTGTTTGAAGGTGTGCCAGATACCTATTTATATAAAAAGGTGATAATGATTTTAAACTATAGAGGTATCCCATTAAACAGTCTTTCAAAACTCTTCAAACATGTATTTATCACAAAAATGTCTGTATGGATGGATATATACTATATCATACTATATCCGAAACACAATTTGCTTTCAAAGCTGGATATTCAACTGTAGATGCTCTCCTCCCCAACACTGCAGCCTTCTGAATAACCAAGATTGTCAGAAGGGCTGTATTCCTGGTAGCAGACCCGGGTACTCTCCCAGTGTCAGTCAACAGATGTGGAGGAATTAAGCCTAAGGCACCGAGAACAAGGAGGAGTTGGACAACTTGATACTTTGGATGCAATCGTGACACTTCCAAAGAGAGGTCCGCATATTTGCCATGTTTTTCTGTATCTTGTCAATCACATTAGTGTCAAAAGGGACAGATAATTCAATGATGTACATGATTATATTGGATTTATCATTTTCCATGACGCCCTCTACGTATTCCGGCTCGTACCATGGATGGACCTCTGTGTCCAAACCACAAGCTTGGCGAAGACGGTTATAAATGATCGAGCTACACCATCATGTTGCTTAGGATACTGTGTTTGTGCCAAAGCGGGGCATCCACTGACAATGTCTTGGACAGTCTCATTCAATTCACTGCATAATCTACATTTCATATTTACATTTTGATACAAAATCACACATAGACGGTTTCGAGTGGGAAGTAACTGGTCCTGAGCAGCAAACAGAAAACTTTCTGTTGCCCTTTTCAAGCCAAGCGAAGGACTCTGCAGGCTTTTCCTCTCAACACACTGCACATAAACTCTGAAGAGTTATTATTACAGCGGTGTCACTGCACTGGACTCGAACACTGTGTGAAACACCGCGTAGCCAAGAACATGACATTTTAAAATCCAACAAAACGTGTAAAATAAGTTAGTTAACTAAGTCAAAAGCCTTCACAATCAATATTCCAGTCTGTCTGATACTAGTTTACTAAGTCAAAAGCGTACACAATAAATATTCCAGCCTGTCTAACACAAGTTTAGTGAGTAGAAGAAATGTCTAACATCAGAGACTATCCAAGCAAACTTACATATGTTCCTATCATGGTCCAACAACCCAGGCGGTAATTTGTTAATGTAAATTCAGCTGGGATGTCGGGCACCAAATATACGACACACTGACCTCGTGCCAAGGACAACGATGACCATGGGATAATAGGATACCGAATCAAGCCAAGGAATACGTCTAAACTGTAATCTAATGTAGAGTGACGCCTTGCGTCCTTTCAACTATACTGTCAGATACAGAATGGCACCAATTGCAAATGAATATTTTTCTTAATAAATGTATCGTTTTTAACGGTCACAAATTCTAAACAGATTCATACTTTGTCGAACACGACGGCCAATGGGACAGGTTTGGACAGAATTCCTCAAAGTCAAATCAAGAGATTGACCCTAAGAATGAGGAGGCGTCTTGAAGTAGTTGTTCGGGTTCAGGGGGGTTACACAAGACACTGTTTGGGAGTCATTATTTGGACTTGCAGGACATAGTTCTTCAATTCCGTGAACAAGAATTGTGCATGGTACTGACAGTTTAGACAGTCGTTAGTTTTTTTGGATGAGGTTGTCAATTCCAAATCTGTAACATCTAAAAAAACACACATTATTTCATGGTAATCTTGGCTATGTTCCATCTCAACCCTTTCTTTTCACTAAATAATTTATTTGGTATGGAAATCTTTCACACATTTCATACACTAGTTCATTAAAGCTGATCAGTCTGGGAATATACGGGTGTTGCTTAACTAACTTCCATGTGTATATAATGTATGGTCACGACGTTGAGTGACCAATGTCCCATGGGTCAAGGGATAAGGTTTTCCTTAAGTTTGTCGAGTAGGATTCTGATGCATTCAAAGATTCTTTCTAATCTGAAATTTCAAACATTAAAAGCAAATCCTTTGAGTTTTCGAGAAGCACATGATATTAATTCCACTTGTCACAAATACTTTCTATGAATACACATATAGTCCTTTTTTGATTGTATTAATTAAGGGTTGTCCCATATTTTTGAGACAGGGGTTTGGTAAAACATTTGCTGGACACGACAATATGTCTCTTTGTACGGGTGTTTAGGATCGGATGTTTTCGGGTTTGGGAGAAAAAAGTTGATAGTACTGATGCTCGTGTTGGCAGATTCCTTCCTGGGTTAACGTTCTAGTCTTATGTGTGGCATGTTTATTATGCTAAGATCATTGATCAAACAATTACTGTGTTGATGCTTACATGCCAGGTCGTGTTATTGTGGCTTTGAACTGTATGTCACTAGGGGCGGTCGGGTAGCCTAGTGGTTAAAGCGTTCGCTCGTCACGCCGAATACCCGGGTTCGATTCCCGACATGGGTACAATGTGTGATGCCCATTTCTGGTGTCCCCCCGCCGTGATGTTGCTCGAATATTGCTAAAAGCGGCGTAAAACCACTCACTCACTGTATGTCACTATCCATTACTTCTTTTAACAAATGGACAGTTGTTTTCCAATTAGTCACGTCAAGCTTATCTTGAACCCATATTTCAACATCTTCCCGAGGCAAGGGAGTTAACCGACTGTAAAAGTCAAGTTACAACCCTTGCCGAACTAAGCTGGAATTTCCAGGCTCGATCGTGGCGCCACCAGTGGCTTTTACGAGTTATGTCCCTTCTATGCCCCTCCTATTGACCAATCAGATTCCACCTCTCATTTAAATTCAAAGTTGCATTTGCGTCAAACAAATGGCGGCGCCAATTCAATACGATCTCATCGATGATCAGGATATATATAGACGGGTCTTACCCCTCGAAGTGCATCAAATCACGTGAGCACCTTGATGAAAAACATGAAAAGATTTGGAAAATATCTGTCGACGGCAGCTGGCGGTACACATCTTTTGCAAATCCTGCAGTCGACCGAAATCTGCACGTTGAAATCCATAATTGCAGCCTAGTTCGGCAAGGGTGGAAACTGGACTTCTACAGTCGGTTAACTCCCTTGCCCCGGGAAGATGTATTTCAGTTATGCATGCATACTCTCTGTTTTGACAAGCAAATATTGTCGTAAAATGTTTTGTTACGTTATGTAACATGTACGTGTAACCATGTCACCTTTTCGACAACACCACGTATTAGCACTATTTCATTCTGATCCGTGGGCACGGGTGGCCCAGTCGTCTAAGGCGCCGCGATTCGCTGTGCAGAGTTGCGTCCCTTGGGCAAGCCAGAAACCTATGATTGTGGGTTCGAATACCTGTTCGCCCCGATTATGTTTCTAGGTTTGTCAGCACCATACCCGTGCTCGTTGGTTTCACCGAAGTGGTAAACGTCTGAGACCTGCATCACTTCGGGCTTTCCTCCCACATTATGCTGACACGCCGTAATATGACTGGAATGCTGTTAAAATCTAACTCACTCACTCACTCATTATGATCCATACGAACATTATATGGTATGGTCTGAATCGTACAGTTGACTCCGACTTTGGTAGTGAAGGCTAGACAAGAACAAGATGTATTTGTACAACTCGGAAATAACATTGTGATGTCTGTACCTAGGTTAATAACCTTTCGAGACAAGAAATTATATTTAAGTAAATACGTTTTTCCTGCATAAAGGATGAAACAGCAGCTTCGATGTCAAAAAGTCATCCTCTGCAACTGTCAAGCCGTCTTCATTTCTACCGATTGTCCAATATTTATACCCACCAGGGTAGAGCTGACAACCACAACCTCTTTTAACAGTATTCCCCCAAAGGACGCAACTCTGACAGCGATTTGCGGCGCCTGAGACGCTTGGCCACCCATGGCTCCGACGGCGAATCAGGACGTTTTTAGAGTACCCATTTGGAGAGCTTGTCTTTGTCGTGAAGGTAAATACTCCAGCCTCTGTGCTATCTTATCAAACCACCTCTTCACCAAGTTTAAGTCACATGTAAGTTTATTCTTTATCCAGCAGTTTATAAAAATGCAAGTAATCGTGTGTTTGTTGGTTTTCTGTTAAATGCTGAACGCGTCAGTATTCCAGTGATTTGACGGCATTCAATGTATGGTATTAAATACAGAAACCTAAGATTTCAATCTTCCAACAATCACAACAAGTCAAATACCACGTGCACTCCGGATTAATGACATCCCTTCCCGTTTAGAAGGGCAAAATCATACCGACCTCAATAACAACTTGCAGCACTTCCTGTTTTATGGCCTTGACGTGATATCTCAGCCAATAACATCCCGGTACAATGTTGCCTGTAGCATGTCCACATACAACGTAATACAGAGTAATTACTAACTTCATTATGTCATCTAAATTCACTATTATTTTATTGTCACTGGTTGTGTAACGAGCTTATTCTGCTGATTATTTCATAGTGAGCATCCGCCTTGGGTACTAAAACCCCTGATGCGACATACTGTGTCCTGTAAACATAAAACGTCAACGACAGAGAATAACCAGTCTCGATTATAGGACGAAACAAATAACATTTGGCGTAAGAGTAAAAAAAGCGATGCATATTATATAAATGGATCACTGTAAATCAATGATGACACCAGATGTTCGCGAAAAGGTAAGCCTATCCGTAGAACCCACCACTCACACAATTTGCATAAGAAAGTATGTGTTTGTTTCCCGACACGGACCCGTGAAGATTCCGGGGTAGAATAGGTCTTCAGCAAACCATGCTTGTCGTAAAAGGCGTCTAACGGGATCGGGTGGTCAGGCTCGCTGACTTGGTTGATGCATGTCATCGATCCCAATTGCGCGGATCGATGCTCATGATATCGATCACTGGATTGTCTGGTCTAGACTCGATTATTTACAGACCGCCGTCATAAAGCTGGAATATTGCTGAGTAAGGCGTAAAACAACAAACAAACCAACAACAAACGACCGCAACAACAAACAAACCAGACAATCAAGTGATGGACCAGAAATCCAGTTACACACTCAGCGCATTTAAGATGCAGATCCTAAGATGGAGGAAAACAATTTTCGACGAGGATTTGTACGTCCCTGCTGCTATATCTGTGCTTCATGATACCAAGGATTGTAGGCTTGAAATTGTGAAACATGTTCCATGTATTTTGATTTGTCGGAGCACATGTCACTTGTTTTGCTGTTACCCAGGTGAGGTGAGGTGAGGTGAAATAGGGTTTAACGTCGCGTCCAAGATTATTGCACTTATATAGCGACGTGCATGTACATGTACGTGTGGGTGTTTGTGTGGCTGCTTGTACTAGTCCGGACTGATGCCGATTTATAGTGCTAGCTCACTGAGATACCATGTCGCAGTTTAACATGTATATCCCACTCAGACACAGTATACAGACTCCGAGCTGACCAGTCCTTGTTTTGGCCCCTTAATGCCGAGCGCCAGACAGGGTAACAACAAGTAGCCCTACGATAATTTTAGTACTAAATTCATACGTTTCAACTTTTGACGTGTTTGAAGTATTATTCTGTTAAACTCAATTGGACTATGCCGTGGATCGTTTAGGTGTCAGCCTATTCACACTCAACAGTATAATTCTAAAAACCTTATGAATGGCAAGTAATAAATAAAATACTAAACTCGCTCCCATGTAAAACCAATTTTATGAAACTCGTGAATAGTTGTGGTATCTGACTCGCCTTTGCTCGTCAGATACCACAACTATTCACTCGTTTCATAAAATTGGTTTTACACGGGAGCTCGTTTAGTATTCTATATATATTTTCACCGGTATTTTGCCTTTTATGCCCAACGGAATCTGTTTCGGCGAATAATCGAGACTGGTTATTCGCTGGCGTTGACGTTTTATTGTACACGAATTAAACCGTGATACCGATAGTCAACATTTTCAACATGGAATTTTTCGACATATTCTTCGAAAGTATTTGAACACTTGCATTATGAATATATTCAGTCAGGTACATACTTCTCTGACCAATAAAACCCTCTTTTTTGCGGCACCATTCACGTTAACGTCACTTCCTACGTCATTTGGTCTCGCTTTCCTCACAACGCTGACACACCTTGATATTACTTGGGTTATTTACCACCCACATGGATTTCCAATAAGCCATCTTAATACATTGTCAATATAATATGACAATCAAACCATGTTTCCTTCAAAACTTCCATATGTCATGTTATTTCGGTCTCGTGTTCCACGTCAAATACATTGCCTTTGACAGTGATCACGTAATCTGGTGGTAACACACTTGTCTAATCCATTCATATTATTTTCTTCCCTTCCCTCCTATGGAATGTGTTTTGGCAGATATTCAAGACTGATTAATCTCTGATGTTGACATTTAGGATTCACGTTTTACGTCAACAATGTGCAAACTGATCAAATTCATGGCGCAGACAGATATTAATCTGTAACAAGAAGCAGGTTATCCTGCGTTATAATTATACATCGATAATCAGGTGAGGTGAAATGGGGTTTAACGTCGCGTCCAAGATGATTGCACTTATATAGCGACGTGCATGCACGTGTGTGTGTGTGTGTGTGTGTGTGTGTGTGTGTGTGCGCGTGTGGCTAGCCCACTGAGATACCATGAATACCCCACAGCATACTGACTCCGAGCCGACCAGTCCTTGTTTTAGCCCCTTAATGCCGAGCGCCAGACAGGGTAACAACAAGTACTATCTTTTAACGTCTTTTGGTATGACGCGGCCGGGGATCGAACCCCGGACCTTCCGCTAGACCACGGAGGCGGTCTGCTAGTGGACAAAGGATATGTATACAATTATTACCCAGATGTGTGAAATCGTAGACTGTACTTGGAACTTGCTTAAGAGATGATGGTATTCTACATCTTTTATTGAAAATGACAACTGTTGTTTGTTTGCTCAAACGAAATTCATTGGGAGGAATGGTGTGCATTTCGTAAAGGTGTGTAATTCTTTACGACCAAGGTAAAAAGAAAAGTGCGTTGTTGATAGCATGGGGAGCTGTGTGCAATATGATACTCCGACTTCAAAGCCGTACACATAATTGGTTAGTCTGTTGAAAAAACACTCCACCCCTAAACCGCAACAAGCTTATCTTCACTGCGAGGTCAACATAGGGAACGTAAACAAGAACGAGGGACATCTGATGCAACTAAAGAGGCTGACTGGAGGATGTAACTTTGGAAAACTAATACTACGCTGGAGATCAGTGAAGGTCAGAGTGCGGTGTAGTGAGTGAGTGAGTGAGTGAGTGAGTTCGGTTTAACGCCGCTATTAACAGTATTCCAGTTATATCGCGGCGTGTCAGCTTAATGTGGGAGGAAAGCCCGAGGTGATGTAGGTCTCAGACGTTTACCACTTCGGTGCTGACAAACCTAGAAACAATCGGGGCGAACCGGGATTCGAACCCACAATCAGAGTGTGGTGTAAACGATGAAACTATTCACAGGAAGGTGTCAAAGACTGACTTTTGAAACTGATATGAAAATATTTCAGGCATTTTAGAAGAAGTGTTTAGAAGAAATTCGTGCAAAAAAATCCGCTCAAGTTTAGTTTAATTGCAGAAGAGAAACGGGTTTGGGATCAAGGATTGGAAGAACAACCGTGCATCTAAATAGAAGGCACAAGTAACGTTTTATCGGGACACAATCATAACAATACCCATTGTTGTCGCAGAGAGAATCAGCAAAAGTCAACACATCATTTGGCGTCTCATCAGACTGTTGCTAATGAAGATTTGCTAATAACATATTTTCGCATGTCAAGAGATTTTGACGAAGAAACTGATCTGTATCAGGTTATTATTGCTCTGAAAGGAACACCTGTTACTTTTGTTATGGATGCAGGTTCGGCAGTGTTAATCTGGATATCGATAATTACACTGTGCTTATACAACATACACTGTGAATCGGGTTGTCAGGCTCGGTGACTTGGTTTATCATAATACCCTGTCGTTGCTTATTATCTAATATTGGTTTCTCTTGTCCATTATCGATTATTTGGAGCGGGTACCCAGTTTTTCTCAAAGAGTGGTGCACAAGAAAAGGTCGGATGAATTAAAATCAGTCATTCGGGAAACAACTTGTATTTATGATTCAAAATATATTCAATTTATTAGTATTTTTGTTGAAAACATGTAACAACATGATTCCGTTTTCACACGTGAACATGAATAGTATGATGCTTCCAAAAGAGAGTTGGGCGGTCGGATAGCCTAGTGGTTAAAGCGTTCGCTCGTCACGCCGAAGACCCGGGTTCGAATCCCGACATGGGTACAATGTGTGAAGCCCATTTCTGGTGTCCTCCGCCGTGATATTGCTGGAATATTGCTAAAAGCAGCGTAAAATCATACTCACTCACTCTAAAAGTTAGTCCGAAATACCATCTTTCAAATCGTTAATTACTCTTTTAGACATCAATCATATACTAAGTCTAACTTTAGAATCCAGCACATCAACATCTGGAGAAATCCAAGGAAAACACGTTTTATGCGCGTGGTAATTTCGAAATTTCGGTGACTCCACACGTGGAAAGTTAGGAATGATCGATCATTCCATTTTTTCCAGGCTTGGAAAGAAAGCTCCTCCTCAGTAAGGTTTCAATTGCATGTGTCAACTAGAAATTGAGTTCAACTTTTCCCCTACGACTGTATATCATCTAGCATCTTGTTATTAGCTAAAGGTGAAAGCTCATCAGATCCAACCTATCTATTTTTTCACTGCAGACATAAATAAGATCAGCAACTTTAAAGATCAAAGCCGGAAGAAAACGATAGTCTTGGACTACAGCGAATTGTATTCTTTTGCCCTAATTTTAAACATTAGCTCCTGAATCAGCTGCCCTCAATGGTGCCAGGTTTCCCTTAACTCCTCGCTGTTAGCTCATCAGCGTTGGTATCTATTATCTAGTCTGAACGTCAAGCAATGGTTTATTTCAGTAGAAATGCCAACGGCCTATGTTAAAAAGTTGCAGTATTTGATTAACGTGATGACAAGACCATTCAAAAAAAAGTATTTACCTAGCACGCTTCTTGATATAACTGCATCTTAATTATTTGAGCACAGTTACTAAAAAACGAAATTATTATTGTAATTGTTAACAGTAACATTGCAACAAGAGTAAGGTGGAAAATATGTAATGTTTAAATTATAGTTAGCAGGGGAGGAGAAAATGATATTCAGTTTCATTACTCGTAAGTCACATGTTTGACATATCCTTTCTTTACAGGTTGTCATTCCCACCGTCCTGTATTAGTTCTCTGAGGAAGTTAACTACAAACATTAAACACGAAGTCTGTGATGTTAAGTGAGTGAGTGGGTTGGGTTTAACGCCACTTTTAACAGTATTCCAGTTATATCGTGGCGTGTCAGCTTAATGTGGGAGGAAAGCCTGAAGTGATGCAGGTCTCAGACGTTTACCACTTCGGTGAAACCCACGAGCACGGGTATGGTGCTGACAAACCTAGAAACATAATCGGGGCGAACCGGGATTCGAACCCACAATCATAGGTTTCTGGCGAGCCCAAGGGACGCAACTCTGCACCGCGAATCGCGGCGCCTTAAGACGACTGGGCCACCCGTGCCCCTTTGATGTTAAGATAAAGAGCATTATGTACAAAGGTACACACAACACGTTATCTTAAAGGAGGAGCCGACATGACATCCAGCACGTTCTGCCAACATTTCCTGGCGTGTAAAACATAATGCCAACTATTTTTCTGTAGTTTCAGTTTGTTTGTTTGGTTGTTGTTGTTTAACGCAGCATTTAGCAATATTCCAGCTATATGACGGCGGTCTGGACCAGACAATCTACTGATTGATATCATGAGCGTCGATCCACGCAATTGGGATCGATGACATGCATCAACCAAGTCAGCGAGCCTGACCACCCGATCCCGTTAGTCGCCTTTTACGACAAGCTGTTCGGTTGGGTGGAAACTGGACTTCTGTAGTCAGTTAAGGCCCTTTCCTCGGGAAGTTCGTGATGACTAGATGCATGTTAATGTGTTTTTAAATCTGGACAATCACAACCAAGCTGTCATGGTAACACCCGAATTCGACACAGAAAGTCTCGTTAAAATCACAATTTCATCGTGTCATCTACCCTCCCCTCCCTTCCCCCAACTCTACTCTAGGCGCCAATAATCGATTATATTTAGTGGTGACTCATGTTAAGAGGTCAATGCCCTTGTGACGCTTCGTCTGTAAAGACGACCTTGTGTAACCTGAGGCGGCGGGGTATCTATGTTACTCCATTTAGGTATTCTGTTTTGATGTTCTGCCATGTGAATGTTCTCTTGTCTGATATTACGCTTATTAGGTCTCCTTTGTGTACCCTACTATCAAAGCATTTGTTGATGATAACATTTGTTCTGACATTAGACTTTTTTGTGTGTTTCCTGCTCTCAATGCATTTGTTGATAACGGTGACTGTTTTACCATTCGACGGTAAACACAAACAAAAAAGTTACTTTCGGAATTCCAACCTTCGTCCGTTCTTGGCTGTATCTGTGAAATTGGCTTAACCTGTATCATTGTACATCATATACGTGGGAGTTTTACAAAACATGTGTTTGTCTCACTGGTCGAGGGACATTATGGATCGGTCAATCAGGCTCGTTGACTTGTTTGATTGTGCGTCATTTCTCCGACGGCGTGGATCGTGGCTCATAACTGTGAATATAAATCCCTTGCCTGCCTGGTCCAGACTCGATTATTTATACGCCGCCGCCATAAAGCTGGTATACTGCTGGGTGCGGCGTTAAACAACAAACAAATGAATATACTCTTCTGTCTTACAATGTTTGCTGCAGCTCTTGGCATACCTCGTGTTAACGTTCGAGACTCATTAACATACCATTGCCAGAACGAAGCCTGAAAGTAATAGGGGTTGACTGGAGTTAAAGATGATCATCGAGTCATTAAAAATAATGTTCATAAAATAATAATTGCATACAAGTTGTTTAATCAGGGTTTTTAAACATTGAAGGCCTTAGTAACGCTGTAAAAATGTTACGGTAGACATGTGGAGGCCATTTCCTAATTTGAAGCATCAGTGACCAAAATGGTGTCCGATGCAACTTCCATTTTTGACCTTTACGTATATGTTCCCGAGTTTTTAAGGTGAACAATTGACTTGCCTTTGCATGCGTTTATGATGGGTGTCGTCAGTGAGGCAGGATAGGCTTACCGTTTCGCGAAACCTGATATCTATTTGAGGTGATTTATAAACACATGATTATTATTATTATGTGGCAGTACTCGCAAAGGGTTTTGTCTCTTTATTCTCAATCTATTAATTGTCAATAAATATGTTGAATCAATCTTCGCCTGATAAAAGACTCTTACAGCCCCGGTCTTCAAATGTATCATTATTTTAATCCTGATAACAAGAATAAAACCACGGTGGATATTCCGGATATCTAGATGCTAGTTCGGAATAGACAAACGTTCTATTCACTGCTTAAGGACACGGGATTCCTTTATATACAATTCATTAGTTGCTTGCTTCAAACGAGCTGCATTAAAAAGAAA
Organism: Haliotis cracherodii; assembly: GCF_022045235.1. Lineage (NCBI taxonomy): Eukaryota > Metazoa > Mollusca > Gastropoda > Lepetellida > Haliotidae > Haliotis > Haliotis cracherodii. The sequence continues at coordinate 9,807,528 of NW_027266279.1, read as the reverse complement.
CGCCAGCAATTAATGTACACATTGTATATGATTATACCACTTGCTATGGAACACACACAAACAAACAAACAAACAAAAGATATACATCAGTCCATGCGATCAGATGATATTTTGTTGGTAATGACATTCGGAATCGCCTTGACAAGTAGACGCATGTGGCTCGTTACCTTGGCTCCAACTGACGTGAGTCGACTGTTTGTTCATTGAGATTAATGTTTTCTGCCGGTGGCAGTGCTGCGACTTCAGTACTTACTGCCCCGCGTTGTAGGTGTTCCATTAGCGGTAATTACGTCACCATGGCTCCAAGCACGTGGCTGTCACACATTCCACTCCACTGACTACCCACAATGCAATGTTAGGGAGTTGGGAGCATCAGTGTACGTGGATGCTTTTGTAATCATCTACCTATGCGTCGCCGGGTTATGGCACACACATGATGGCCACACACATGGTCACACACATGGTCACACACATGATGGTCACACACATTGTCACGCACTCGATGGTCACACACATGATGATCACACACGATAGTCACACACATGATGGTCACACACATAATGGTCACTTACTCGATGGTCACACACATGATGGTCACACACATGATGACACACATGTTGGTCACACTCATGATGGTCACATACATGATGACACACACATGTTGGTCACACACATGATGGTCACATACTCGATGGTCATACACATGATGGTCACACACGATGACACACAAATGTTGGTCACACACATGTTGGTCACACACATGTTAGTCACACACATGATGGTCACACACATGTTGGTCACACACATGATGGTCACACACATGTTGGTCACTCACGTGATGGCCACACACATGATGGTCACACACAATAGTCACACACATGATGGTCACTTACTCGATGGTCACACACATGATGACACACACATGTTGGTCACACACATGATGGTCACTTACTCGATGGTCACACACATGGTCACACACGTGTTGGTCACACACATGATGGTCATAGACATGATGGTCACTTACTCGATGGTCACACACATGGTCACACACGTGTTGGTCACACACATGATGGTCATAGACATAATGGTCACACACATGATGGTCACACACATGATGACACACACATGATGGTCACACACATGATGACACACACATGATGGTCACACACATGATGGTCACTTACTCGATGGTCACACACATGTCACACACGTGTTGGTCACACACATGATGGTCATAGACATGATGGTCACACACATGATGGTCACACACATGATGACACACCCATGATGGTCACACACATGATGACACACACATGATGGTCACACACATGATGGTCATTTACTCGATGGTCACACACATGGTCACACACGTGTTGGTCACACACATGATGGTCATAGACATGATGGTCACACACATGATGGTCACACACATGATGACACACACACATGATGGTCACACACATGATGACACACACATGATGGTCACACACATGATGGTCACACACATGATGGTCACACACATGATGGTCACACACTCCATGGTCACACACATGATGGTCACACACATGATGGACACGCATGCGCACATGATGGTCACACACATGATGGTCACACACTCGATGGTCACACATATGATGGTCACACACATGATGGTCACACACTCGATGGTCAAACACATGTTGGTCACACACATGTTGGTCACACACGTGTTGGTCACACACATGGTCACACACGTGATGGCCACACACATGATGACACACACATGATGGTCACACACATGATGACACACACATGATGGTCACACACATGATGACACACACATGATGGCCACACACATGATGGTCACACACATGTTGGTCACACACATGATGGTCACACACGATGGTCACACATACGATGGTCACACAAATGATGGTCACACACATGATGGTCACACACATGATGGTCACACACATGATGGTGAAACACATGATGTTCGCACACATGATGGTCAGGCACATGATGGTCACACACTCGATGGTCACACATTCGATGGTCACACACTCGATGGTCACACACGATGGTCACACAAATGATGGTCACGCACATGATGGTCACACACTCGATGGTCACACACATGATGGTCACACACATGATGACACACACATGATGGTCACACACATGATGGTCACACACTCGATGGTCACACACATGATGGTCACACAAATGATGGTCACACACATGATGGTCACACACATGATGACACACACATGATGGTCACACACATGATGGTCACACACTCGATGTTCACACACATGATGGTCACACACATGATGGTCACGCACATGATGGTCACGCACATGATGGTCACACACATGATGGTCACACACTCCATGGTCACACACATGATGGTCACACACATGATGGACACGCATGCGCACATGATGGTCATACACTCGATGGTCACACATATGATGGTCACACACATGATGGTCACACACTCGATGGTCACACACATGTTGGTCACACACATGTTGGTCACACACGTGTTGGTCACACACGTGATGGTCACACACTCGATGGTCACACACATGATGGTCACACACATGATGACACACACATGATGGTCACACACATGATGACACACACATGATGGCCACACACATGATGTCACTCACATGATGGCCACACACATGATGGCCACACACATGAAGGCCACACACTTGATGGCCACACACATGATGGTCACATACTCGATACGTGGGGTCTGGACCAGACAAACCAGGGATTTATATGCCCATCGTCATGAGCCCTCGGGGTTCTACTATCACACCCAATAGCCAAGTCATAATTTGACCACCAGATCCATTCAGACAGGTGCTATACCGTGAACCTTCCCCGTGGGGTTTAGTTTAAGTATCGGACACAATGACACACATCTCAGGGCTGGGGACACAAACATGGACTCCATAAGGGGCGTCGAACCCGGGTCTCACGAGCAAAAGGCTTATCCGCCCTATACTGATTGGACCGCCTCCGTGGTCAAGTGGTGAAGCGTCCGCCTGGAGAGCTGAATGTCCGGGGATCGATCCCCGGCCGCGTCATACCAAAGACGTTTAAAGATGGTACTTGTTGTTACCCCGTTTGGCGCTCGGCATAAGAGGCTAAAATAAGGACTGGTCGGCTCAGAGTCAGTATACTGTGTCTGAGTGGGGTATTTACTTTAAACTGCGGCATGGTATCTCAGTGAACTAGCACTATAAATCGGCATCAGTCCGGACTAGTACAAGCAGCCACACACACACACACACACACACACGTACATGCACGTCGCTATTAAAGTGCAATAATCTTGGACGCGACGTTAAACCCCATTCCACCACCACCACCACCACCCTCCGTCAAGTCGTCAAACGTTGGAAGAATGCTGAGCCATCCCAAATGACGTCATCAGGGATCTTATAATCTCCGTGTGGCGACGTGTCCAAGCCTGTATTCAGAGCAATGGAGGCCATACAAGGTACTGACAGTAATGCATTTGTGAACAAAATGCGTTTTCTGTTTTCGTTCAGGTGATTTGTTTATTTTGCAAATTGACATTTATCCCCTATGTCATTCCTTACCTGATATTGAAGTTCCTGTAAATGCCACCTTTGTGGAATTTGAATCAGAACATTGTCAGATAAATTGTCTTTCCAACTCGTAACACTATATTTTTGTGATATATTTGATAATGTTGTCAACACCAAATCAATGTTGGTATAGTTTCTTTTGCCCGTCAGATTATCAACTTCACTCTCTTTATCGTTTAAAACAGTTCTACTTTGACTTCCTATGTAGCTTAAAACAGTTATTTTAACTTTATATATCGCTCAAAACACCATAACCTTTACTCTAATTATCGTTCAAAACAATATCACTTTAACTCTTTATATCGTTCAAAACAGTATTACTTTAACTCTATATATAGTTCAAAACACATTACTTTAACTCTATATATCGTTTAAAACGGTGTTAATTCAACTTGAATAATGTTACAGCAATACCACATTAACTGTCAGTGTATCTTTGCGGCACAGGCTGTGTTGGATTGGGAGAGAGGAGGGCTGCACGAAGCTTTCATCAATATTACAGCAATATCACAGCGGTGGACGCCACATTAGGGGATGCTCCATTGATAAGTATCACCTCATCGTTAAAGGTTCAAACCGGCTGCCACCTTTTCGAACCTAGATACCCTAGGAGCAGTTGACATACGTAATTAGCAACCCAGTGTTCTTGAAACAGTTCTTCAAAGTGCTACTCATCTCAGAGGAAACGCTACAAGTACATTTTCGCCGACTTCTTACACTACAAGATCTCCAAGACGCTTGAAGGCACCAGAAGGAGGCAACGGAGGCTCACCCAGTGGTATGCCAGTATGGCCTTTTTCATCAGGAAGGGGTTTAATTGCTGAAGGAAATTGAATTAGATGTTTCATGTTGTCCTCAGACACGATAACATCTATTATTAGAATCGAAGCAAATATTATCGCTTGGCACACAACAAAGTATTCTGTTTTCATTACAGCTACTACCGTGCGACTAATGAAATGTGTCTTCAAATGAAATTCTCAAACCCAGACTTTACATCAACTGTAGTGGAATGTCTGTGGATGTGTCATAAAATGAATGTGGGATTGTGCCACAATGTGTTGGATGAGAAAGGGTGTGAAAGTCTTTCAAAACCGAGGACAATTGACGAAATGTTGTTTAACGTCCTCTTCAGATGGAACGAAATGCGTCAAAACCTTTCAAACTCACGATCTGTTTTTGTTTTAAAAAAAAGCAACATTATTTTGGAATTAGATACCAATCCTCACAAAGACAGTTTGGGATAGGCGCTATTCGCACGTTTTGTCCAATTTTGGAGTAGAAGCGACAAAACCATTTCCTTCCTCATAAGTAATCTCAGCTATAAGCGAGTGTGTGAGTGAGTTAAAATTTAACGTTATTAACGCATTATTTCAGCCATATAGCGACGAGACAAAGTTGATATATCTGCTATAAGTATTTGTTGGTTTGTTGTTTAACGCCGCACCCAGCAATATTCCAGCGATATGACGGCGGTCTGTAAATAATCGAGTCTGGACCAGACAATCCAGTGATTTACATCATGAACATCGATCAACGCAATTTGGATCGATAACATGCATCAAACCAAGTCAGTGAGCCTGACAACCCTGCTATGCTATAAGTAGACTCGATAGTACGATTCACGAGCATGTGTGTATGAATCAGCATCAAACAGCTATACACGACAGTCTGTAATTAATAGTCGAGGCTGGACCAAGCGAACCAGTGCCTGATGCATGTCCTCTTGCTATTCTGACCCGAAATAAGACAAGAGGGACAAGCCCAAATGCCCGATACTCACTGGTAGACCTTTGAATGGTATCAGTTATCATTCAAACAATTCCGGGGTAGAATAAGTCCCCAGCACCCTATGTCGAAAGACCAAATGGCTGTACAGACTCGGTTACTGATAACGTGTTATATCATGCCCCTACGTTGTGGGTCGCAATATCAATCACTGGATTGTCTGGTCCAGATTCGATAAATTTACAGGCCGCTGTCATACAGTTGGAATATTGCCGAGCTGGGCGTTAACCAGCAAACAAAATATATTTGAGTGAGTGAGTGAGTGAGTGAGTGAGTTGGATTTCACGCCGCTTTTAACAGTCATATCACGGCGTGTCAGCTTAATGTGGGAGGAAAGCCCGAAGTGATGCAGGTCTCAGACGTTTACCAAGAGAACGTGTATGGTGCTGACAAACCTAGAAACATGATCGGGGCGAACCGGGATTCGAACCCACAATCATAGGTTTCCGGCGTGCCCAAGGGACGCAACTCTGTACAGCGAATCGCGGCGCCTTAGACGACTGGGCCACCCGTGCCGCCAAATATATTTTACACTATATACTGAAGAAAAAAGTTCAGCATCGTGAGTATTTTGGGGGATATGTTTTGCTGTGAAGACTGATCACACGATATAAAAATATCCCCAAAATATTCATTTTCCCGAACTTTTGAGTTTGGCAGAACAACTCTACATGTATGCTCATCATAAGGGAAGTTATATTGTCTCTAATACACATGGTCATACACTTTTGTTTGTTTGTTTGTTGTTTAACGCCGCACTCAGCAATATTCCAGGTTTCTGACGTCGGTCTGTAAATAATCGATCTGGACAAGACAATCCAGTGATTGACATCACGAGCATCGATACACGCAATTGGCGATGACATACATCAACCAAGTCAGCGAGCCTGACCACCCGATCCCGTTAGTCGCCTGTTACGAACAAGCAAAGTCGCCCAATCATGAGTAATTATGTTGAAATGTGCAAAATACTTTAATGGTTTAAATTTTACTTTTATATATAAATTTGTTCAAGCATTTGTCAGAGATTGTGAAATTACTATCTGTTTGATCTTATACGTTAACAGCTCTCAACAAGGTGAATAAGTTTGTCTATATATGGCGGCCATTTCCGACAGGAACTCAATCTGCTTTGGTACAGTTCTGACAGTTTTGTTTATATTTCAATTAGAAGTTAAGCTGAATGATTAACCTAAACACACACCTGTGTGTGTGTGTGTGTGTGTGTGTGTGTGTGTGTGTGCGTGCGTGCATGCGTGCGTGCGTGCAGCAACAGTTCCCCAATGACATGTCTAGTCCATCACAGCGTCTGATGTTCGTGAGATCCCCGAGAAGTTTTAAGCTGTTCACGTGGTTCCCAGAACAACTGCTTCTCTCCCTGCAGGACCTCACCATAACACTTGGATACCACAAATCCAGACTTGAAACGTTGTTTCTTGAACTTTAATCCTCCTAGTATTTTCACAGCAACACGATCACCAACATTAAACATCCTTGAAACATCGCTCAAACGCAACGGTCCCTGATAGCAGTGTGTGCCTGCACGTGAAATCATAGACTGTGACGCGTGATCCGATTTCGATTGTGTTCAGTTGTCCTTGTCAAGTTAACGTCTTGTGTTCGTACCTCTGTGTTATATGTCATATGGGCCTGAAGACCTCACAATGGTGGCAGCGGTGTTTAAGTGTGAACTCATGAAGAAAGTGCGACTTTAAGGAGAAATTCAAGGAATGTGCTCTTCATCGAACTGTAACGTGAGTTTGTTCTATTTTGCCATTTTGACCTTGTGTTGGAACTTTTTCGTCTACTTTGTGATTGACGTTAAACATTTGAGCAAGAATACCATTCCATTCATGATGGCGGAAGGTGGCACAAATCAAAAACATTCTGGTAATTATGAAGCACTTCTGAATTCCTTAGTTTGATCCAAAACAGTCAACTTTATTGAAAGCTTGGGGCCTTAATTGGAACTCTTGAGAAAAAGTTACGTGGTTTAGCTTTAGTACTTCCTGTAGGGTTTTGCTCACGGGTACTTAACGATATTCCTGACGATAACAAAGCTGATTAGGCAACTCTGAAAGCCGGTTTGATTAAAGAACTTGACAGAGACTTATGTAAAAAAAACCATGAATCTATTGATGACTTTGCCTACAGTCTTCAGATCAAGGTTGATGAAGCGTACCCCTCATTCGCACAATCAAACAAAAGTGAACTTTAAGCTCAAAGATATTTTGATGGCTTGTCCACTAAGAAATTGAGAGAACTGAACATTGCTATTTGTCAGCATTCTATATCTCGAAAATTTGATGCTCTAGTAGATATAGCTAGACGTCTTGCAGGTTCTCTGTGTGAGGACAATGATAAGTCTGTGTTTCTTATCAAGTGTGATCATTGCAAGAAGCCAGGTCACAAAGAACGGCAGCGTTACAAGAATAAACGAGATTTAGGTTCATCAAATAGACTTAGCAAATATAGTTTTTTCAAAATCAGCAGCAGCAGTGATTCAGAGTCAAGTCATAAGTCAAGGTACAGAAACGTTCGGTGTTGGAAATATGGACATATTGCGACTAATTGTCCAGATAAATCTCCGGTACACTGTTTTTCTTCAGATACCAACAGTAACTTTTCCCCAATTACTCAAAATTCACCAACCACCCAAATCCGTCTTAGCAGCGAGTCTTTGACTGCAATCATAGGTACTGGAGCGAGCGTCTCGTGCATAAGTGTCTTTGCTTAAGAGAGCTTTTCCAAAGGGTGTTTGTCAAGAAGAGACAAAATCTAAATTAACTGATCTGTGTGGTTCAACTATACAGATTAGTGGTGATATCTATGATTGTAGATTCCATGTGTTGGATGTTTGTGATGACCATTTGTTGCTAGGATGGGACTTTATGTGTAGGTTTGAGGAGATGGTGTTGAAGCTGAAGGAAAAGTCAGCCGACTTTAGAAATGTGGTTTCTGATGGAAGTGTACACAAAGCTCGTGATCATGTTTTGGTGTATTTGGACGATGTGTTAGTACATTCCCCTACATATGAATACTTTGAGACAGGTATTTGAAAAAGTGTGCATCCACTGGCGTTACGTTAAGGCCAGACAAATGTTTCTTCTTCATGGAGAGTGTCAAATATTTAGGTTATGAGATTTCTGCTTCAGGTGTTAGTGGGGGTACGGGTGGCCAAGTCGTCTATGACGTCGTTCTGTAAATAATCAAGTCTGGATTCGCTGTGCAGAGTTGCGTCCCTTGGGCACGCCAGAAACCTATGATTGTGGGTTCGAATCCGTGTTCGCCCCGATTATGTTTCTAGGTTTGTTAGCACCATACCCGTGCTCGTGGGTTTCACCGAAGTGGTAAACGTCTGAGACCTGCATCACTTCGGGCTTTCCTCCCACATTAAGCTGACACGCCGTGATATGACTGTTAAAAGCGGCGTAAAACCGAACTCACTCATTGACTTCCTAGGTGTTGGTCCGGGTAAGAAAGGTTTAGAACAATCATGCAGTTTCTGGTTTCGACTTCGTCGTAAGAAGTTCGTTCGTTTGTCGGTCTTGCATCGTACTTTCAGAGGTTCGTTCTATTTAAAAAAAATCTTATTATGCCTCTCAGTCGTATTGTTGAAAAGCGTGTCTACTGTTGGCAGTCGCCACATCAGGAATATTTTGAAAGGCTCAAGTTGATCTTGACGTCTAACACTATTTTGAAACATCCTGACTTCAGTGCAGAGTCGAAAGGAACGAAATTATTTCACTATCCACCGAGAAGCACAGGCGATAGTTGAAGAAGCAAGTGAATTGCCTGTATTTGCTGTAACTAGGGGTCAGGATAAACGACGTTGTTCTGAAAGCTCATGAACTGGGTCACTTTCATGAAAAGAGAACATGGCAATTAGCACAGAGAGTTGATTCTTCAATTACGCAACGTGAGGTTGCTGAATAGTGGAGAAATGTACTGTTTGTATAGAGGGTCCTTATGCTATACATAGATCTCCTTTAGGTGTTACTGCTTCGCGTCCTTGGGAGGTCCTTCATTGCGGCCGCGATATAACTGGAATAATGTTAAAAGCGGCGTTAAACCCAACTCACTCACTCTTCATTGTGATTTTGTTGGCCCACTTCTACGTTCGTTTTGTGGGTATGTATATGTGTTTACATGGTCGATGCATGTCATCGATCCCACTTGCGTGGATCAATGCTCATGATGTCAATCACTGGATTGTCTGGTCCAGACTCGATTATTTACAAACCGCCGTCATATAGCTGGAATATTGCTGAGTGCGTCGTTAAACGACAAACAATCAAAACATGTTTAGATGATCTGACTAGGATGTTTTCGCCTTTCCAGTTCGTACGACGTCATCTTGTACGGCAACAGTGTTGACACGTCTGTTTTCATATATTGGTATATGATCACATTGATGGAACAGGATAATATGCTACACAATGTTATTTCAGTAAATATAAGTTATATGGTGATAAACAACTGAAAATTGTGCATTTTGGGCGTCATGTACAATTTGGCGGCCATATTGGAAACATTAAGGTGACAGATATCTAAAAAGGATCAAGTGAAAGAAAAGTACCAAATATGATAAATATATGTGAACAAGTAAACGCCTAATATTTACAAATGTCTCAAAATAAGGATAAGTTTGGTGGCCATCTTGGATGGATAAGAATTGGATATATAGCCATAAATTCTTGTGGGATGAAGGACCCGTGTACCACATTTCATGCTTTTTTTAACTCAATAAGTCAACAAGCTCTTCCACTATGATGGACCCGTGAAGATTCCGGGGTAGAATAGGTCTTCAGCAACCCATACTTGCCGTAAAAGGCGACTAACCGGATCGGGTGGTCAGGCTCGCTGACTTGGTTGATGCATGTCATCGGTCCCAATTGCGTGGATCGATGCTCATGATGTCAATCACTGGATTGTCTGGTCCAGATTCGATGATTTTACAGACCGCCGTCATATAGCTGGAATATGGCTGAGGGCGGCGTTAAACAACGAACAAGACCTTGTAAGTTACAATACGTGACCAATGGGCACGAGCGTTATCCTGTTGAAGAACAAAACGTGGATCAGTGTGGCGCGCAATCCCCTCTTGGCGCCAGCATGTTGTCTCGGCAGTACTGAACCAGTGACCCCTCGAGCTCCTTGAACAATATGAAGCGGCGTTCTGGCAGTCTTCGTGATCCCGCACATACTTGTTAAGTAGAGAGCTTACATCTTACTAAAGTATGTATACTACTCAAAAGAAGTTAAGGATCACCCGATTCTTTCATAATGGTAAAGTAAATCTGTCATGACATGAGAGATTAACTATAGTAATATGAAAGAATCAGGTGATCCTTAACTTCTTTTGAGTAGTATATAATCAAACTCCACAGTACTAATGTCTCAGATTGATTTGATCATGACGACCTTTCATTGGAGTGTCAAAATCAAGAATAACCTTCTCAGGTCCACGTATGATGGGTGTGTTGGGGTGCTAGGTTCTCGTTCTGAAACTATTTCACAAGCTGATTTTTCTTCAGTCGACCGGTCATAACGTTTACATTTCAGGAACCCCTTCTATTGTTTGGAAAGTATATTACAAACTCTGGTATGATGAAATGCACGTCTGTAATGCATTTTATGATCTCCTACTCTAAACATGAATTTCACCCTTTAATGAAATGTGTATTTTGAACATTCTTTTAATCTGTTATCAAAATACACCCACCTGTTAATTTTTTTAATTGAAATAATGAAACTTTAACAACGTTTCCGAGAGTTTAAACTCTGTGGTATTTGAGTGCCATTTTGCTCAAAATTAAATATTGTGCAGTGACAGTGGTTTCTGAAGACTTGATAATAGGTTGATGAAAACTAGCAAATGTAGAAAAGAAAAGCAAATACAAGCGTAGGCGAACAACACACGTTGTAATTCTTTCACAAATCACGAACAACACCATTCTTTTACAAGGATGAAATCCAGTTCCTGCACACTACATTTAGATGGATTATAGTGATTTTAAATTGCAAAACTATAAAAAAAAGTTTCAATGTATATTTATTGTTGCCGCTGTAGAGTTTACAATTATGTTGTTATTAAGTTAATGCGTTTTACATTGACATGGCTTGTGAGTCGGACGACAACAATTTCACAATTTGAAATAGAATTAACATTTTCAGACACTTTTTTCGTTTGAGTCATTAAAATACATTCAGGAATGAAGAAACGTTAAAGTTCAATATTGGTATTAGAAGTTTCTCTTATTTTGTCATCCGTTTTTCAATTGTTATGTTTTTATATATATTCTTAACAAAACGTTCGGGAAGAAAACGTAGGCCAAATGAGTAATGTTTGGTATGTTCATTCTGAATCTAGTTCTCCAGAACACATTCATTCGTTCGTGAGCTCGTTCGTTCGTGAGTTCGTGAGTTCGTTCGTTCGTTCGTTCGTTCGTTCGTTCGTTCGTGAGTTCGTTCATTCGTGAGTTCGTACATGAGTGTGTGTGTGTGTGTGTGTGTGTGTGTGAGTGTGTGAGTGAGTGAGTGAGTAGGTTGGTTGGTTTACTCCGCTTGTACAGATATCCAAGAATTGGCAATATGCTTCACATGTAACGTTCGGTTGATGTACAATATTGGCAATTTGTTTCACATGTTGCATTTAGCTAATGTACAAGATCCGGGGTAGAATAGGTCTTCAGCAACCCATGCTTGATGTAAAAGGCGACTATGCTTGTTAGAAGCGGCTGACGGGATCTGTTGGTCAGGCGTTAAAAAGCAAACAAACAAAAGAAGATTTTGCAATGATTATCACACGTTGCATGCAGCAGGTGTACAGGATTTGACAATATGTTTCACGTCTTCTTGAGGGACGAGAAGAAATGACAATATGATTCACATATTAAATGTGGACGATGCACAAAATCTCAAATGCACACGTAAGTGTTGGTTGGTTGCTTTGTTTGTTGTTTAACGCCGCACTCAGCAATATTCCAGCTATCTGACGGCTGTCTGTAAATGATCGAGTCTGGACCAGACAATCCAGCGATTGACATCATGAGCTTCGATCTTGGCAATTGGGATACGATGACATGCATCAGCCAAGTCAGCGAGTCTGACCACCCGATCCCGTTAGTCGCCTCTTACGACAAGCATAGTCGCCTTTTGCGGAAAGCATGGGTGGCTGAAGACCTATTCTACCCGGGATCTTCAGTTGAAACGAAGGGGGAAATATGCCATGGGAAAACATGCCCCAGCTTAAAAGATAATAAAGGCTACGAGAAAATCAATTGACCTCAAATTGTCAAAACAAATATGTGATGTGCGCAACTTTTCAACAAAGACATCTCTAAAGTACAAAGCCTGACGTTCGAAACCTTTCCTTGGACAAAGGCTTGGGCAATATTTATTTCATCTCTGACATTAATATAAACCGTTGCGGCGGTGTCAAGTCCTGTTAAGTCATACCATACCATAACTTAACTAGTCTCAAACGGGCAAGATGAAATGTTATTTTCATAATTCAAAGAAGAATAAATGAACAAGCTCCACAGTGCTTTGTAGTTTTGGCATGTAGTACTTATAATGTATACCCCCAGCCTTCATTTGGAAAATATGTCACACGATAATTTTGACATGTCGAAAGGCTCAGTGGCGCTTTGTGAACAGGAAAATTAGATATTGATGTCTGAAAATGGCAAAGGCAAATCAGAATTATTCTAATAATTGTTTTATAATAAACGAGACAGTTATTGTGGCTTTAGATGACAAGCCAGTTCCATGTGGGGAACCAGTGGTCTGAGTAATTTCTTGTTCTGACTTTGACTGTGATCCTTGGCGCACCACAAACACAACCATGGCTTTCGCTCATCGCGCTCGACTTTCAGGTTTCAGTCCCTTTAATGATACATATTGTGAAGACAATTTCTGATATCTTCCGCCATGATTTGGCTTGATTATTTCTACAAGCTGATTAATACCCAATTCTTTTCCTCTTTATTCTCTGCATCTCTTATGTACTCGGAAAGATGATCTGCACAGGATGAAACTATTCGGAATGAGGGAATAGATGACCCTACATGATATGGAACGGAGTAAACGAATCTCTAACCTTTCATCCATAATCTTAATTATTCTGGTTTCCCTTAAATGTCATGGACAAGAACGCGTGCGGTTTTGTTAATATTTAAATATCACTTCTTTGCCGAAACTGTTGAAACTGTCAATTATCGCGAGAGGCTTGCCAAGCAGAGAGAAAGTCAATATCTGCAATTTACTTGATTAACACTGTTTTGTGATTTTGTCTGTTGCTGACTTGCACGTTGTCATGACAACTATTCTGAGGGATGTTTATTTAACATGTTGTATATCATACTGAATATAAACATTAGGTGTCTTCAGATTTGTGGATGCATGAAGTATTTGATGCTGGGCACTATCGACTTTGTACAAAAAAGATGATGATATGATAATTATATGATAGTGATAACATGTCACGGAGCTGTGTAACTTAGATCAGGGTGTCATTTATTAAGATTTGGTTGGTTTGTTTGTTGTTTAACGCCGCACTCAGCAATATTCCAGCTATATGACGGCGGTCTGTAAATAATCGAGTCTGGACAAGACAAGCCAGTGATTAATATCATCAGCATCGGTCCACGCATTTTGGATCGATGAAATGCATCGGCGAGTGTGACCACCCGATCCCGTTAGTCGCCTTTTACGACAAGCATAGTCACCTTTCACGGCAAGCATGGGTTGCTGAAGACCTTTTTCTACCCCGGAATCTTCACGGGTCCATTTATTAAGAATAAAGTAATAATAGGAAACGTGGTAAAAGTTCAATTTTATTATTATCAGCTCGATGTAACAAAAGAGGGCAATCTAAAGGATCAAAACCACAACTGACAAGGATTAAAAACCCATGAATAAATATACAAGTTGATTAGCTGAGCAACTGTAAAACATCTGTTACAAAAGATAGCTAAATCAATACGCGGACAAGACAGCGACATAGAGCCAATAAAGTCAGCCTTTGAGTTACTTCACTCAACACTAAGGGTGAATAACCTCGGCTTATTTAGATTGGGAGAAATGGACATTTAGGGCCTATCCCAAAAATATGTCTCTTGGGCAATTAAGATTAGATGAACATGCCTCAATAGAAGGTTCGTCTCAAACACTTTAGTCGTGTGGGCTTAACAAGGAAATTCAAGACATCCCGACAATACATATACTTGACCAACAGAGTATCTAGAAAAGGGGGTATAAAATAAAATACCCTAGCCAATAAGTTTAGCTCAGTAAGTAAGTCAGTACATGATCAAAATCGCATTATAAAATTACCTGATCACACAGTAACGGAACGACCCTTAAACGCTCTATCAAATCTTGGCGGTGATGATGATTATGTTGGAGAGCTTCCGGAGGTGCCGATTTCCTGGTGGAAGATACGCTTGATAGCGCTTTAAAACCACGCGCGGACGTCGGAGAAGACAACCTCCCCTTGCTAACCTGGGGAACGGAAAAGCCCGGTGAGCTAACAGAATGAGCTTTCTAAAATGGGAAAACCCGGACAGAAAACAAACTACTAACTTTCAATATGGGAGATCAAAGTTCCAAAATCAAGGGTTGAACATAACCCGGAGGTTCCATTAAACATTTATGAACAGATATGTACAATCAATGAGGTTGTAGAAAATGACCACGAATACGTGAGAAATATATATACACACTAGATAATCCGGCTACAGCGTAGAAATCAAAGTTACTTAAACATTTTCCATACATGAATAAGCTGGTACATAGAATGACAATATATATATATATATATATATTTATCAACATATGTTGAATCAGTATATGATAAAAGTATGAGATTAAACTGCTGGAGAATAAAATGTTGGGGCAAGAAATTCTCGAACAGTACGCTTATGAACATTAAGACACCGAGCTGTGCCAGACTGTGCCAGACTGTGACGGACTGTGACGATCTCGGCCGGAAAGTTCCGAATGTGGAGGCCTACGTCACTAGACCATGACGAGCGTGGTTTTACGACCCGGTGCCATCAGCCGGCCCTCCTAAACATGAAAGCTGCACTCTTTGTGACCTCAGGGATCCGGAGACAATAAATGTGAAAGAGTGAGGGAGTTACCTTCATCCAAATAAACGCTGCTGGATCCGTCTTTGGTCAGTTATTACAAGTCAGATATGACATTTCTTGTACTTCTATGTACTAGTTTCAAAAGTCCCACTCGCTGATCAATTAGCTCAAGTATTTATGATTCCTGACTCATTGTATCCCAAGTGTGGTATCCACATACATGTTTAGCTCACAGAAATCTCCGTCAGAATTGATGAGCCTGAACCTTTAGTTGTTGTTGTGTTGTTTAACGCCGCACTCAGCAATATTCCAGCTATATGACGGCGGTCTGTGAATAATCGAGTATAGACCAGACAACCCAGTGATTCACATCATGAGCATCGACCCACGCAATTGGGATCGATGACATGCATCAACCAAGTCAGCGAGCCTGACCACCCGATCCCGTTAGTCGCCTCTGATGACAAGTATAGTCACCTTTTACGGCAAACAGGGGTTGCTGAAGACCTATTCTACCCCGGAATCTTCACGGGTCCTGAAACTTTAGAATGATATTTTGCGATTCAGGTGTTTTCATGACGTTACAAAAACAAATGTGATTTTTAAGTTAGATACAATAAGTTAGGATTTTCTCAGAAAACACAGGTGTGGGAATTGCAAACAATGCTATGATTATTATTTGTTTATGCCAATAATTCCAACTATGAAAATCTACAACTCAGAAACAGCGAGGCCAAGAGAACTGTAACTTTATGAAGGGAAGTAGACACATAACGTGAATTGGACTGTTCATAGCGTTCATGCGTGAGAACTCTGACATATATTATAAGGTCTGTTATTTTGCGATTGGAACCCAAATAGTGTTAGTTTCAATAAATATGTATTAATTCTTCATTACTCGTTTGCGAATATTATTGAATTCACAATTTAGCTCTATACGAAACGATCTGAAAGCGATCTTCCAAATCCCCTCTTAAAACATGGTGATGATATTTGTTTTCTTTTTTCAAATTGCAAACGATTTGCTACAATAATGTAAACTTTTGAAGCATCGTCATCACGCCTTTAGAAAATGAGACTGCAAGAGCTAATATTTCAGTGTGAACGACAATACGGTTCCGAATAAAAATCACTGACAGATCACATTACAAAGCTAATAAAATCTTCAGCAAATCACATCGCCAGAGATGCCATAAAATATATTACTTACCGAACAGAGACACAATTAGAATTCTCTTTACGATGTCTCTAACCTTCAATAGATTTATCTGCATTAAGCAAACAACAAAAAGTCTGCTTGACAATTTGATACGTATCTGCCTAACCTTTATGTCACCTTCCAACTTTTTGTATTCTTATACGTTGTAATCAGATAACAACTCTGATCTTATACATCGCTATAAGAAGCGTCATATAGACGTCGCGTGAAAGGATATACATGTAAACTGCCAGCTGAAGGCAAAAGGAAGTTTAAACCCACGTTTGATGGTTTGGTTTGTTTGTTGTTTTACGACGCACTCAGCAATATTCCAGCTATATGACAGCGGTCTGTAAATAATCGAGTCTGGACCACATAATCCAGAGATTAATATCATGAGCATCGATCCACGCAATTGGGATTGATGACATGCATCAACCAAGTCAGCGGGCCTGACCACCCGATCCCGTTAGTCGCCTTTTACGACAAGCATATTCGCCGGTTAGGGCAAGCATGGGTTAGTGGTTAAAATGAAACAAACAAGAAAAGGTTATTCGATGGTAATGTATTTGATACGGTTATCATAGTCGTCCTTTTGGGTCTTACGTTTTTAGTGTTTCGGCGCTTTTTTTCGCCTTGTAACGTTTTGTTAACGTTTGCAATTTTGGTAAAATCAAATTTTGGTTTTCAACTATATTCTTTCTTTCTTTCTACATTGAAAGATAGATAATAAAGATAGAATAAATTATATTTCGACTGATTCAAAATGGCCGGTTGAAAACATTGACACCTTAAAGCTCTCAACGCATTTGATAACACCCAGACGTATCTATGCTTAGCGGTTTAACAAAGTCATCATAAGGAATGATCAATATTCAGACAATAAGGGTTACAGATATTCCGTAAAGCGAGTAGCAATAGTGGCGAACAGATAAAACATGTTTACAGTCTCAACATCTTCGTCAATCAGACATCGATTCGCTTTAACGCTCGATGTCTAGCTGAAAATACTCTTCAAAATACATCGTATTGGTATTAGATTACCATCAAATTCTCAAAAATCGTCAATCTGTCAAGCGGTTAACATACGATCACGCAGAATCCTACCGCACCATGTGCTGAAAGGCTTACCAACTGAAACCATGACATTTCGTAAGAGAGCAACCATTTGATTTTAAGTGACTGTGGGGGATTTTTTCTAAATGTATCAAGCCCCTGATTAACTGAAACAATAACATATGCCTCGCATTGAAGGGAAAACGGTAATGGTTACTTTTCTAGAGACTTGTTTTTAATTTTCAAGTGTATACTTTCCTTTTTCCCAAACAGCTCAGTTTCTTTCTGGTATTCTGCGCACCATATTCCTCCCCTTCTCTTGTCAACTGAGGTCCTCCACAGAACCACCATCGCACACCCTCACATGCGACAAGGACGGGTTACTGTTAACCTATTTCACTGGTCATGGAGGACCGCCTCCGTGGTCTAGTGGCAGAGTGTCCGCCCGGAGAGCGGAAGGTCCGGGGTTCGATACCCAGCCGCGTCATACCAAAAGACGTTAAAAGATGGTACTTGTTGTTACCCTGTCTGGTGCTCGGCATTAAGGGGCTAAAACAAGGACTGGTCGGCTCGGAGTCAGTATACTGTGTCTGAGTGGGGTACTCATGTTAAACTGCGGCATGGTATCTCAGTGAGCTAGCACTATAAATCGGCATCAGTCCGGACTAGTACAAGCAGCCTCACACACACACACACACACACACACATATGTACATGCACGTCGTTATATAAGTGCAATAATCTTGGACGCGACGTTAAACCCCATTTAATCTCACCTCCAAGTAGATAAGATTCTTTGTCCATGCATGAGATTTAATTCCAAACGACTCTTTGAATTTATCCATTCAACAAACAAATATGATGTTATCTGGTTGTTAAATCCATGATATATAATGATCTTAAGTATACAGTGGTTTTGTAATATTTCATGATCCATTTTAAACCTATGTACTCCCATCTTCTCTGTTGGGGATCAAATTAGGTGAGATGAGATGTGGTCACTTTCAATATTATTGCACTAAAATACCGACAACAGTCTGCCATTGCGTTTTGTGTGTGTGCGTGGCTGCTTGTACTAATGCCGATTGTATAGTGCTAACCTACTGAGATACTATGCCGCAGTTTTAACATGAAAAATCCACTCCGAGCCGACCAGCGCTTGTTATATAATATCATTGATGCCACAGGGTCATAACAAGAACCATCTTTAGACGTCTTTTGGCATCACGCGACCGGGGATTGAACCACCGACGAAGAGAAGATGTGGCCTTCTTCAGGCATTGTTTGTTTGTTTGTTTGATGTTTAACGCCGCACTCAGCAATATTCCAGCTAT
The DNA here is from genome assembly GCF_022045235.1 of Haliotis cracherodii. Classification (NCBI taxonomy): domain Eukaryota; kingdom Metazoa; phylum Mollusca; class Gastropoda; order Lepetellida; family Haliotidae; genus Haliotis; species Haliotis cracherodii. The sequence goes on along the minus strand of NW_027266279.1, from coordinate 9,788,444 downwards.
ATGACGGCGCCTTGTAAATAATCAAGTCTGGACCAGACAATCCAGTGATTGACATCATGAACATCGATCCACGCAATTTGGATCGATGACATGCATCAACCAAGCCAGCGAGCCTGACCACCCGATCCCGTTAGTCGCCTTTTACGACAAGCATAGTCGCTTTTTACGGCAAGCATGGGTTGCTGAAGATCTATTCTACCCCGGATCTTCACGGGTACTTCAGGCATTGAATATTGGGGTTCTGTCCGTCCTTATAATAACTCACTCAACTACGACTGATGATATCACTAACTAATACAAATGCATTGTTAAACACTCTTTTCAACTGATGGAGAAATTCACTTACAATATCTGCTCTACTATAAAGGAAGACCATTTTAAAGGAAGACGATTTATTACTTCGCTATGCAAACAACTATTATTTATGTTTCGTCCCTTTATTTTCCATAGTTCATATTCAATCCTGTCTCATAGTGATACAATTTACGATTTAGATACAAAATAGGCCTTTATTAATAGTGTATGATATTTTACTGACCTGTATTCGAGATATAATTTTGTGCAATAATAACTCCAATAAGAAGAGAAGATGAGTGTTCGCGTGGCATGTGTCAGTTACCGAAATGAAGCAACGTTTAACTAAGTCAGTTGGACGGAGGAAGTTTATCTTCAAGTAGCGTTTGAGATCCCTGGAGTCAACAAAGCATTGTATAGGCAATAGCCGCAATACATAATGGACCACCTCCGTGGTCTAGTGGTAGAGCGTCCGCCCGGGGAGCGGAAGGTCCGAGGTTTGATCCCCGGCCGCGCCATACCAAAAGACGTTAAATGATGGTACTTGTTGCTACCCTGCCTGGCGCTCGGCATTAAGGGGCTAAAACAAGGACTGGTCGGCTCGGAGCCAGTATACTGTGTCTGAGTGGGGTATTCATGTTAAACCGCGGCATGGTATCTCAGTGAGCTAGCACTATTAATCGGCATCAGTCCGGACTAGTACAAGCAGCCACACACACGTGCATGCACGTCGCTATATAAGTGCAATAATCTTGGACGCGACGTTAAACCCCATTTCACCTCTCCTCACCAATACATAATGACGAAGTCTAAACGCATTGCATTCAGCTTTAATGCTAGTATTCTGCTATGGTAAGTAATAGATGAAGTGGAATTCCAAGTTGAAGATTCAATTCCAGTTCTGCTTTCAATTAATCTATTGAGCTGGTGCACACATTGATATATGAAATCAATCGATGTTTTACCGGCTCTAAAGATTAATTGAAAACAGAACTGGAAATAATCAAACTTGGAATTCTACTTCATCTACTTCTCTTGGAGTCTTTGGACCCGTGAAGATCCGGGGTAGAAAAGCGCTTCAGCAACCCATGCTTGCCGTAAAAGGTGACTATGCTTGTTGTAGGTGGCGACTAACGGGATCGGGTGGTCAGGCTCGCTGGCTTGGTTGATGCGATATATCCAGTGGGAGGCAGCATGGGATGATAAAAGACGGATAACTTCAACTTTCAAATAGTCTCCTTTTCCTTAATGTTGAGCAATATTCCATCAGCTCCAGCCCGTGGAGTCTACATTTCATACAATTTGAGGTATCGATCGAGCATTCTACGAAGATTTTAAAGAGCGTCGAACGACTCTTGCTCAAACATAATTTGATAACGGTTACATCATTCAAGGCCATTCAAAGCGAATGGAGATCCAAGCGGAAGACACATTTTTCGCTGGTTATTGATGTGAAATTAATGGTAGGGTAGAGGGAAACAATTACGTCCCATTCGAAATAAAACAATGCCGGAGAATTGATGGAGGACATATGTCACAACAAAATGGAAATATGCCTCCTTTCCGACTGTATTTTATCCACGCTGATTTCATGGACAAACACACGAAAAGTATCTTTGACTTTGCTTTTCATTTTCTGAAACCATCTGTCTGTGAAACCATCTGTCTGTGAAACCATCTGTCTCTGAAACCATCTGTCTGTGAAACCATCTGTCTCTGAAACCATCTCATCCTTCCTCACTTTATTTGTCTGCCCACGTGGCGATTTCGGGTTGGATTTGGTCCCTTGCAATCAATGTTTGTCGTAAGAGGCGACACTGGTTTTTCTGGCCCATTGACAGACAGCTGCCATATGGCTGGAAAACTGCAGTGTTAACAAACAAACAAACATTATATTTTTAGAGTATATGACTACCCGGTTTGAATATAGTCATGTCTGCAGATTCAACATTAATGGTTACGCAATACCCAATGATATTACATCACAGTCGATCTTGAATATGACCTGCATTCTGATATTCAAACATGCCCTACTGTTTGGAAAAAGGCGATGTTTTGATGTTATGAACACATGTTGTTTGCTTGTTGTTTAACGTCGCACTCAGCAATATTCCAGTTATATGACGGCGGTCTGTAAATAATCGAGTATGATCTAGACAATCCTGTGATTGACATCATGAGCATCGATCCACACAATTGGGATTGATGACATGCATCAACCAAATCAGCGAGCCTGACCACCCGATCCCGTTAGTCGCCTCTTACGACAAGCATAGTCACCTTTTACGGCTAGTATGGGTTGCTGAAGACCTATTCTACCTCGGATCTTTACGGGTCTGATACAAACATGTGCTGCAAAGTAATTGGTTGTAAGATGACAAAATTGGTTTGGGCGCTTGGCAATTTATTTGCCATACCAAGCGTAAAAATAATAGTTATTTATCTCTCGTTTCCCAACCCGCAAGATTGGCAGGCTTTAAGACAGGACAATTTCCTGGGTTTCGATAAGATTCATTACCTACACCTAACTATTAATGATGAATTTTGTGAACATGCTGACGTCATCCATTGTATGACCCGTTCTCGCAGGTTTTATCAAAGTGGTAATCGTCTGGTTTGTTTGTTGTTTAACGCCGCACTCAGCAATAGTCCAGCTTTATGACGGCGGTCTGTAAAATAATCGAGTCTGGACCAGACAATCCAGTGATTAATATCATGAGCATCGATCCACGAAATTGGGATATCAATCAGTTTAATTCGGTAATAAGGCCTCAGGCCCACGTTGATATATATACAAATTAGTTTCACATCAAGTGCTGCATGAAATAATATTTACAGGTAAGAAGAACGAAGACAGATAGCATTTTTAACATAATTGGCTAAGTTCTCAAGGCGGTTTACATCAGAAGAGTTTAACATTCTAACCAGTGTGTCTTTACGAGTATTACCAGTAATGAAGTCTAAATATGGGAAATATTTTGAGCGAATATCTTCATAAATAGGGCAAACAAGAATGAATTTCATTTTCAACTGCCCTTAACTTGCACAATGGACAAAACCGGAGTGTCTTATCGATGCCATCCCTCCTTCCTGTGTTATGCATAATTCCCAGTTCTCCAATACGTAAAAGGGTAAGCATACGTCGCTTTTCTTTTGATAATACATTTAATAGATACGGTTCAAGTGATAATGATGTCTTAATTATATAAATAATGAATACAGTTCTAATTTCGAGCATCCAGACAATTCAGAATACCATGTTTGTGCATGACAGTCCTTAACCCTCAGTATCAACTCATTTATAAAATATTCATTGGGATAGATTACATGCATCAACCAAGTCAGCGAGCCTGACCACCCGATCCCGTTAGTCGCTTCGTTACGACAAGCAGAGTCGCCTATTTTGGCAATCTTGGGTTGCTGAAGACGTAATCGTCTAAGAACTGAATCATTTTGGGAATAAAGTCCTAAGACTCATCAATAGCTGCGCATGAGGGGCACAATGAGGTCATTGAACTCAAACTTTTTCGAAACTTGTTTCAGCTGATCCTCCAAACCGTTCCAATTACAGTTTTAGATACAGCAGGTGCGTCACGAAGTTCACTAATGATGTGTCGTTTCTTATGTAACAAGTAAGGCGACTATTATGTCCGGTTATTTGACTGGGGCCGAAAATAAGATGATCTGACAGATTTGCCGGAGAGTCAGTGGTGAATACATGACATGAAAACATTGAACTGTTAATTAGAGCTTGAGAATCGAGATCTATCCTTCGGGGTGACAATTTCATAGGCCACTGTCTCTCTTTGACAAACCCCTGTTCCCGCAAGAGTCATGTGATTTAGAAAATTCTGAAAAAAATAGAAATTCTGAAAAAAAGATTATTTAATTGGTGGTTTCGAAAGATGATTGGATGCCATTTTGAATTAAATTGTCGACTTGAACCAGTATCTGATTGCATTCAATTCTGAGACAGGATTACAAGAAGACTCTTATTGGACTACACGAAATAGTACTATCAGAAGAGGGATGATTTTAAGTGTCCACTTTTCCTTTTTTTCGTAAAATATCCCCGCATCTCCAACCTTTTGTGTCTACATTGCACCACTTTTGAGATACAATCGAGTTTGCTCTTACTACGAAGACTTTAAAGGTCATACCACTATTGCTCCAAAGAGATATGGTCTGGGCTGAAACATTCAAGGTCCCAGTTAACGTTGAATTTCAAACGTTTTATGGTAGGCATGTGACGGAGATGTCCAAATTTGAGTCTTTCTCCGAGCTTCAAGTAATGATGTTCATCTCCAGCTCTCGGAAGGGGGCACGGGCGGCCCAGTCGTCTAAGGCGCCGCGATTCGCTGTGCAGAGTTGCGTCCATTGGGCACGCCAGAAACCTATGATTGTGTGTTCGAATCCCGGTTCGCCCTGATTATGTGTCTAGGTTTGTCAGCACCATGCTCGTGGGTTTCACCGAAGTGGTAAACGTCTGAGACCTGCATCACTTCGGGCTTTCTTCCCACATTAAGCTGACACGCCGTGATATAACTGGAATACTGTTAAAAGCGGCGTTAAACCCAACTCACTCACTCACTCACTTTTGCTGTTGCTTCGACGTCGTCAAACGAGATTAGATACATCCCGTCCGTGAAGATCCGGCGTAGAATAGGTCTTCAGCATCCCATGCTTGTCATAAGAGGCAGCTATGCTTGACGTCAGAGGCGACTAACGGGATCGGGTGGTCAGACTCGCAGACTTGGTTGATGCATGTCATCGATCCCCATTTGCGTGGATCGATGCTCATGATGTGAAAACACAATACTGCACGAAACTTCTCTCGCGCAAGTGTTTAAATTCAATAACCAATGACAACTTCTCTTTCGCGTTGATCTTCATTCAAAATCACACACTTGTTGAAATGACCCTCGATATTTTTTTATGTTTTGAATGAACTCTTAGAGAGATCTGTTCCTGAGCTTTTAAACTGGAAGGGAAGTTTTTTTTATTTCAAGACGTTCTTGGTTGTCTTGGAGACGTCATGACACAAAGTGAATATTGAAGTGACATGCATGTGTGTGTTTATTTGAGTTTTAACGCTAACCTGCAATATTCCAGCTTACCTAGGATGTAACCATCCATGTCAGAGCCTTAACGCCCGATCCATTTGTCGCATCAGCACTGACTTTTTGGGATATATTTGTTTGTTTGTTTGTTTGTTGTTTAACGCCGCACCCAGCAATAGTCCAGCTTTATGACGGCGGTCTGTAAATTATCGAGTCTGGACCAGACAATCCAGTGATTTACATCATGAACATCGATCCACATAATTGGGATCGATGACCTGCATCAACCAAGTCAGCGAGCCTGACCACCCTATCCCGTTAGTCGCCTTTTACGACAAGCATAGTCACCTTTTACGGCAAGCATGGATTGCTGAAGACCTATTCTACCCCGGATCTTCACGGGTCGTTTTGGGTATAGTCTTGCATGGAATCCCTTCGGAGGCTCATGTACGTGTGAGAATACATCAGTTCGGCTGATCCCGACGCTGAAAGTTTCGAGTGATTCCACAAATGATCTTGAATAACAACTTAACTTAATCACTTGTCGAGACACATATTTGTCCCTGTTAACAATGTTACTTCTCAGGCTGTTAGAAGAACAACTTACATCCGGATGAAGCAAGGTCGTCAGGACAACACCATGACAGTTCAATGTTTAGCCGGATTCCGGAAACTGAAGTGTATTTTAGATGCATCACTTGATCTCGGCTGGGATGTATTCCTGCGCGCGGTCGTATCACGGCCTACGCGTCGCTTAAACAACTCTGCTGTATATATTTTTTTCATTAATAATTTACAACTGATTTTCGGAAACATCAACTCTGCGTTTATATTCATAGAAAGAGGTTAATGCCGCTATGACGTATGTGATAAAGAGTATGTGTAAAGGCATGCAAAGAACACTAAGAGGCGACTGACGGGTTCCACCCACCCACTCTACTACCCGCACCCTATATATTGAATTTGCAAATATGAAGTGTGACACGGGAATTATTTTGTAATTTTTATTTATTTATATATTTATTTAATCTTTTTCTTTCTTTTTTTTTTTTTTTTTTTTTTTGGTGGGGGGTCACTAAAAGAGATGTGTAGATGTCCACGTAGGTCTTCTAGGTAGAATAGGTCTTCAGCAACCCATGATTGCCGTAAAAGGCAACTATGCTTGTCGAAGGAGGCGACGAACGGTGTCGGGTGGTCAGGTTCGCTGAGTTGCTTCATGCATGTCATCGTGTCCCAATTGCGTGGATCGAGGCTCATGATGTCAATCACTGTATTGTCTGGTCCAGACTCGATTATTTACAAACCGCCATCATTTTGCTGGAATATTGCTGAGTGCAGCGTTAAACAACAAACAAACAATATTGGTTAATTCCATCTGCTCATGATCTTTCTTTCAGTATCGCTATCGATACTAGCCTCTTACATATTTTCGTCTAATTGACAGCTTTTGGGCGAGAGAGGGTTCTACAATAACGAGTCTCAAAGCAATTGAAGTATACGATTGTTAACCCACATGGTGATTCCAGGTTAGAAATGGCCTCCAGCAACCTATGGTTTGATAGGGTTAGGGGGGGTCTGACCCGGTGACTGGCGTTCGCGTGTCCTCGCAGCCCGAGGTGATGGATCGTTGCCCAAGGTAATGGTAATCACTTGATTGTCTTGTCCAGATTTAATTATTTACAGGAATTTTGCTTAGTGCGGCGTTAAGCCCCCTTTACACAGGGCTGCGACCTTTGTGCCACCTTTGAGCGATCAAAAACTGGCCAGGACGCTCAATGGTCGCCTAAACCCAGAAAATCATGTTTCTGTGTAAGTGCTCCAGCAGTTGTTCAGCAGTAACTGCTCGAGTTGTTCAGCGTCTGCAACCACAGTGAAACACTGCAGGTACAAGCCCTCTATTTATAGGCAGGCTGAGGAGGCACTACAGGTAGCTCAAAGGAGGCAGAAACCTTGCCATGCAAGGGTTGCCGTGGTCGCCGAATGGAGGCACGGCGGTCGCCACAGTCATCGTTCAAAACACGCTGTTTGTCTCCCAAAGGAGGCAAAAGTGAGGCAGAAGCATCGCCCAGATTAACGGAATACATTTGCAGCAGAACGCATCTTCTACCTGGCGACCACTGTGTCTTCATTCTGCAACAACGGCAATGCTTGTGCCTCCCTTCTGCCTCCTTTGAGCCACCTTTGAGCAACCAACCTCCTCGGCGACCTTAGTGCGGCTGTTTTGAACATTTTCAACAATTTACGGCGACCACGGCGTACATCGCGATGTCTGAACCTCCCGTGTACCACCTTGGAACGACCTAGGCAAGACCTAGGCAACCATTCTGCCTACGTTGAGCCTCCAACAACGACCTGTCAAATTTCATGGTCGCACACGGGAGGCACAAAGGTCGCCATCCTGTGTAAAGGCCCCATTACACGACAAACAAATATGATTGTTAAATAGAATATTTATCTAATTCTGGCCTTACGTAACTACCTACCCAACATATATGACGTATTTGATTACTACTTTATAAAAGACAGTTCACAATTATTCCGGCGTCAAATAGCTGGAATATTGCTGAGTGCGGCTTTAAACAGACAAACAGGCAGGCATGTCAGTTCAAACCATCCGTTCCATCAAAAATTTCAAAAACGCAGTGTGATGGCTTTCGCGTGGCATGCTTGAACGTAATTTAATCATGCACGAGTGCTGAGAACATACCGCAGCGGATACATATTGTTATGCAAAACGTATACTGAGAGTAAACACATGTTCGGTGTGTAAAATATGTGTAATTGTACGAGTCTAACGTTCCCTCTATTTTGTAAGCATTAATTAACACACATATTCGACTATCAACAACATGTACTGGAAACAACGTTCTGATCACAGAATTAGACGGTAAGTGAGACAATCTGGGGGAAACATTCCTAATTTCCCAGATTGAACTCATTATCACGTGGGCGTACGTGAACACACTCGTTTGCAGTTTCACTGGACAGAAGATGGAACATTAATGACAAATGTCCGTGAATAACCGTGTGATAACAAAGGGTCAAACGGTCAACATTCAGATGAGATTATTTCGATGCATTCTTCAGGATGGTTGGTTGGTTTGTTGGTCAACGCCACACTCAGCAATATTCCAGCTATATGTCTGTAAATAATCGAGTCTGGAACAGACAATCCAGTGATTGACATCATGAGCATCGATCCACGCAATTGGGACACGATGACATGCATCAACCAAGTCAGCGAACTTGACCACCCGATCCCGGTAGTCGCCTCTTACGACAAGCATGGGTTGCGTTAACAAGTATGCAGCCTTTTCTTCTTAGTGTAAACATTCCTGTTACATTTAACCAAACCCGATGCCAAAAGCAATATATATTTTTTTCTCTTCCTAACGACACAATATTTCCAAAGTGAAGAGTCTATATAATTATTTATTATTTTCTCATCACCCATTTTTAGAGCACATGTTGACGAAAAACGAAACACATTTGTAAATAATTTGGTAATGTTTTTTAACTAAAAGAACATTTAACTGGCTAACAAATGCAAACTGTTTTCCGAACTGCCAGCACTGATTTTGTTTTAAAGAGCGTCATCGTTTAATAAAAAGCTGTATCCGTGATTTAAGCCTTGTTTTGAGCATTCCTTGCAATTTAGCTGCGAAAAAACATTTTTAGTATTCAGTGGTACAGATAAATGTATTTCCAGAGCAAGTTGATATTCATGAACATACACTGCATCTGACATAACATCACGACATCAATTTTGCACAATTGCTTAAATGATTTATTTTGTTTTTATCACCTTCAGCAGTAATGAAAGAATGTTGCTACTTGGTTTGAGCCACCAGAGTATATTTCAGAATATTACTGTGGCGTTAAACAACAAACCAACCAACACAAACTGGTGTCTTCCTTTTCACGTTAGTTCCACATTGACAAGGCAAAATAATGATAGATTGTCATTTATGGAGTTATTATCACTGCATGGTGTTTGTTATTCTCTTGAAAATGTTCCAGACTCCTTTATAAACTGTAAATTTCTCACTTAACAAGCGTTAAGTTCGTTTCGTAAAGCGCCGTTTTTGTTACTGACCAGCGTGTATTCTTTCGCAGTGGTCTTGAAGTTTTCAAGAATATTTTTTTGTGATAGTTTTGTTTATAATCATATCTTTATGTATGATACAGAATTTTCGCGACCCCAACTATTTTTCGTAAGTTTTGTGTATATTTTTTATAATTTCGGAAACACGAAACTACTTTTTTAGTACTGCTTACACAAGGGAGTGTGACCCGTTCCTGTGTGTAAGATAGGGAGAATTTACGTTTCAAGGTTTTACATTTGTAATAAGATCATTTCATTTTCCGATAGACGACTACACAAAAAGTATATAATAAATAGGATATTCCATGTGTCTCGTGATATATCATGGTTCTCTCATTTCCTGAAGACCGTTTCCGTGGTCTAGTGGTCCGAATTTGAGCCCCGGCTGCGTCATACCAAGAAACGTTAAAAGATGGTACTTGTTGTTACCCTGTCTGGCGCACGGCATTAAGGGGCTAAAACAAGGACTGGTCGGCTCGGAGTCAGTATACTGTGTCTGAGTGGGGTATTCATGTTAACCTGCGGCATGGTATCTCAGTGGGCTAGCACTATAAATCGGCATCAGTCCGGACCAGTACAAAGCAGCCACACACACACACACACGTACATGCACGTCGCTAATTAAGTACAATAATCTTGGACGCGACGTTAAACCCCAATTCACCTCACCTCACTTCTCATCTCCTGAGGGATAAAAAGGAGTCTCTCAGATATTTTCACGAGTGACGTATCTCCTTTGGTCCCCGTCACTCAATGAGAGAAACATATTTCACTCGACACATGAAATAACCTCGGTATATTACATCTTTTGATGGCCATAACTGTTCTTGTGCATGTTTTTCCTGTGCTGTCCTTCAACTGAGGTAACATCTGCAAGAACGCGTGACAGCTCTACTCTCACGCTTATACAACCCCTGTGAGATTGGCAGGCGTCTGCAATCTCAAGTCCAATGTCGATCACGCGGTATATGTGTACGTATCCCCGGCGGAAGCCAGTGTCATGTTAAGTAAACATGGGTAGTTTCAGATAATTGTCTCCTATCCGAGGCTAACTTTGTCAAGCAAGAAAACAGTCACATTATGTCAGGTGTCATCTTGTCTTGAGAACAATTACATATTTCACTACGTCACAGCATCGATGGAGGTTTCGTTTAGTTTTGTTTGCTTGTTGATTGACGCCACACTCAGCAATATTCCAGCTATTTCTCTGTAAATAATCGAGTCTGGACCAGACAATCCAGTGATCGACATCATGAGCATCGATCCACGCAATTGGGATACGATGACATGCATCAACCAAGTCAGCGAGTCTTAACACCCGATCCTGTTTGTCGCCTCTTGCCACAATCATAGAAGTCTTTTACGGCAAGCATGGTTTGCTGAAGACCTATTCTATCCCGGATCTTCATCTTAAATCAGGTATCTAATTCCACTAAATACCTCAAAATTAACCGGCCTGTTCACAGAAAAAAACAAAAAACTATCATGTTAGTACATTGAACTGTTGACAGCCAACATAATCATCGGCATGTATATAATCGTATCTGGACCAAGTTATTAGTTATTTTAACTCACTCACTCACTCACTGGACCAAGTTAATAATCCAGTGATCGACATCATTAGCATCGATCCACGCAATTGTGATACGATGACATGCATCAACCAAGTCGGCGAGCCTGACCACCCGATCCCGTGAGTCGCCTCTTACGACAAGCATAGTCGCCTTTTACGGCAAACATGGGTTGCTGAAGACCTATTCTACCCCGGATCTTCACGGGTCGTTAGAAAGGTATGTGGGCCTCACAGTCGATGGACTACAAATCTTTACAAAAATTCTAAATTTTGTTCAGCTTGACTTCATGAGTATCGCATTAAAAGGCAGGAGAAACCAATATCCTTGCTTGGTCTAGCTGTCCCATAAAACATAAAAAAAAAGTTTACGAATGTGCACCTGACACCATGTGCAAGTTTCAATTTCCTCGTCCCAACAGATGAACATTCAGGCTTCCGTTTTTTGTCTCATTCTAGCTCTAATTGATAACAATCTCCAATACCTTAAGCATTTCATAAATGGGATAACATTGTTGTAATTTAGTTGGGAAGGGAAGTAACTCTTTGACATGTCACTCAATGCACATCAGACGTCAATGCTCGAGAATAAGCAGTCTCGTTTATCCGCAGAAACAGATTCTACTGGGCGTGAAAGGCAAAATATATGAAACGATCACTAAAAATCATGACACAGGGTGATTGCGAAAAAGGTAAGCATGTCCTACCCTACTGGTAGCAGGGGGCACGGGTGGCCCAGTCGTCTAAGGCGCCGCGATTCGCTGTGCAGAGTTGCGTCCCTTGGGCACGCCAGAAACCTATGATTGTGGGTTCGAATCCCGGTTCGCCCCCTTTATGTTTCTAGGTTTGTCAGCACCATACCCGTGCTCGTGGGTTTCACCGAAGTGGTAAACGTCTGAGATGAAAGCATCACTTCGGGCTTTCCTCCCACAATAAGCTGACACGCCGTGATATAACTGGAAAACTGTTAAAAGCGGCATTAAACTCACTCACTCGCTGGTAGCAACGGTCACTCACACAATTTGCAAACAAAAGTATGTGTTTGTTTCCTGACAACACACGGCAGTACTCCTGCCATGCGATGGCGGCATGGAAAGCGTATTTAGCGATATTTATATCAGCTTCCATTGTTGACGATGGTGATCGGATCGAATTTTCCATTCAATTCACACCATATGGCATGAAATTCAAATTTGTCGAAGTCTTTTTCTGCATGGTTTTTTTCAGCATATCAACTAATTTTCAACCAGAAACTACAAAGTGCCTCAATTTTTCAGACATATCTTTGACTTGTTTTTCAAAGAACTTTGAGAAAATGATCCTCCTTGATCGTCTTTAAATCAACTACCCTAGATGCTGTTCAAAGAAGAACTTTAAGCAACTTTACTCTTCCTTCATATTTTTTGTTCACTCGTTCGACCATCCGTGAACGTTTTCATTTCTTTTGAATTTTTCATTAACTAACATAAACTTCAATACTTTTCAAAGCGGCGTTACAACTCGCCCACGCACACATACATATGTAGCCAATGCTAGTTTAGATGTGAGCGGTAGTTGGCTGATGAGCGGACATCAATTTTTCCCCGGCGTGTAAAATCATGTTCAATCATGTTCAAACCACACCAGGTGGAAGGCAACTCTTCACAGCGAATTGCAACGCAATAAACATCTGGGCCAACCGTATTCCCTAGCTTGTTCTTCATGACGTATTGAAAAATATAGAACTAAACCATTCTCCGTTAATAATTAAATCTTCTCATAATAAACTGTGAACTCAAGAACATGCTTTTTACTCTTAGTGTATCGAAGATTATATTCCAACAAACACACAAAAACCGATTGCAAAATGTGTAATTATGTATCAATCAACGAAGTTGGGATTGGTATGTTGTTTAACGCCGCACTCAGCAATATTCCAGCTGTATGACGGTGGTCTGTAAAATAATCCAGTCTGGACCAGACAATCCAATGATTAATATGATGAGCATCGATCCACGCAATTGGGACCGATGACATGTATCAATCAAGTCACCGAGGCTGACCACCTGATCCCGTTAGTCGCCTCTTACGACAAGCATAGTCGCCTGTTTACGGCAAGATTGTGTTGCTGAAGACCTATTCTACCCCGGATCTTCACGGGTCTCAATCAACGAAGAAACAGGGGGCACGGGTGACCCAGTCGTCTAAGGCGCCGCGATTCGCTGTGCAGAGTTGCGTCCCCTGGACACGCCAGAAACCTATGATTGTGGGTTCGAATCCCGGTTTGCCCCAATTATGTTTCTAGGTTTGTCAGCACCATACCCGTGCTCGTGGGTTTCACCGAAGTGGTAAACGTCTGAGACCTGCATCACTTCGGGCTTTCCTCCCACATTAAGCTGACACGCCGCGATATAACTGGAATAATGTTAAAAGCGGCGTTAAACCAAACTCACTCACTCACTCACTCACTCAACGAAGAAACAGGTGAGACATTCACTTGATGCAAATGTGTGGAAAGGAACCCAATGCCCGAGCCTGTAATGCACTGATTCAGGTAAAGTATAGAAAATGTACTCGGTGAGACGTTCATGCTTCTGAGATAACGCTAATACTGCCAGTACCGCTGATGGCTATTGCGATAACGACGCCAGGGGTTCTATTCTGAGACGTTTGATGAAATAAAAAAATAGAAGTTAGGAGGACCAACTCGTCGACTTCAAAGTTTTTGTTGTTTGTTGCCAATATTCACATTTTTTGACGATCTGTAAATAATCGACATGTATCAACCAAGTCAGTGAGCCTGACCACTCGATCCCGTTAGTAGTTGCTTACGGAATTTACAGGGGGAAAATAAGAATGCAATTTTATTTGTAATGAAGGGCATACGACATGGTCATCATTACTACCGTGTAGCCAACGGCATGAGCAAACGCAGTTACCGTTCGATAACAGCTCCGCTTGTGACAGAGCACGATATTCAGTAATTATGTCGACCCGTGAAGATTCCCGGGTAGAACAGGTCTTCAGCAACCCATGCTTGCTGTAAAAGGCGACTATGCTTCTCGTAAAAGGCGACTAACGGGATCGGGTGGTCAGGCTCGCTGACTTGGTTGATACATGTCATCGATCCAAATTGCGTGGATCGATGCTCATGATGTCAATCACTGGATTGTCTGGTCCAGACTCGATTATTTTACAGACCGCCGTCATATAGCTGGAATATTGCGGAGTGCGGCGTTAAACAACAAACAAACAAACAAACAAACTGTAACTATGTCAACGTCACTTATCCTTCTTTAACTTGAAGACATTACGTTAACTAGTCCGACTGGTAATTTCGTGGTCTGACTAGGACTAGATTGTCCCGCTGTGCTACATAGTAAGGGGTCCTTTGAAGTTAATCCATTTAGACAGCTTAAACGTTTGTCTCTACACACAGTTCTTCACGGACGCCATTTGCCCCGTTAGACCTTCCTCTACAACTCACCAGCTCCACAGTGATGACGGCTGAGTAGAACGCTGAGCAGCTGCAATGAAGTGTTTAGCCAAATTCTTGTGGTTTTAGATATGTCGTTAAATCGATGCTGACGTAAAGCTGTTTTTTTCAGGATTGGGGCTGTCGGGTAGCCTAGTGGTTAAAGCGTTCGCTGGTCACGCCGAAGACCCAGGTTCGATTCCCAACATGGGTACAATGTGTGAAGCCCAATTCTGGCGGCCCCCGCCGTTATATTGCTGGAATATTGCTAATAGCGGCGTAAAACCATGCTCTTGAGGATGCACAGGTCTTAGAGGAGGGTGAAGTGAAATGGGGTTTAACGTCGCGTACAAGATTATTGCACTTATACAGCGACGTGCATGTACGTGTGTGTGTGGCTGCTTGTACTAGTCCGGATTGATGCCGATTTATAGTGCTAGCTCACTGAGATTACTTGCTGCAGTTTAACATGAATACCCCACTCAAACACAGTATACATACTCCGAGCCGACCAGTCCTTGCTTTAGCCCCTTAATGCCGAGCGCCAGACAGGGTAACAACAAGTACCATCTTTTACCGTCTTTTGGTATGACGCGGCCGGGGATCGAACCCCGGACCTTCCGCTCTCCGGGTGGACGCTCTACCACTAGACCACGGAGGCGGTCCACAGGTCTTAGAAGCCTTGGCACAGTTATATCAGTGTAAACGGGATACGGAGTGAAAAAGATCTTAATGACAACCGCAAAAAATACTACTTACAATATCCTCGACCATCATTTCTTTTGCATGTACTCACGGCGCCAATGCTTAGAAAAGTATTAATTCTTTGTTCAAGATATCCTGTACCAAAATAAATTGGCCTGGAAATACTTGTCGTCCTGACAAAATACATGTTATGTTTTTTTAATTTAATTGCATTGACTGTTTTGAAGATTTTCGATCTCGCACAAAATCCCAGACCAGTGCTCCACACCCCATCCACCTAACTACATTCCAACCCACCGTCAACCCAGTCTACTACCCGCATCCTATATTTTGAATTTGCAAATATGACTGGATGTACGTTTAATCGCTTGAGACTCAAGGCGAAGTGTGACACGGGAAATCTTTTTTTTTCCTTTTTATTTTCTTTTTGTTTTTTTGTTTTAATTTTGTTTTTTATATTTATTTATTTTTTATTTATTTTATTTTATTTTATTTTATTTTATTTTATTTTATTTTATTTTATCTTATTTATTTTTTTTATTTTTTTATTATTTTTTTTTTTTGGGGGGGGGTCACAAAAAGAGAGATGTGTTAATGTCAATTGGAACTTATTCATACATGCATAATCAAACGGGCCCCTGAAGATCCGGGTAGAATAGGTCTTCAGCAAGCAACCCATCCTTGTCGTGCGACTATGCTTGTTGTAGGAGGAGACTACAGGGATCGGGTGGCCAGTCTCTCTTACTGGGTTGATGCATGTCATCGATCACAATTGCGTGGTTCGATGCTCAGGTAGACAATTACCGGATTGTCTGGTCCAGACACGATTATTTACAGACCGCCGTCATAAAGCTGGAATATTGCTGAGTGCGGCGTTTAAAAATTTGTAAAAATATTGTTTGTTATAAACGTTTCATAAAAATCAACTCAATGCATGGAATTAAGTATTATGCCATGAAGGTTGAAGTGCACGTGTTATTTAATAATATTTATCCCCCACATATCCTCATTTCAGCACTAACCACTCGCTTTGGTAAACGTATAAAACAAATCAATGTGTTTTCAAAGAACATAGGAGAATGCATTTTACAGCTTCTTTGAAGTGCTTTCCTAAATATGTCAAACCAGGGAAATTAGGGAGAGCAAATATCTTTAAAGTCTTATTTGCATCTTCAATCTGTGTTCAAAGAGAACCAAATATGGGGAAATATTTATTTCACTACATGTTTATTTGCTGATAAAACTTCATCTGTAACATCAAAGGGCAACAAAGCCACATTAATCCGAGGCGATACCAACAAACAATGGTGCTACATGTAACAAGAAGTTCTACTTAAAAAAAAACGAATAATATTTTTTAAGTAAAGTCCTCTGTAAAAGCCTTGGTAATAGCAGAGAATCTTTAATTTGCAGAACTACTTAAAGAAGTAGATACGTTATACAAATATTCCGAAATACTCTGTTAAAAGTGTCTTCGGTTCCAGAATAAGACGTATTTGTATTTTATATCATTATAGAATGCGTGAGTTCGTTTAATGTAACGCTGATGTTTTCTCGAATGCCAGTTATGTCACGCTGGTCCGATTAATGTAGGGGAAAATCCCAAAGTGACATTTACTACTTTTCCAAAACAGATGAGCACGGATATGGTGTTCACAGGCGGGGATAATGTAGTGTTAGAACCTTTCAGGTTCCTGGAACATCTGAGGGATGCAACTCTTCAAAGGGTGATGCGGCACCTAAGACCGCTGGGAAACTCTTTCTCTTTCCTCGTGCAAAACTGAAATGTGATAGCATGCATTTGATCAGATAACCCCAAGTTGACACTAATTCAATCAGCTATGTAGTAAGAATTCACCTGCTTCACTGTAAACTTATTTGCAGTTAAAGTCTTCTTCATAACGTTTATCGTATCCCGAGTACGGTGTAAAAATCGTGGCTTTGACTTAGAAACTTGCTGAAGCGAATGTAACATCTAAACGGTTCATTTGAGAAGCACTTCATGCCAGACAACGAGCGTTTTATCGATGTGCCAGAGGCGATTACGAGGAAGTGAGACGACATTGCGATTACAACAGAAGCTAGATCGAAATGACTTTACAGAGAGCCACAGAGCGGACATTTCACAAACTGGTTAAGTGGGGGCTTTTTGTGCCAGATCCTGAGCGCACCACACGAAGTTCATTCACTTAATTGTTTGCATAATTGCAAGATACCTTAATCACAATGTTGTATAGGACTGTTCTGTTGAGAACTGTCTTGTCGTAGTTAGGCCACGTGTTACGTTAGGTCTGTCAGACACTTAGTTTGACTTGATGACTACCTTTAATTAGGAATCGGAAAATAACATTGGTTATGTGGTATCATAGACCATAAAAGATCTCGGACGTTTCATTCTTATTCCTGAATTTATGAATTTATAACTGTGGTAACACGTAGAGTTTGGTTCATTTCAAAGGGATAACTAGACGCCCCCTGGTGATGGAATGAAATTACGAAAAACATAAGCTCGGATAAACGAATGTGGCCTGTAAGAACAACCCTTTGTCAATCAATCAATCAATCTTTATTCATGGTACTTATGAGGCCAAAGGCCTATAGTACATTGTGTGGGGCGTGTTACAAATTCATACATTTTCTTTGTTTCATGGCATGATAAATGAACATTGATAAATTTCTAAGAGTTGCTGTACAATCACAAGTCATTAAATTACAAAATTTGTTTCCGTTTGGGTTGCGGTAGAAATAGTTATTTAGATATTTTGCTCTTAAATCTCCTTACACTGGACATACACATAAAAAGTGATATTCATCTTCAGTACAATCAGTTTTACAAATCCTACAAAGTCGGTGTTCTCTTGAATACCTTCATATCTGCCTGTTTCAATAAATAGATCATGTGAGCCACAACGGAATCGAGAAAGAGCTGTTCTAAACTTATGTAAATTTACACTTAATAGATAAGGTTCTAGTATGATAGTAGTCTTAAATGTAGTGTAATAGTTTGCTTTTCTAGAACTGGACAAAGAACCATGCCATTTTTGAATGTAAATATCTTTTAAAGTCTGTGTCAAACGGGAGAAGAAATGTTGTGGCATATCTACATATTGCTGTAACCAAATATAACCATATCCACATTCGTATAACATGTTTTTAACTTTTGATGCCCATTTTTTCGTAGCATTGTTTCGGGTATCTTGAAGATGGCATATTTAATAGCTTGACCCAGTATTTAATAACCTTTAAATAACTATTTATATACATGGGAAACCGTCCGCATTCACCATATTCCCTTGCGTTTTCTGTGCTAGATTTTACCCCCAAGAACCGTTTACATGCATATAAATGTATTTTCTCAATAACATCCAAATGTTCCAGACCCGAAATTTCTGATCCATACAATAGCATCGGGCTTATTTTTGTATCAAATATTTTAAAATAAACATCATATGTAACATTGTCCAGAACTCTAAGACTTTTTAATATGCCTACAAAAAATGTCTTGGCTTGCAATGAAATGTTATGTGCATTCCTTGACCATGTTAATCTACTTGTAAAACACAAGCCTAATTATTTATAAAATGGAACAACTTCTACAACCCTTTGTCAATACGAAACGATCACCACTGCCTTTAGAGGTTAGATTTTAATCACGATATTATAGCACAACCCGCCGGTGTTGTGCTCACCCCTAGGCTCGATTATTTACAGACTACGGTCATGTATTGTGGCAAACAATAAACAAACAAAAACGTTCCACAGAAATACATCAGTGTTATAGTTTTACACAAATTCGCAGGATTCCGGGGTAGAATAGGTCATCAGCAACCCATGCTTGCCGTAAAAGGCGACAATGCTTGTTGTAAGAAGCGACTAACGGGATCGGTGGTCAGGCTCGCTTACTTGGTTGATGCATGCCATCGTTCCCAATTGCGTAGATCGATGCTCATGATGTCAATCACCGGAGTGTCTGGTCTTGATTCGATTATTTACAGACCGCCGTCATATAGCTGGAATATTGCTGAGTGCGGCGTTAAACAACAAACAAACGCAGGATTGTAAATGCGAAATAGGATGGCTTTCGCGTGGCAAACTTGAACGTGTATTAAACTGAGATCACATATTTTTGCAGAGAACATATGGCGGATGCTCGCACTAATGTACACTGACAGTAAACAGATGACCAGTGTGTATAGTATGTGTAATTGTGCAAGTATACCGTTCTCTCAACATTGTGAGCATTAACACACAACTCATCACGTGGGCGTACGTGAACACACTCGTTTGCAGTTTCATTAGACAGAAGATGGAACATTAATGACAAATGTCCGTGAATTACCATGTGATAACAAAGGGTCAAACGGTCATGGTTCAGACAACATATTATATATACATTCCTCAGGAACTGACTCAAATACACATGATTTAATTTGTTCATATACACACAATGTACCAATTAACCTAAGGCGTTTTGTAATATATTACAATTTGATAGTGATTCATAAATACATGCTCATGATACTCTGGTACTCTAAATAGTATGTGGCTTTGTTCTCTATGAAAACGTATACACATGTAACCTTCCTGTCTTATTTAACCAAAACCAATGCCGAAATAATTTTAAAATTCCTCATCCTACCGAGTCTATTCTTTACCGATGCTCATGATGTCAATCACTGGATTGTCTGGTCCAGACTCGATTATTTACAGACCGCCGTCACATAGCTGGAATATTGCTGAGTGTGGCGTTAAACAACAAACAAAAACAAAAACATATTTATTATTATTATTCACCCTTTTTTAAGCATACATATTATGTTGAGGTATAACAAAACACAAAAAGTAAATACTTTGGTGATATGTTTTTAACTAAAATAGCATTTAACTTGTTAACAAATGCAAAATGTTCCCGGAAATGCAAGCATCTTTTCAATTTTAAGTGTGCCTTCGTTTTTCCAAACAGCTGAAGAATTTGAGAATTTTGAGAATTTGCTTGCTGTTCAGCTGTGGGGAACGCTTGGTACCATAACAGTGGTACCGATACATGTGTTTCCAGAGCAAGTTGATATTTATGAACATACACTGCGTCTGACTCTAAGCATCAAGACATCGATTTTGCACAATTGCTTAATGGTTTTATTGTGTTGTGATCCCCTTCAGTCGGGTCCGTGCTAAAAGCAATAATGAAACAAACTTCCCACTTGGTTTGAGCCACCAGGGGACCTTTCAGAATATTACTACCGTTTCCAAAACATTCAAGATTTCATCTTTTGAAATATTTTAGCAATCTCGTTTGGGAAGAAGATACAAGTTTATGTCATTACCTTTTCTGATTAGACCGCCTCCGTGGTCTGATTGTAGAGCGTCGTGGTTGAGGATCAATCTGTACTACGCGAACACGTTCATTGCCCAAGCGATAGCTTTTTCAAGATTAAGGACCGCCTCCGTGGTCTAGTGGGAGAGCGGAAGGTCCGCGGTTCGATCCCCAGCCGCGTCATACCAAAAGACGTTAAAAGATGGTACTTGTTGCTACCCTGTCTGGTGCTCGGCATTAAGGGGCTAAAATAAGGACTGGTCGGTTCGGAGTCAGTATAGTGTCTGAGTGGGGTATTCATGTTAACCTGCGGCATGGTATCTCAGTGTAAATCGGCATCAGTCCGGACTGATACAAGCAGCCACACACAATCGTGCATGTACATCGCTATAGAAGTGCAATAATCTTGGACGCGACGTTAAACCCCATTTCACCTCTCCTCACATTTCTGATTAGTATGGTCGGTTTATCAAGATTCTTCTATATATCCACCTAATGGTATCAACCCATATTTTGTAAGTCAGTCTGGAGTTCATGTAAATGTTCCTTTTATTATGGAATCATTAAATGTGGTGAATGTGAATTGCCCATAATATCAAACACTTTTCACGAGTTATGACATTGTCCAGACAACTTCAAACAGGAAACAACAAAATGCCAATGACCCCCCAGTGATTAACCTAATACAAAAATTAATCTTAATTTAAAAGAGGTTGATATAAATCTTTGGTTACGAATAAATGTTGTTGTAATTACAAAACGGAATCAGTTCAGACAGAGATAAGACCTCGAATAGCCCTATGGCATACGTCTTTCCTGTGCTGTCCTTCAACTGAGGTAACTTCTGCAGGAACGCGTGACAGCTCTAATCTTACGCTTATACAATCCCGTGTGCGAGTGGCAGGCGTCTGGAACCTTTAAATCCCATGTCGTTCACGCACTATATATGGTCGTATTCCCAGCGGAAGCCAGTGTAAGTAAAAATCGGTAGTTACAGATTTTTTGTCGCCTTTCCGAGAATAACTTTGCCAAGCAGGAAATCATGTAGTCACACACTGTCAGGAGTCATTTGGTCCAGAGGTCAATTATCTATTTCACTACGTCACAACAAACGGGCACAAACCTGTGTTTAAGTGTGAAAAAACAATGCCACCTGATGTACTTTTGGTGTATTATCGATTAAGGATTCGTTACGTATTATGTTTGAGACGGCCTCCGTGGTCTAGAGGTCGTGCGCTTGCTCGGGGAGTGGATTGGTTGGTTGGTTTGTTGTTTAACGCCGCACTCAGCAATATTCCAGCTACATGACGGCGGTCTGTAAGTAATCGAGTCTGGACCAGACAATCAAGTAATTGACATGATGAGCATCGATCTACGCAATTGGGATACGAAGACATGCATCAACCAAGTCAGCGAGCCTGACCACCCGATCCCGTTAGTCGCCTCTTGCGACAAGCAGAGTTGCCTTTTACAGCAAGCATGGGTTGCTGAAGATCTGTTCCGCCACGGATCTTCACAGGTACCATAGCTTGTAAATCAATGTTATTGCAAATCTTAATTGCGGGTAGCCTACCCCTGTTGTTCTTTCATCGCAATCGATTACATTGGCTGTTCTGTACGTCGCTTATGATCATAGGAATTGACCCGTGAGAAAGGGATGTGGGCTTTACAGCTTATAGGCGACAAATTCTTACACAATACTTAATTCTGTTCAGCTTGACTTCCAACATGGCACGTGTTAACCGCACTTAGCGTCAATCCATGATAATCATATTAAGAGCCAGAAGAAACCAATATGCTTGCCGTTAGATTTAGCCGTCCCAGTTTGACATAAAACATCAGTTTACGAATCAGCTTCTAACACAGACCGCGGGTTTCAATTTCCTCTTGCCGACGGCGTCATCAGCAGTGCGCCAACGCCGAACAGATGAAAGATCAGGCTTCCGTTTTTTGTCTCAGTGTAGCTCTAATTGATAATGGTCTCCAATACCGTAAGCATTTCATAGATGGGAAGGGAAGTAACTCTTTGACATGTCACTCAAACCATGTTAAACGTCAATGCTCGAGAATAAGCAGTCTGCTTTATCCGTTATTCCATTGGGTGTGAAAGGCAAAGTAGCGGTGAAAATTATATGAATCGATCACTGAAAATCATGACACCAGGTGTTCGCGAAAGGTCCTGCCCAGCTGGTAGCACCGGCCACTCACACAATTTGCAAACAAAAGTATGTGTTTGTTTCCTGACAACACACGGCAGTACTCCTTCCATGCGATGGCGGCATGGAAAGCGTATTTGGCGATATTTTTGTTAGCTTCCATTGTTGACGATGGTGATCGGATCTGATTTTGCCAATACATTCACACGATATGGAATACAATTTTGAGAAGCCTTTTTCTGCATGTTATATCTCAACTAATTTCCGACCAATTACTACAAAGTGCCTCAATTTCAGATGGGTGGTTAGTCTTCAAAGAACATTGCGAAAATAAGCCTCCTTGATCGTCTTTAAATCAAATACCCTTGATGCTGTTCAAAGAAGAACTTCAAGCAGCATGATACTTCGTTAATGTTATTTTCCATCGTTCGACCTTCAGTGAACATTTACATTTCTTTTGAATTATTAATTAGCTCACTAAAAGTAAAAAAGAAACAGCGGAATGTGATCGTGCTAGAATTCAACCATCGTCGGTGCAAATCCCACATTCCCCATGATTGTAGTTCATGGTTTGTCGGCACTGTAGTCCCGCCCACGGGGTTCAACGTTATCTACATCTAACTATGGGTGACTCCGGGCTGTCCTCCTACAACAAGATGCCACGCTAAATACTAAAGCGAGGTTAAAACTCGCCCATGCACACACAAAAACGTACCCAGTGCAAGTTTAGATATGAGCAAGCTGGTTGGCGGTAGAGCGGATATTTATTATGTCCCGGCGTGTAAAATGTTATCAGTGTTATGGTGGAGGGAGCCCCAAGTGAAGCAAGGTAGTATATGTTTACCAATTCTTGGTTCTGTATTACGTCTAGATTAAAGAATGGGAGTTTAAATCGTCTTTGCGGAGCGGGGACCTGGATCATTCGTGCCCTTAAATGCCTTTATTCTTCCTTACTTGATCGCCTCCGTGGTCTGTTGGTAGAGCGTCCGCCCGGAGAGCGGAAGGTCCGGGGTTCGATCCCAAGGCGCGTCATACCAAAAGACGTTAAAAGATGGTACTTGTTGTTACCTTGTCTGGCGCTCGGCATTAAGGGGCTAAAACAAGGACTGGTCGGCTCGGAGTCAGTATACTGTGTCTGAGTGGGGTATTCGTGTTAAACTGCGGCATGGTATCTCAGTGAGCTAGCACTACAAATCGGCCTAGTACAAGCAGTCACGCAAACACGTACATGCACGTCGCTATATAAGTGCAATAATCTTGGACGCGACGTTAAACCCCATTTCACCTTACCTCACATACTTCATGCTTCATGCTGCTTCTTCTTTTTTTTCTTCTTCTTCTTCTTCCTCAACGCACATAGGTAGCCAGCGGCATGATAACAGCACCACCTCTTAGAGTATCAGCCATCAATCAAGTCAGCGAGCCTGATCACTCGATCCTGTTAGGCGTTTCTTACAAAATCTGCACAAATGAATGCCATGCTTGAAATCAGGGTGTTTCGATAGTCGTTGAGACACAATTACAGCTCTATTTGACCTCGGCAAGCTCACGACGCCATTACATCACTTCATCTGTGTTGAAAGGATTATTTTGATTGCCACGAAGGGCATACAACATGGTCCTCAACGCACACAGGTAGCCAGTGGCATGAGCAAACGCACTTACCGTTCCATAACAGTACCACTTGTGAAAGAGCATGATACTCAGTCATTATGTCAACGTCACTTATCGTTCATTCGCTACTTCAAGACATTACGTTAACTAGTCCGACTGGTAATTTCGTGGTCTGAATAGGACTAGATTGTCTCGCCGTGCCGCATTGTAAGGGGGTCCTTGGAAGTTAATCCATTTAGACAGCTTAAACGTTTGTCTCTTTACAACTGTTCTTCACGGACGCCATTTGCCCCGTTAGACCTTCCTCTACAACTCACCAGCTCCACAGTGATGACGGCTGAGTAGAACGCTGAACAGCTCCAAATTCATGTGATTTTAGACTTGTTTCAATCGATGCTAATTCAAAGCTGTTTCTTCAGCATTCACAGGTCCAAGAAATCTTGTCACACTTATATCAATGTAAATATGATACGGTGTGAAAAAGAACTTAATGACAACCGCATAAAATACTACATACAATGTCTAGTTCTCTACCATTCTGGTGTTTCAGGCTGGGATCATGTATTTTTACATTCTTAATGCTTTAAAGGTAGGTCGTTCCACATTCAAACTGCCTAATGGACCTGGTTTCCCGTATGTCTCATTTCTTTTGCATCTACTCACAGCGCCGACATTTAGGTGAAGTTATATGGGGTTTAACGTCGCGTACAATATGATTGCACTTAGCGATATGTGTGTGTGCGTGCGTGCGTGCGTGCGTGCGTGCGTGTGTCTGTGTGTGTGCGTGCGTGCGTGCGTGAGTGTGCTGTTCATGGACCAACAGCAGATTCACATACGACCATGTACTAGCAGATCCACATACGACCATGTACCAGCAGATCCACATACGACCATGTACCAGCAGATCCACATACGACCATGTACTAGCAGATCCACATACGACCATGTACCAGCAGATCCACATACGACCATGTACCAGCAGATCCACATACGACCATGTACTAGCAGATCCACATACGACCATGTACCAGCAGATCCACATACGACCATGTACCAAAGGCAGATCCACATACGACCATGTACCAAAGGCAGATCCACATACGACCATGTACTAGCAGATCCACATACGACCATGTACTAGCAGATCAACATACGACCATGTACCAGCAGATCCACATACGACCATGTACCAGCAGATCCACATACGACCATGTACCAAAGGCAGATCCACATAGGTCCATGTACCAGCAGATCCACATACGACCATGTACCAGCAGATCCACATACGACCATGTACCAGCAGATCTACATACGACCATGTACCAGCAGATCTACATACGACCATGTACCAGCAGATTTACATACGACCATGTACCAGCAGGTCCACATACGACCATGTACCAGCAGGTCCACATACGACCATGTACCAGCATATCCACATACGACCCATGTACCAGCAGGTCCACATACGACCATGTACCAGCAGATCCACATAAATCCACGTTCCAACAACAGCTACACTTAAGTCAGATGCGAATTGTGTATTTTCAGCACCAAAACACACACGAGTGTATCTACATTAGCCTTAAGCCATGAGATCAAACATACTTAGGATATGGCTCTTAGACATATCGATTTTCAGATTACATATATCCCCTTGCCCTACAATATTGGACATGCACACGTACACACCAGCAGGAAGGGTCACACGGGATGAGGAATCAAATGCCTTCCGTCCTTCATTCTGACGTCCATCACAAAGACCAGTCCCTTTCCAATCAGTTCCGTCTACATCGGAATAGGTTCATTAAAGCTAAGCTTAATGCGTGGTGACATCAAGCACAAGGTTACAAAGGTTTTACCACACTATATATAACGTGTCGGTGGTATCGGAGACCATTGCTAATCATTCGTCACCACTCGCACCTTTCCGTAACCTGCAAGAAGACTCGTCACCCTATCGATGAATGTTATGTGCGAAAATACGGCAAACCAATCAGAATGCGCGTATGATTTCAAGTTCTTCGTCAAAGAATCCCTTAGAAATAGTTTTTGATTTTACAGATGTCTTGCATCAAAAAAAATATACCAAAGACACAGTTAAATGTGTTCAATCATACTGTATAATTCCGCACATCCAGATGTGCTTTAAATTGCATCTGAAATATATATAATAATATGGGGAAAATGTGTGAACCATTGCGCAACGAATTGACAATTGTTTTAGGTATGCCCATTTGCGCTAAGAAGGAACCCGGTCGCAAAAATGGCCACGAGAGGGGCAAGAGTCGCTATCCGGCTTGTCCCGGAATAACACGAGTTGGTCACGAATGATTTGCTAATGCTGATCGATGCTTCTTGCCCGACGAGTGCCATATATGACCATGTCTACATCCAGAGGGTTTGATGTACATTTTTATAAATTCTGAAAAGCGAATGTTGTGCCAGAATTCCGATCACGCAGAAATATTGGATATCTAATTTTCGACATGAGGGTGTAAAATTACTTGCAAATGGACTGGTTTGACAAAAAGGATATTGCTAAGTGTTTTCTGTTTTGTTTTGTTTTGTTTTTATAGATTTAAAAGCAGCAACTTGGCTAATGACCATTGGTGATCAATAAATAACTGATCCCCTTGATCACAAATGAAACATTTTCGTAATTGAATTCTCTGTCTGATATTATCTAGTTCAAAACACACGAAATAATGATGTGATTAGTGATTTAGTAAAATGTAAAAAATAACGATATATATGATGCACCTAAATTTCCGAGGTTGTTTAGAGTAACTTTGCTTCGCCTAAAATGACTGTAGATTATAACACAGAACGGAGTATTTCCCACAGAATTTATGACATTACGAGTTGTAGTTACAGTTTTATTCGACTTGAAAGGGTTGGAGAACATGGACATATATGTTACATTCATGAAGTTGAACGATTTACTGAGATATTGGAATTACGGGGCCAATAGCACAAATGTCTAAAAGAAAAGGTATGCCAGTCTTTTCAGTGCAGAGTTGTGCCCCTTAGGAGGTCCAGGGCGCACCTGCCAAAAATAGCGCTACGACGATTGTAAACATAAACATTGGCTTGCAATAGTCGTACCGCTTACAAAAGCTTTGTACACATGGGCCCTAAACCCTTTGATCGTCGTTCGAATCCCAGATTCGCCCTTGTCATGATTCCTGGTTTGTGTGTGCCATGCCCTTAAACTTGCTCGTGGATCTTCTCAAAATAGTCAACGTGTCCAATATTCATTACTTCGGGCTTTCCTCACACACTAGAACGCCTCCGTGGTCTAGTGGTAGAGCGTCCGCCAGGAAATCGAAAGGTCCGGGTTTCGATCCCCGGCCGCGTCATACCAAAAGACGTTAAAAGATGGTACTTGTTGTTAAACTGTCTGGCGCTCGGCATTAAGGGGCTCAAACAAGGACTGGTCGGCTCGGAGTCAGTATACTGAGTCTGAGAGGGGTATTCATGTTAAACTGCAGCATGGTATCTTAGTGAGCTAGCACTATAATTCGGCATCAGTCCGGACGAGTACAAATAGCCACTCAAACACACACACGTTCATGCACGTCGCTATACAAGTGCAATAATCTTGGACGCGACGTTAAACCTCATTTCACCCCACCTCCTCACACCCTAAACTAACGGGGCTTGCATTGTTCAAAGCTGCGTTAAATGTTTGTCGACAGCTGCAGGAACGATATTCCATAGAGATTTGACATACAGACAATTACCCGTCGGTCGCTCGAGACAAAAAGAGTGTCAACATAAAATCAAATGGCCGGATTTTACAGGAATCACGAGTCTTTAACTTTTTGAAGTGAACAATATTCGAGTTAAAGAGACTTCATTGTAATTGATAAAGTTTTCATGTATTCTGTGAGGGGCGGTATGGTAGCCTAGTGGTTAAAGCGTTCGCTCGTCACGCCGAAGACCCGGGTTCGATTCCCGACATGGGTACAACGTGTGAAGCCCAATTCTGGTGTCCCCCGCCGTGATATTGCTGGACTATTGCTAAAAGCGGCGTTAAACCATACTCACTCATGTATTCTGTGAGAAAGATTTTTACGATTTGCTTGCGACTTTCGTTCTGTGATCGTTTGACATTTTCTACTTCCTTTCCAGAACTGTATGAGGGGATGTGTCTTATTGCAGGTGCCTTGACCATTGAAATTTCAAGGTAATAATTTGTGCTGGATCATCGATATACTGTGCCTTGCTAAATATGTTCAAATCGTCAAGGTATTGTTGGTTCCCATGGCAAACCTCCGAGTCAACCTGTAAATGCGTTTGACAGTGTAAACCAATCTCAATGTCTCGGGAATTGACAGAGCTGGTGCATACAGTCCATTGTGACAGGTGTCAGTTGTCAGACTAGTGCCTGGGCCACAACCTATACGTGCGGTTCTTGACGCTCGTGTTACTCGTGGAAAAGGTCAGCATCTGCGTCGCAGATGTTAATGTGAATGTGGTACGTGAAAAGATATACCGCGAGATCGTGGGCAGTATTTTGTTTGTTTGTTGTGTAACGCTTCACTCAGCACTATTCCAACTATATGGAGGCGGTCTGTAAATAATCGAGCCTGGACCAGACAATCCAGTGATTGACATCATGAGCATCGATCCACTCAATTGGGATACGATGACATGCACCTACCAAGTCAGCGAGCCTGACTACCCTATCCCACTAGTCGCCTCTTGCGATAAGCATAGTCGCCTTTTACTTCCGTGCATCAGTCGATTATTTTCAGACCGCCGTCATATAGCTGGAGTATTGCTGCGTGCGGCGTTAAACATAATCTGGACCAGACAATCCAGTGACTTATATTATGAGCGACGATTGTCAACTCCCTGAACGCCAGAGGGACATATATGTCCCCACTCTCTTCACCACTAACCTGAAACTCGAATAAAATAAAATAAAATTCAAAATACATCATGCACACAAACACACTTCACAGTTCTGAATTTTGTGGGAAATTTCCCGTTCTATGGTACTCTACACTGTCATCTTTGGCGAACAAAACTACGGAAAATGACCTCTGAGAATTAAGTTCATCGTAAATCTCGCCATTTATGACACATTACTGTATCACAATTCACGGCGTTTTAAGTGTAACACCTATGTTATCGGATATTTAGATTAAGTAATGACAATTCCACATCCCACTTTTTTTACGTGTTTTTTAACGTGTATGAACATTGAAAACAATTGTGTGCACAGCTCTGTGTCCGGGGTGATCAGGTATCTGTCGAAAATGTCAACCTTACAGTTAGTTAATTTTAGTAAAATTAGTAAAACATCTGTAACATCTGTCTGTGTCGTCGTAGTTGCAACAGCTGATGTTGTAAACGTGGCAAGACGTAACAATGGATGAGGTGCTGGCTACAGTAACAATTGATGGAAGGTGTTTGAAAAATTATAAAAGAAGCTATTGCTGAGGTGGTTATCAAGAAAGTCAGATGATCTTAAGACTTTTTACGTTTTGTTATCACTACTGTATTTGTCATGTAAAACGACCATGCAGTTATGTCGCTTTTATTATTGACAAGACACATATAAATAGTATATGCACATTTGTCTCACGGACGGCGGGGTAGCCTTGTGGTTAAAGCGTTCGCTCGTTATGCCGAAGACCCGAGTTTGATTCCCCACATGGGTACAATGTGTGAAGCCCATTTCTGGTGTCCCCCGCCGTGATATTGCTGGAATATTGCTAAAAGCGGCGTAAAACCATACTCACTCACTCACTGTTGATATTGTTCTTATTTTGTAACTCATATCTACTAACAGTTGACACTTTGGGTGGTTACGTGTCATGTAAATACGATGGACATAAACTATTAACAATATTGTAAATTATACCACAGACTATATCTTTTTAAATGTTCTTCTTTTAGACAGTAGTCCTCATCCTGTCTCAAAATATCAACTTGATCTTGAAGAAAATGTAGAGAGACCTGCTCCTATGCGAGCTGCTGCTTATTAAATTGTTTCAAGTTTTCTGGGTTTTCTTCACGACAGTTACATCATATCTCTGAAGTATATTCTAATATATGTGCGGGGGCACGGGTGGCCCAGTCGTCCAATGCGCCGCGATTCGCTGTGCAGAGTTGCGTCACTTGGGTACGCCAGAAACCTATGATTGTGGGTTCGAATCCCGGTTCGCCCCGATTATGTTTCTAGGTTTGTCAGCACCATACCCGTGCTCGCGGGTTTCACCGAAGTGGTAAACGTCTGGGACCTGCATCACTTCGGGCTTTCCTCCCACATTAAGATGACACGCCGTGATATGACTGGAATACTGTTAAAAGCGGCGTTAAACCCAACTCACTCACTCACTCACTAATATATGCACTTTGTGAGTGACGTAATCGCTCATTTTACCACGTCGTCATGCTTTTTTCGATAACGGCCTCCAGAGCGACGCTCTCTTCTGAGGCCTTTATCGAACCATTGTGTTTTTTCCGTTGGGCGAATAGTTATATACTTTGTGGGTATACCCTCACACCTGTAATCTTTTATCTGAAAGTGGAAATGTTTACACATTCCATCGATGCCCTACATTCATTAAATACAAACAAACAAACAAACAATCACAGCAAACTAAATTCGGCAAAAATCCTGCGTAAATTCTTTCGTGTTTTTCTATAACAAAAGTGGTGAATATTCTCATGGAAAAGATCTCCATTCAGGTCACCAACGAGAACGATGTCATGAGAAACATGAAAAGCAGTTTCTAC
This sequence comes from Haliotis cracherodii, assembly GCF_022045235.1. Taxonomy (NCBI): domain Eukaryota; kingdom Metazoa; phylum Mollusca; class Gastropoda; order Lepetellida; family Haliotidae; genus Haliotis; species Haliotis cracherodii. The sequence continues at coordinate 9,757,416 of NW_027266279.1, read as the reverse complement.
CATGTGCCCTAGAACAGTCCAATAAGTAATAGGGGAGTTGGGTGCGAGGTAGTTGACACAAAGTCGAAAACATTTCTGTGGTGAATAAACTTGAAACCACACTGATTCAGAACAAAATACTTCCAAGTCTGTTTTATGCTTAACGCTCAGTGAATTAGAGAAATATACAATTATGCCACCCCAAAACATTCTCTGTCCCCCCTGTGCGGTTCATGGAAGAGGTCAAGGAGAAGATCGGCTGACTGAACGCGAGCGTTCAAGTGGGATTCAGTGAAGCAGGACACATAGAAATCGCAAATATCATCGTAGATTTGTGTCAATTTGTGCTGGATACTTCTGATATTCAAGTGGAATATGCTTACATATTTGGTTGTGTTGGATTCATTTGGACTGGGATTTGGAGGAATTTCACCTGCAACGAGCAAGAGAAGCAGAGAGATTCATTTCATGTTAAGACACACGCCATATATCAAGAAGTGAGTGTAATATGTACATTGTGAACGGCATTTGGCAATGGATAACTACTTTGCTGATGAACACTTTGAGGTGAGGTGAAATGGGGTTTAACGTCGCGTCCAAGATTATTGCACTTATATAGCGACGTGCATGTGTGTGTGTGTGTGGCTGCTTGTACTGGTTCGGACTGATGCCGATTTATAGTGCAAGCACACTGAGATACCATGCCGCAGTTTAACATGAATATCCTACTCAGACACAGTATACTGACTCCAAGCCGACCAGTCCTTGTTTTAGCCCCTTAATGCCGAGCGCCAGACAGTGTAACAACAAGTACCATCTTTTAACGTCTTTTGGTATGACTCGGCTGGGGATGGAACCCCGGACCTTCCGCTCTCCGGGCAGACGCTCTACCATTAGACCACGGAGGCGATGATGAGCACTTTGAAGCTTAAGGTGAGTTGGCCAACATATATTATAAAATAACCCAATCGTTGCCCTGTATGTGGTGACGTCCATCGTGGGAAAGACTTCCGCCCGTATCTCCCCTCCAAAAGTTAAACACGTATGCATTGCCGCTCAGTCCATTTAATTCCTTCTATTTTTAGGGGGGGGGGGGGGGGGGGGGGGGGATACGGGCGGAGGTCATTCCTCGGACTGGACTAATGCCAGCTTCACAGTAACAGTCCACTGTATAGTAAATGGTCCGACCAGTCCTTTGTTTTATCCCTGAAGTTATTGTCGAGTGCCAGGCAATGAAACAAGAAGTACCATCTATTGTATCTTGGTATGACTCTCCTGGGGATCGAACCTTTCACAATTCGGGGAGATGAACGGTTGTCCAGAGCTGTTGGTTTCAGTATTGATTTGTTACCTACTGGCAGCTTCTGTTTTGGCTGGTTCCATAGTAGTTACAGTCAATCCGTTTGTTTTACTGGAAGCTTTAAGGTACGACATGATTGAGAAAGAAATAGTCCTTTGGAGTTTTGTACAAAATGACCAAGCAAATGCCCTGTAAATCCTCCCCACCCTTTATCTGTAGCCGTACCCATAAATAACACATGGCCCCCATATCATTCTGGTTACAGCCATGGCCTGATATTTCCATCACACGTCTTTTCAGAAAGTTGTAGATGCTGAATAAGATGCTAAAATAGATAGTTAACATGGTGAAAGAATTGTGTGAAGACGAGGGCTGGTACGAGTCTAATTGGACAATTTGACCGTAGACCTGGCAAAATGTATTGAGATACACGTATAAAACGGTCTGGTCATGCATGCACTGAAGTTGACTGAAGTCTATCTACAGTAAACTACGGTTATAACGAACTCAAAAGGACTACTAATTTTAGTTTGTTACAACCGTAGTTCGTTACATATACAGCATGATTACAGCAAGTAGTCTGGACCAAAAAGTAAGTTCGTTATATCCGTCAGTTCTTTAAAAGCGTGTTCGTTATAACCGTAGTTTACTGTATATTCAAACATATATAAAAGTCAGAAGGAATGGGTGCATATTGAGAAAGAAATGGGATCATTAGTGACTTGTCGTGAAACCATAGAGTTTTAGATAATTTTTGTCATTGAACAATATATTACATGATTAATCACGGGTCCGGGTAGTCCTGTGGGCACCCGGGTCTTACTCAGTATCCAACCTACCCGAGTACCCGAGTTACCCGTCTCAGGCCGGCTAAAGACATCCAGTGACCCTGATTCAGTGAGAGATTGTTTACCATATGTTCACAATTAAATAATACATGGATTCAGACATTCTTAACTACAATGTCAATGCAATATTATCCAGTCGAGGCGAATGGATGCAGTCGCTGTGGACACCACGACAAATTTCAAGAGCCCTTCGTGGGCACGGGTGGCCCAGTCGTCTGAGGCGCCGCGGTTCGCTGTGCAGAGTTGCGTCCCTTGGGCACGCCAGAAATCTGATTGCTGGTTCGAATCCCGGTTCGCCCCAATTATGTTTCTAGGTTTGTCAGCACCATACCCGTGCTCGTGGGTTTCACCGAAGTAGTACACGTCTGAGACCTGCATCACTTCGGGCTTTCCTCCCACATTAAGCTGACACACCGTAATATAACTGGAATACTGTTAAAAGCGGCGTTAAACCCAACTCACTCATCCACTCGAGCTCTTCGGAGGATGTATGTCTGCTGTTTTGCCGACTGGTGTCAAAGATGTCAGGTAGAATTAGTCATGAGGGCACAGTGCAAGCATGTTCATTACTGAACATCCGCTATATTTCTTTTATTGAATATAGATTTGATTAAGTAAACTTTTTAGTGAATGTTTTTATTTCTTTAAAATTAAACTCACGTTTAAGGCCTGCTTACTGGAGTAAGATTCACAGTGATCCCGATTCCTGGCTATGGAAGTTCACGCATCTGTAAGTGTGCTTTCGTGATATATGGGCAACTTTAATGTACATTTTATGTTTCACTGCTGATGGTGACCGATACTGATTAAGTTTGGGGTGAAAAATCAGTTTGCTGGAGCCGTTCATTTGTAATGCAGAACTTGTTTTTCACGTGAACATGGTGAATGTTATGTGTCAATACAGTAAAGCATTCGTGACCTTTGATAAAGTTCAGTTCGTAAATATGTTATACATGTGTTCATTACAGCCATGTTAGACACATCTTCCTGAGGCAAGGGAGTTAACTGACTCTTAAAGAAGTCCGGTTTCCACCCTTGCATAACTAGACTGGAATCCATTCGTCACCACTTGCCCCTTTCCGTAACCTGCAAGAAGACTCTGTCCATGAATGTAATATGCGAAAATACGTTAAACCAATCAGAATGCGTGTATGAAGAATCATAGTCAAAGAATCCCTCCGGAATAATTTTTGCATGTAAAAATACACTCAAGACACAGTTACGTGTGTTCAATCATACCGTATAATTCCGCATGTCCCGATGTGCTTTAAATTGCATCTGAAATACATATAATATAGGGGGTAATATATGTGAGCCATTAGGCAACGAGTTCACAATTGTTTTAGGTATGCCTGTTTGCGCTAAGACGGAACTCGGTCGCAAAAATGGCCATGAGAAGTGCACGAGTTCGCTATTCGGCCTGTCCCGGAATAACACGAGTTGGTCACGAATGGACCGGAATCTTGTGGCCCGATTGTAGCGCCACCAATGGCTACTATCAGTTATGTCCCCCCTATGCCCCTTCTTCTGACCAATCGAATTGCACTTCTCTTCTGTACTTAAGTAAGATAATTATGCCGTCTATGCCTGATTTTGTTTTTTACCTACATTACTATTTGTGTTGATTTGTTGTAGCCGAACGTATCCTATGTTATTCTATCTGGGGCAGTCGGGTAGCCTAGTGGTTAAAGCGTTCGCCCGTCACGCCGAAGACCCGGGTTCGATTCCCGACATGGGTACAATGTGTGAAGCCCATTTCTGGAGTCCGCCGCCATGATGTTGCTGGAATATTGCTAAAAGCGGCGTAAAACCATACTCACTCACTCACTTAATATGTACATTTCAGTGAACTGCGAGAGATTCCGGACAACCAAGAGGTGTGTGTCCACCCTGTGACGTCCAGTCTCATCATTGGGATCTTGGAGTACGCGGAGAAGCTGGAGGAACAAGCAATCAGGTGATGTGGAATGGCTTCGTGCAAGGGTACGGTGGCAGAAGTTTATTCTTGGTGTCCTCTGTTGTCACAGGGGCGGTCGGGTAGCCTGGTGGTTAAAGCGTTCGCTCGTCACGCCAAAGACCCGGGTTCGATTCCCGACATGGGTACAATGTGTGAAGGCCATTTCGCCGTGATATTGCTAGAATATTGCTAAAAGCGGCGTAAAAACATACTCACTCACTCACTCTGTTGTCACTTAGAGCAGGACAACACCTCACTCACTAGCGAGATAGCCAATAACAGTGATCTCAATGGAATCCGGTTCAAAACATGAACACTAGATACCCGATAACATGAACACTAGATACCCGATAACATGACACTAGATACCCAATGACATGTACACTTGATACCCGATAACATGTACACTTGATACCCTATGATATACACTAGATACCCGATAACATGAACACTTGATACCCGATAACATGTGCACTTGATACCCGATAACATGCACACTTGATACCCTATGATATACACTTGATACCCGATAACATGAACACTTGATACCCTATGATATACACTTGATACCCGATAACATGTGCACTTGATACCAGATAACATGAACACTTGATACCCTATGATATACACTTGATACCCGATAACATGAACACTTGATACCCGATAACATGTGCACTTGATACCAGATAACATGAACACTTGATACCCTATGATATACACTTGATAACATGAACACTTGATACCCTATGATATACACTTGATACCCGATAACATGTGCACTTGATACCAGATAACATGTGCACTTGATACCAGATAACATGAACACTTGATACCCTATGAAATACACTTGATACCCTATGATATACACTTGATACCCGATAACATGAACACTTGATACCCTATGATATACACTTGATACCAGATAACATGAACACTTGATACCCTATGATATACACTTGATACCCGATAACATGAACACTTGATACCCTATGATATACACTTGATACCCGATAACATGTGCACTTGATACCAGATAACATGAACACTTGATACCCTATGATATACACTTGATACCCGATAACATGAACACTTGATACCCTATGATATACACTTGATACCCGATAACATGAACACTTGATACCCTATGATATACACTAGATACCCGATAACATGTGCACTTGATACCAGATAACATGAACACTTGATACCCTATGATATACACTTGATACCCGATAACATGTGCACTTGATACCAGATAACATGTGCACTTGATACCAGATAACATGAACACTTGATACCCTATGATATACACTTGATACCCGATAACATGAACACTTGATACCCTATGATATACACTTGATACCCGATAACATGTGCATTTGATACCAGATAACATGAACACTTGATACCCTATGATATACACTAGATACCCGATAACATGAACACTTGATACCCTATGATATACACTTGATACCCGATAACATGAACACTTGATACCCTATGATATACACTTGATACCCGATAACATGAACACTAGATACCCGATAACATGTGCACTTGATACCCGATAATATGTGCACTTGATACCCGATAACATGAACACTTGATACCCGATAACATGTGCACTTGATACCAGATAACATGAACACTTGATACCCTATGATATACACTTGATACCCGATAACATGAACACTTGATACCCTATGATATACACTTGATACCCGATAACATGTGCACTTGATACCAGATAACATGAACACTTGATACCCTATGATATACACTAGATACCCGATAACATGAACACTTGATACCCTATGATATACACTTGATACCCGATAACATGTGCACTTGATACCAGATAACATGAACACTTGATACCCTATGATATACACTTGATACCCGATAACATGAACACTTGATACCCTATGATATACACTAGATACCCGATAACATGTGCACTTGATACCAGATAACATGAACACTTGATACCCTATGATATACACTAGATACCCGATAACATGAACACTTGATACCCAATAACATGTACACTTGATACCCGATAACATACACTTGATACCCGATAATATGAACACTTAATTGTCGATAAGATGAACACCCGACACCCGATAATATGTGCTTTACGCTTCTCCTCCCCAAATTACGATTTTTGGCATTTTTCCACAAATCATTTACATGCATAAAATATCACGGAGATCAGATTGTTAATACACAGGCGACGTGACACATTTTACTGGGAACAAAGTGCATGTTCACGATATTTCTTAGGAACAACAGACACCACATTGTCTTTTTGCAATACAGTTCATATTTGACAGCTTATGACGTGAAGCATTTGGCCGCTCTGTTGTGTAATACTGACCGCCTCCGTGGTTTAGTGGTAGAGCGTCCCCCCGGAGAGCGGAAGGTCCAGGGTTCGATCCCCGGCCGCGTCATACCAAAAGACGTAAAAAGATGGTACTTGTTGTTACCCTGTCTGGCGCTCGGCATTAAGGGGCTAAAACAAGGACTGGTCGGCTCGGAGTCAGTATACTGTGTCTGAGTGAGGTATTCATGTTAAACTGCGGCATGGTATATCAGTGGGCTAGCACTATAAATCGGCTTCAGTCCGGACAAGTACAAGCACACACACACACACACACACATGCATGCACGTCGCTATATAAGTGCAATAATCTTGGACGCGACGTTAAACCCAATTTCACATCACCTCACCTTGTGTAATACTGATGCGTGTGTAGTTTTGACTTTAGGAAGGCTTCACTGTGGATCGGAGTAATATAGGGAGGCTTCACTGTGGATCGGAGTAATATAGGGAGGCTTCACTGTGGATCGGAGTAATATAGGGAGGCTTCACTGTGGATCGGAGTAATATAGGGAGGCTTCACTGTGGATCGGAGTAATATAGGGAGGCTTCACTGCGGATCGGGATAATATAGGGAGGCTTCACTGTGGATCGGGATGATATAGGAAGACTTCACTGTGGATCGGGATAATATAGGGAGGCTTCACTGTGGATCGGGGTAACATAGGGAGGCTTCACTGCGGATCGGGGTAATATAGGGAGGCTTCACTGTGGATCGGGGTAACATAGGGAGGCTTCACTGCGGATCGGGATAATATAGGGAGGCTTCACTGTGGATCGGGATGATATAGGAAGACTTCACTGTGGATCGGGATAATATAGAGAGGCTTCACTGTGGATCGGGATAATATAGGGAGGCTTCACTGTGGATCTGGATAATATAGGGAGGCTTCACTGTGGATCGGAGTAATATAGGGAGGCTTCACTGTGGATCGGGATGATATAGGGAGGCTTCACTGTGGATCGGGATAATATAGGGAGGCTTTACTGCAGATCGGGGTAACATAGGGAGGCTTCACTGCGGATCGGAGTAATATAGGGAGGCTTCACTGCGGATCGGAGTAATATAGGGAGGCTTCACTGTGGATCGGGGTAATAAAGGGAGGCTTCACTGTGGATCGGGATAATATAGGGAGGCTTCACTGTGGATCGGGATAATATAGAGAGGCTTCACTGTGGATCGGGATAATATAGGGAGGCTTCACTGTGGATCTGGATAATATAGGGAGGCTTCACTGTGGATCGGAGTAATATAGGGAGGCTTCACTGTGGATCGGGATAATATAGGGAGGCTTCACTGTGGATCGGGATAATATAGGGAGGCTTTACTGTGGATCGGGGTAACATGGAGGCTTCACTGCGGATCGGAGTAATATAGGGAGGCTTCACTGCGGATCGGAGTAATATAGGGAGGCTTCACTGTGGATCGGGGTAACATAGGGAGGCTTCACTGTGGATCGGGATAATATAGGGAGGCTTCACTGTGGATCGGGATAATATAGAGAGGCTTCACTGTGGATTGGGGTAATATAGGGAGGCTTCACTGTGGATCGGGGTAATATAGGGAGGCTTCACTGCGGATCGGGATAATATAGGGAGGCTTCACTGTGGATCGGGATGATATAGGAAGACTTCACTGTGGATCGGGATAATATAGGGAGGCTTCACTGTGGATCGGGGTAACATAGGGAGGCTTCACTGCGGATCGGGGTAATATAGGGAGGCTTCACTGTGGATCGGGGTAACATAGGGAGGCTTCACTGCGGATCGGGATAATATAGGGAGGCTTCACTGTGGATCGGGATGATATAGGAAGACTTCACTGTGGATCGGGATAATATAGAGAGGCTTCACTGTGGATCGGGATAATAAAGGGAGGCTTCACTGTGGATCTGGATAATATAGGGAGGCTTCACTGTGGATCGGGGTAACATAGGGAGGCTTCACTGCGGATCGGGGTAATATAGGGAGGCTTCACTGTGGATCGGGGTAACATAGGGAGGCTTCACTGCGGATCGGGATAATATAGGGAGGCTTCACTGTGGATCGGGATGATATAGGAAGACTTCACTGTGGATCGGGATAATATAGAGAGGCTTCACTGTGGATCGGGATAATATAGGGAGGCTTCACTGTGGATCTGGATAATATAGGGAGGCTTCACTGTGGATCGGAGTAATATAGGGAGGCTTCACTGTGGATCGGGATAATATAGGGAGGCTTCACTGTGGATCGGGATAATATAGGGAGGCTTTACTGCGGATCGGGGTAACATAGGGAGGCTTCACTGCGGATCGGAGTAATATAGGGAGGCTTCACTGCGGATCGGAGTAATATAGGGAGGCTTCACTGTGGATCGGGGTAACATAGGGAGGCTTCACTGTGGATCGGGATAATATAGGGAGGCTTCACTGTGGATCGGGATAATATAGAGAGGCTTCACTGTGGATCGGGATAATATAGGGAGGCTTCACTGTGGATCTGGATAATATAGGGAGGCTTCACTGTGGATCGGAGTAATATAGGGAGGCTTCACTGTGGATCGGGATAATATAGGGAGGCTTCACTGTGGATCGGGATAATATAGGGAGGCTTTACTGTGGATCGGGGTAACATAGGGAGGCTTCACTGCGGATCGGAGTAATATAGGGAGGCTTCACTGCGGATCGGAGTAATATAGGGAGGCTTCACTGTGGATCGGGGTAACATAGGGAGGCTTCACTGTGGATCGGGATAATATAGGGAGGCTTCACTGTGGATCGGGATAATATAGAGAGGCTTCACTGTGGATTGGGGTAATATAGGGAGGCTTCACTGTGGATCGGGGTAATATAGGGAGGCTTCACTGTGGATCGGGATAATATAGGGAGGCTTCACTGCGGATCGGGATAATATACTACTCAAAAGAAGTTAAGGATCACCTGATTCTTTCATATTACAATAATGTTATCTCTCACGCCATGACAGATTAACATGACCAATATGAAAGAATGGGGTGATCCTTAACTTCTTTTGAGTAGTATATATGGAGCCAAAATGTATGTTGCATATACAGGACAACTGGAACAAATCGGGTCGTCTCTGTCCATTGCTGATTGGCTCATGCTTCCAGTCACTGGTGTGTTTGGCACAGTAAAAACCAAGAGACCAAAATGTCTCCTGCTTGACATCAACCCTTCGATATGATTTATTGAATCAGAAGTCTGGCATCTTGTTGATAAATGTCTTCATGCAACCGTTGTGACTGACACCGTTCCTCACTCAGCCCAGACTGCAGCAGTCACACGGCAGTACCAGTAACTTAGCCTGCATTACTCCTTTTGCCAGAAATGGTCCAACTGAAGACAAAGTGGACCGGAAGTGATGTCACGGAACCTTCATGTTACCGCTTGTCATATCTGGAGGCAGGTCTGCAACAATTATAGTAATGCCATCTTCCCGAGGCAACTGACTAGTATTGTGGAGTCCAATCAAAAATCCGGTTCGTAACTGAGCAGGATTATCAAAACATGTGCAGCGCCAAGGTGCTCGCGTGATTTGATGCACTTTGCTGTGTAAGACCAGTTTTATGAAGATCTTGATTATTCATCAGATCGTCTTGATTGGGCGCCGCCATTTTGTTAGATGTAAATGCAAGTGATACGAGAGGTGGCCCTTGGGAAGCAGGATACAAATGTAAAAAAAAAGATAATAAAATGAGTAAAATCTATAACTGTATTTCTCCTTAATGCATCTGTATCAGACGGCGCTTGGCATACCTTAAGATGAGGTCCTCACGACAAGGTTGGGATAGCCGCACTCGCAGATCGGCACTACTCATAGCTGGAATATTGCTGTGATTAAAGACCGCAAAAGCAATTTCAAGCTAGCAATCATCAATTTTGGTATAATAACAAAAATATGACCAGCGTCGATATAATGACCTTTCCTATGTGCATGTTGGTTACGATAGTGTGAGCCGTCATTGAAACACTCTGGATCTAGGAGCAACACAAACATTATTCTTCTCATTCCAAAATAAACCACAAAAGTTACAGATTGCTAGCTGGAAATTGCTTTTGCGACAACACCTGGAACGCCAAACTTGCAATATGCATGCAATGACGGCGGTCTGCATCTGACCATCCAGTGATTGACATCCCCATTGGGAAATAACGTGCATCAACCGAGCCTGATCACCCGATCCCGTTAGTCGCCTCTTACGACAAGCATCTGCTAAAGACCCGGGTCCCAGAGAATAGTAGTGTTAATGGATAACAAAGAAGTCTGGCGGCTGACATTTTATTCTGCTCAACCACATAAGATCATAAATAACCATATTCCTCCGCCAGACATGAGCATCGATCTACACAATACTCTGATCTTCAGGTAGCCTTGTGGTTAAAGAGTTCGCTCGTCAAGACCTGGGTACAATGTGTGAAGCCCATTTCTGGTGTCTTACGACAAACAGTGGATGCTGAAGATCTAGATCTTCACTGGGTTGATTATGGAGGTCCAAAGATATAAAAGAATTTCTCAAGTGCAGACGTCAAGGACAAGATAACTGAAGAACAGCAAACACCATACTTAGATCATATCAACATGCAGGTCTCACAGTGCCACGGTAATGCTGTATATCAGTTGAGATAACACACTAGTAATCCCTCAGAATTCTTCAATTGGAAATCTCGACAGGTATGTATTCAACATCAAACTGATAATATAAAAGCCTGTGCACTCAACTTCCCAGCATAAATACTCTAAATTATGTACTGCCCAGTTTGGTTCAATTTTTGACAACTTTGTCGAAGCATTCTGCAAACATTCACCCACTGATACGCTATCTTTAAAGAATTACACTTGGTTGTTGGTGGAATCGTAAAAGCAGGTTGAAGTTCTTAAAATGATAGTTTCATCATAGCAGATGGCGTTAGCTGGGGAGACAGGTGAAAGGCCCTGTGGAAATAAATGTAGAGTTAAGTTATACAACATTAAGGTTAGAACTTATGAACAGATATCACAATCTTATATGATCACATAGTTACTATTTGCCTTTAAATATCTACACATCCGCCTGTTGACGATCCATTAACAACATGCCGCATTAACAGAGTTGGGTTTAACGCCGATTTTAACAGTATTCCTGTCATATCACGGCGTGTCAGCTTGGTGTGGGCGGAAAGCCCGAAGTGATGCTGGTCTTCGCATTTACCACTTCGGTGAAACCCACGAGCCTACAACATCTGTCATAATATGTTCAGACAAACATAGCTTAGGTTATTGTTTGTGTGTTGTTTAACGCCACACTCCTAAAAAATCCAGTGATTGACATCACGAGCATCGATCCACGCAATTGGGATCGATGACATGCATCAACCAAGTCAGCGAGCCTGACCATCCGATCCCGTTAGTCGCCTTTTACGGCAAGCATGGGTTGATGAAGATTTATTCTACCCCGGATCGACACGGAGAGGATTGCTTACCTTACAGGGTAGGCTTGATGGAGGGGAGATCGAAGTGGTGTAACTTTCTGAGAATCTGCGTTCGTTCTCATCAATGTTCAGTATCGATCTGTCACTTATCACCTGTCAGTTTTGGCGGGTAAGTTGATCACGTGCCTCAATCACGTCCGGAAACATCCGAGCAGCATCATGAGGCCACTTCGACGTCGCCCGATGTTCGAGTGCGGAAGCACCGATCACTACAATACGTACACAATTAGTTTAAAGGTTAACAGCTACAATATGTACAAATTTACTTTCAAGATAAGAAACACATACACTTGAGAATGCTATTTAAAGTGTGCTATTATAAACTTGCACATGTAAAGCATTCAAGCAAACCTAGTTATGGTTCGCATGGACATTTGCTCAACCGTGTTCTTAATCCTTAATTTAGTGCATATTCCTTGATATTCGAACGAGAACCCAACCTGTCAGAAGGCTTTTTTGTTATTTCGCCAGGTGTGGCTTGTTTGTTTCATGTGCAAGTGCCGAGTCCGTGCAATTAACCCAGGTGTGCGACACAGAGTTGCCAGGACCTGGACTTGCTCCAGGCGTGAGCTTAGTTTACTGATGACAATGAACAATATATTTATATTATTATTTTATTTATCTATTATTTGTTTTATAAAAACATATCTTCTGTTATTTTCCCCTCTCAGTTAGTTTCCCAATACTCTACGCCAAACTATGATGACCTTGTTTTTATCCTTTCTTCTTACTGTTCAACCTACCTATATTTATCCCCCTCTAATCTCTATTCCTGGCTATCATTTACCGTTAGGCTTGATCGCAACACTAGAGGTGGTGGGGTCGCAATATATGTCAGGAATAGTTTACACTTTAAAAGCATGGACCAATTGACTACAATTGGACTTGAGGCTATATGGATCCAGGGCCCCGTTCCTCAAAGCAATCTTAGCGCTACGATGATCGTAAACCTATGTTAGAGTATGGGCCCAGGTCATAAAAGAGTATTAATTGGATTTTTAAAACAGACAAAAGCAACTCATACAAGGATCTCATTGACAAATCTTTTGGTAATGCTATAGACCTTAATATATTGATACACTTATAATAGGATTTAAACAATGAATTTCTTGGAGTAAAAAAACAAAACAATTAATATTTACAATCGGCATATGGTGTAACACAGTTAATCTCCGAGGCAACTAGAATAATTTTAGTACGCTACTGGGGCGGTCGGGTAGCCTCGTTGTTAAAGCGTTCGCTCGTCACGCCGAAGACCCGTGTTCGATTCCCGACATGGGTACAATGTGTGAAGCCCATTTCTGGTGTCCCCCGCCGTGATATTGCTGGAATATTGCTAAAAGCGGCGTAAAACCATAATCACTCACTCACTCTAGTACGCTACTTGATCTGATCTTTGTATCACGTAATAGCATTGTAACGACCTTCGGTGTGCTTGACGCTATTTTCAGTGACCATTGTCAAGTGTACGTAGGAATTTACATACCTAAACCAAAATGTTTTGCATAAACCAGAAAATATTTTTTATTATAATCTTTTGGATTCTGCTGGGCTATCAGCAGATCTCAATGGTAACGACTGGAACGAGTTAATTAGTAGCAATTGCGTTGATGATGCAGTTACAGAATTCACTTCAATACTTTGTAAAAGCTACGACGTTTACGTCCCCAATAAATTATTTTACATAAGGACAATCCGAGTATGAACAATGAGATCCGTCGTTTAATACGTAAATGCAACCGTAAACATAAAACTGCAAAAAAATAGACACTATCCCTCTGATTGGAAAACCTTTTAACAGTTACGATAGTTCACCTGTTAGTATTGCAAAACAAAATTACTGCAATAATAGATGAAAAAATTAATAATTCCCGATGTTCTACAACTTTGGTTTGGTTAAGCGTTTTTTTAAAAACACAAATCCAAATTCTATCTTTCCAGCTATTATATATAGAGATAAGAGTTATGATGATGATGTATGTAAAGCAAACATTGTAAACGTCTATTTCATTGAACAATCGACAGTCGAATTCCAATCAAAAACATTGTCAGCTGTAAGCACTGGACCATATCGTCCTCACTCCAGGGGAAATTCAAGATTAACTTTCAGTTGATACCACCAAGGCATCTGGACCTAACGGTATAAATAACAAAACTTATAGTATATTCATCTTATTATCATGTCACTTAAATATGGACATTTCTGTATTTCCATAAAAATGGAAATTAGCATCTGTATCGCCAATTCACGAAAAAAGGAAATGTAAACGAATGCAGTAATTATAGACCAATCGCGATAACAAGTTGTTTGGCAAAAGTATTTACAGCAAGATGGCTTCCCGTCAAATAAAGATAAAACAGTAGTGTGTAAGTGAGTGAGTGAGTTGTGTTTAACGCCGCTTATAACAGTATTCCCGTTATATCACGGCGTGTCAGTTTAATGTGTGAGGAAAGCCCGAAGTGATGCAGGTCTCAGAAGTGTTGGACAAATGTTCTCAAGAACAAGTGTAAGTTTTGGAAAGGCTAAATTTAGACGCACTGAGAACAATATGTGGAGCTACTCGTGGTATCAGTCACGAGTCTCTATACTCCGAAATTAACCTTACACCCTTATCCAAAAAATAAATTAAAAACATTTTACAAAGTGGTTAAGTTGGCCCCTGAATATCTTTGAAGTCTTATTCCTGCTCATGTCTCAGCGGGCGCACGTTACAATTTAAGAACTTCAACAGACTGTAAATGCTAGAACAGTTAACTCCCACAAATCATTTTTACCGGATACAGATGAATGTGGAATGAATTACCGGATAATGTTCAGTCAAAAAAATGCAGTACTGTTTATGACTTCACTAAATTTATCACAACAGAAATCCTAAAATATTTGCCTTTAACTTAGTCTGTGGTACCCTTTCTGTCAAATTAACAATTCCCGCCTCAGGTAAGGATACAGTGACTTAAATGCACACCTACAATATAGACATATTGATTAATCTTCTACCTGCTCCTCTATATCATTGTGAGGATCCTACACATTATTTGCTTTTCATGTGGCAAATACTGCAGTTGGATTATTTTATAAAAGATGTATGCCAACTTACCTCAGGCGCAAGTTTTTACCAGTAAAGTATATATCCATTTCAAAATGCATTTCTCGATGTACATACAACATTTTTGTCTTGTCATGACGAATGGCTTGTGCGTGAACTCTCTCCTATTGCTCATTGCTCATTGCTTGTGATATTCATTTAAATCCCGGCCCGAAAGAATTAATACAAACAATGTTATAAGCATACTCCACTTGAATATCAGATGTTTCCGGCATAAATTGACAAAAATCTAGGATGAAATCTGAGATTTCGATGTGTCAGGCTTCTCTGAATCACACCTGGACCAACGTTCAGTTAGCCGACCTTCTCCTTCTTGGCCTCTTCCATGAACCCAACAGGGGGGCAGGGAGTGTTTCGGGGGTGGTATAATTGTATATGTTTTCTAATTCACTTTGTGTCAAGCATAGAACAGACTTGGAAGTAATTAATTCTGAATCAATGTGGTTTCAAGTTTATTCACCACAGCACAGTTTTCTGCTTTGTGTCACCTATCGCACACCCAACACCCCTACCGCATATTGGACTGTTCTTGAGCACATGATAGAACTGCATTTGATGTATCCCGTGACATCGTCCTTGTTGGTGACCCTAAATGAAGATCTTTTCAATACGCAGTATTATAAACATTAATTACAACACATTTGGCTAAACTTATTGATCCTATTTTAGTAATACAAAAAAGTCTAATCTTACAGTAGGTTATCCATGCAGTTTTGTCTTCTCAGTCGCCATTTTGGAAAACGAAATAATTTTAGAGTCACTATGCTTAGCGTTGCATTTTGAACAGCACGGCACCGAACAGAACAATAGGCTGCGCATCTGAGAAGTTAAATCACACACCTGTACCTACACCACTTGAAAATTGGGGATCCCAAATGCGTGGATCGATGTTCATGATGTTAATCACTGGATTGTATGGTCCAGACTCGATTATTTACAGACCTCCGTCATATAGCTTGAATATTGCTGAGTGCGGCGTTAAACAACAAACCAACCAACCAAATCATGTCATGTGTGTGTGTGTGTGTGTATGTGTGTATATTATGTATACACAATGTCTGTACAAATACATGAGAGAAAGGGCCACCTAAGTTGGATAACTTTTGCCCAATTCTGTTGACCATATTTCAATAAAATATGTTAAGACAAATATGTCATGATACGGCTCCCAGAAGCCCTGAGGTGTATGGGGGTCCATGTGTCTTTCAAGCAACGCGAACATCCCGCGTCACCAACCACACACGCCTCCAATATATTTATTTATACACAAACATACCAGAAAGTACAACCAAACATGGACATTTTTTTTGGTTTGTTGTTTTACGCCGCACTCAGCAATATTACAACTATATGACGGCGGGCATGGACATTTAAAACAGCAAGGAGAGTGATTTGAGCCCGAGCAGCTCTGCACCATGACTATGGAATAAATTTATTTTATGAAAAAAACCACAATCTAGAAACGCATACAAAGTAAGCCTAGCCAGCTCCAGCTAGCTATATTCCACAATCAGCATCGCGAATTCTTTTATTTTTATTTTTTATTTTTAGAGTCAAGAAAGGTATTGTGTTATATAAGATAAATGATAGTCTAGAGCCCGAGGTGTCATTTTGGTCCTTTGAGGAACTGCATTTTTCACTTAGGAGATAAACATACTGTGCTTTCAATGTAGAGCAAGGTTACATGTTCATATAATCGCGCTAAATTGAATATGGAACCGAACGCGCATAAAACAGTACTTTCAAACAAAAGTACTGTCGGAAATGATAGAGAAACCTGCTTTTCTGGCTTTATTTAGTAAGTACTGCATTATATTTGCTTCGAAAAGTTAAAATATTTGAAAGCTATGAAACGGGATCAATATTGGAAGATTAGAGTTTTTTAATGAAGACATATTTGTTGTATAATCATTAAACTAAAAATTAATATCAGAATATTTTGTAACAATAGTAGAGCTCATTTGTGATATACGAGGTAAGGCCAAGCGAACATGCATGTGATGAATGAATGAAGGTAGGCATAAATGAATGACTGAGTATGGTTTTACGCCGCTTTAAGCAATATTCCAGCAATATCACGGCGGGGGACACCAGAAATGGGCTTCACACACTGTACCCATGTCTTGAATCGAACCCGGGTCTTCGGCGTGACGAGCGAACACTTTAACCACAAGGCTACCCGACCGCCCCCATAAATGAATGAATGAAGCATTTTATAGTCTTGCTCCATCATGCTTGTGTATATGATAGAAGGTATTAGAGTTCTATATTTTTTCTTACTGGCATGTCTGCGTGTACAGTGTATATTAGTATTTGTTGCCTAACACAGCACGGCAGTACTCCTACGTACGACGGCGGCCCGTAAACAAGCTCATCACCTCATGACGGTATTAACCTGTTATGTAATATAGGTCTTCGAATCACGCCACAGCACCTGTAACCAATCTCAATCTGTTTCTCAAGGCTCATGTAATAGAAGACAAGATTCCGTAATCACTTCAACGTCTTTGCGCAGTGTTTCATAGACTCAGGCTGACCTGTTTGCACTGATTTGGTGAACAACATCTCGGTTACCGTGAGAGTGAGTGAGTTTGGTTTTACGCCGCTTTTAGCAATATTCCAGCAATATCACGGCGGGGGACACCAGAAATGGGCTTCACACATTGTACCCATGTCGGGAATCGTGTGAATGAGTGATTATGGCTTTACGCCGCTTTTAGCAATATTCCAGCAATATTACGGCGGGGGACACCAGAAATGGGCTTCACACATTGTACCCATGTCGGGAATCGAACACGGGTTTTCGGCGTGACGAGCGAACGCTTTAACCACTAAGCTACCCGACCGCCCCAGTTACCGTGAGAGGTCACCTGACACAACTCATTGACCATGAGACGACTAACGGGATCGGGTGGTCAGGCTCGCTGACTTGGTTCATGTAAGTCATCGTATCCTCATTTGCGTAGATTGAAGCTCATGATGTCAATCACTGGATTGTCTAGTCCAGACTCCATTATTTACAGACCGACGTCATATAGCTGGAATATTGCTGAGTGTGGCGTCAAACCACAACAAATATTAACCCTGATAGCTGGGGGCACGGATGGCCGACTCGTCTAAGGCGCCGCGATTCACTGTGAAGAGTTGCGTCCCCTTGGCACGCAAGAAACCTATGATTGTGGGTTCGAATCCCGGTTCGCCTCTATTATGTTTCTAGGTTTGTCAGCACCAAACTTATTTCATTAAAGGATTGAGTTTATCTTTCGCCTTGACACAAACAGACCTCCCCTGACAACGGAAGAGTGAGTGAGTGAGTATGGTTTTGCGCCGCTTTTAGAAATATTCCAGCAATATCACGGCGGGGGACATCAGAAATGGGTACACATTGTACCCATGTCGGGAATCGAACCCGGGTTTTCGGCGTGACGAGCGAACGCTTTAACCACTAGGCTACCCGGCCGCCCCCTGACCACGGAAGTACTGTTAGTGTACCACTCTGGCGAGTCCAGATGAGCTGAACAATATTTCCGCATCACCTTCACACTCCACACAACTCGTTTCAATACAAATTACAAATCGTATCAGCGCTCATGCAGTCTGCTGACTCTGCACGGAGTACTGATGCGCGGGTTATGAATAACGTCTTAACCAGCTCAGGGGATGAAAGTAGATCATATAGTCTCGCATGCATTCCGCACGGAGCGTTAATGGGTTTCTAATGAATAGCGAGTCGAGTGCAGTTGGGAGATTGGGAATCTCATAATCAGCAGTCATTGATTCCGATGTGCGATTGTGGACATAATTCCTTGAATTGGTGGCGTTGCTGCGTTGTCACGCAGCGTTCTATGTAATTATGACACGGATATCAGCTATCCTGCTTCAGATACATAACACGCGGATAATTCGACCTTGATGGATGACCAAACTTTCTTTGCTTCCGACTCCAAGTCTGACTCCATATTTTTTTCAGGTATATATGTCTCGTATAGTGTACGACCACGTAATCATATATATATATACAGTAAACTACGGTTATAACGAACTCAACGGGACTACAAATTTTAGTTCGTTATAACCGTAGTTCGTTATATGTACATATACAGCAAGTAGTCGGGACCAAAAAGTAAGTTCGTTATATCTGTCAGTTCGTTATAAGCGTGTTCGTTATAACCGTAGTTGAATGTATATGTATAACTTTTGGAATCTCTCTCTCTCTCTCTCTCTCTCTCTCTCTCTCTCTCTCTCTCTCTCTCTGTCTCTCTCTCTCTCTCTCTCTCTCTCGTCCCGTCATTTAGGGAAGGCAATCAGAAAAGGAACCACGTGGTCGGTATTGACTTAAGAGTGGATTAATAATCTACATTGTCATTCCTCCAAAATAAGTTTAATATAAACTGAAGAGCTCTAAAACGGACGATGTAGTGCCTTGTAATTGGTTGGTTGGTTTGTTGTTTAACGCCGCACTCAGCAATATTCCAGCTATATGACGGCGGTCTATAAATAATCGAGTCTGGACCAGACAATCCAGTGATTGATATCATGAGCATCGATCCACGCAATTGGGATCGATGACATGCATCAACCAAGTCAGCAAGCCTGACCACCCGATTCCGTTAGTCGCCTTTTACGACAAGCATAGGTTGCTGAAGACCTATTCTACCCCGGAATCTTCACGGGTCGCCTTGTAATTAATCATTTAATTAATGATATCTCATAAACGGTGATCGACCATGTGGTCCCTTTGCTGGCTGCTTTCCACATTTGATACAGACTCTCTTACCAGTATCAGTCCGGAGGACTTGAATTTAAACTACTGGGATAAGGAAAGGTGAGGTGGAATTGGGTTAAACGTCGCGTCCAAGATTATTGCACTTATATAGCGACGTGCATGCACGTGTGAGTGTGTGTGAGTGTGTGTGTGTGTGTGTGTGTGTGGCTGCTTGTACTTGTCCGGACTGACGCCGATTTATAGTGCTAGCTCACTGAGATACCATTGCCGCAGTCAAACATGAATACCCCACTCAGACACAGTATACTGACTCCGAGCCGACCAGTCCTTGTTTTAGCCCCTTAATGCCGAGCACCAGGCAGGGTAACAACAAGTACCATCTTTTAACGTCTTTTGGTATGACGCGGCCGAGGATCGAACCCCGGACCTTACACTCTCCGGGCGGACGCTCTACCACTAGACCACGGAGGCGGTCACTGGGATAAGGACAGGGTTTCATTGTGAAGGAGTAAGTGTTTCATCACGATGCCAATAAAATCGGCACAATCTCCACCATCGTAAGAAACAGACATTTGAATTGTATATGAGTATGGGTTTACGCTTTTTCAGGACATGCCAGCATTATCACGACAGGGGATAGAAAAGGGGTTCAAACGTTGTGAAGAACCGAACTTGGGCGTTAGGCGTGACGAGTGACCCCTAAAAACCACTCTGCTACCACACCGACCCTTACTCAGTGTAAAACCGTACTATTTATGTTTAAATGCGGACAAAATAAAGAAACGGTTATTATATGGTAATTTAATTATACGGGTATCACAGTTGTATAATTGTTCCTAAAGAAGGAGTGTTTCTGATTTCAGCCTCCAAATGTTTTGATAACGTTTGTAATGTTTTGGTCAAATCCAATTTTTAAGTGTATACTATTTTGCTCAGCAGTTTAGTGATAATTTCCCTGATGTTTCACTTATGGCAATAACAATACGTGTTTAAGAAAAGTAAAATGCTTTCTTCTTCAATGGAGAACAGAGGCTTCAGGTAATGTGAATACCAGACTGTTTGACATAATAAAATATTGTGCATATTATCATCTTGATTCCCAGCCATACAACGGCGTACAAAGTAATCAATCTCTTGGGAATTAGGTAATTATCCTCGATTTCTAAGATAAGCTTGAAACACAGTTCTACGTGCGTTATTTTTAATTATTGTAACAGTAAATCTTAACGACGGTGTTGTGTTCCAGTGGAACACGTTTGCTTCTCGTTTGATGTATACGATGTCAAAAAATCGAATTGATGTTTTATGTCATCGCAAGCATTGTTACGCCGTATTTCAGCAAAATGTTGATATCTCATATAAGAAATAAAAAGCTAGCATTGAATATTTTATATGAGTTCTAGTTGTTGTTTATTGTTTTTTCCTTATAGAGTAATGATTCACGCCTCACCGTGAGGTTGAATCATTATCGGTCCCAGTGTCACGTACTGGACAATACAGGGTATGTGAGTGAGCGAAATGGGTTGAACGCCGCTTTGAACAATATTTCAATTATATCACGGCGTGTCAACTTAATGTGGGAGGAAAGACCGAAGTGATGCAGGTTTTCCACTTTGTTGAAACCCACGAGCACGGATATGGTGCTGACAAACCTAAAAACATAATCGGGATGAACCGGGATTCGAACCCACAATCATAGGTTTCTGGTGTTCCCAAAGAACGCAAATCTGCACAGCGAATTGCGGCGCCTTGGACGACTGGGCCACCCGTGCCCCCAAACTGTGGTTTCATGGCCTGTTGTGGATCAATACTAACTGGCATGCGACTTAAATTTGAACAGTATTTATCTTATATCACGGCGTGTCAGTTTTAATGTGGGTTTGTTTGTTTGTTGTTTAACGCCGCACTCAGCAATATCCCAGTTATATGACGTCGGTCTGTAAATAATCGAGTCTGGACCAGACAATCCAGTGATTTCCATCATGAGCATCAATCCACGTAATTGTGATACGATGACATGCATGAACCAAGTCAGCTAGCCTGACCACCTGACCACGTTAGACGCCTCTTACGACAAGCATAGTCGCCTTTTTACGGCAATCATGGGTTGCTGAAGACCTATTCTACCCCGGATCTTCACGGGTTTATTATTGGAGGAAAGCACAAAATGACACTGGGTCACAAGTCCCAGTTTCCTAAAATCAAGGAACACTGGCATGATGCTGACAAGTTTACTTCATCCGCAACATATTCTCTGGCACCATTCGACATTTGCCATACGTCATTTTGACAGACCAAGCGGTATCAGCTTTGTCATGGTTACCAATGGTTACAATTAAATAGTCTACTTTTGAGTGTATTATTACAATATGAAGTAATGCTTTATTATAAGGTGACAGAAGGCTCGATCAATATCATGGAACATTACTGCACATTTTTTGTTTGTGTCTAACTAAACGCCAAAAAAAACATCTATAACGGTAAGACATATCTACAGAAATGAGAGATTACTACATCATAAGCATGTGTTAATGAATCCCAATTATGTAGCAATAATACCAGGTGTTCGCGAAAAAGGAAGCGTATCCTGACCTACCGGTGTCACCCATCACAGACACACGCAAAGGCAAGTCAATTATTCTCATGACAAAATACGGGAACATACGGTCAAAATAGGGAAAAGCATCGGAAACCATTTTGTCACTTATTCGTTACATTTGGAAATGTCTACATGTCTACCATATACCGTTTTGAAAGCTTTACTCAGACCCTGAAAGATGTAATCTTTATCAAACAACATTTGAGCAAGTAGTCGTACGATGCTCTTTGAAATATTCGTGGAAAGATTGATTGCAACTCAATTGATGTGAAATGTAGACACCAAAGGCTGGAGCGTCTTGACATATAGGTCAAGTTGACTATTGTAGAGTTGAAGTACCCTCTTGTCACACAGTCTTGTGGAATAATGCAATTGAACATCTCCGCAGTCACATCCACATAACGGCAATAAATTTAACTTTTTGTATTGAACAATGTCCCAAAACTACGGTAATTGCAAGTTAATATTTTCCTTAATTTAATTTCTAGTACAGTTTATGCTTCTTTGAGTATTTTGTGCCATAAAGACTATTTTACAACAGGTTAGCACGAATTGGTGCTCCGCGCACGTTATGAATCAATAAGAATCACATTTCTGCTGACCTTGCCTTGTACACAGTCAATGAGATACATTTACGCCTGAGACAATTATTTACGCATTATTGGCACCCCACCGTATAGTGAACTCGATTAGAGAAGTTTGTGTTGAATACACTGTTCTGCTATCAACATTGTACCAACGCAGCAGGCAAACTTGAGTTGTGATATTACATCCGAGACATCCAATTACCAATAGACCAAGTCCGTCACGTTCAAAATGACGGAATATGGTTTTTTAGATCAGGTTGTTTAGAACTGTTAGAAAGGTCAACTATACCCCTCGAACAATATTTGCCATAGCTCCAGCCTTTGGTGCCTACATTTCACAACTTTAGAGGTACAATCGAGCATAACCTTTTCTGGGAAAATCCAAAAAGCGTTGTTCGACTCTTGATCAAAGTGTTTTGGTCTGGGTTAAAGCTTTAGAGGTCTCAACCGACTGCGATGAATGAACAATCGGGGGAGGCTACCCGCAGTTATGATTTACAATAACATTGATTTAGATGGTGTCTACATTTGGAATTTTTACGCACAATCGAGCATGCCATTTGTACGGATATTTCACAGAGCGTTGTTTGGTCAGGGTTAAAGCATTCAAGGCCTCAGCCGATTGCGATAAATGAGCCGATTGCAATGACTTAACGATTGGGATTAGGTTTCCCGCAGTAATGATTTACAATAATATTGATTTACAAGCCACGGTGTCTACATTTAGAATTTTAGGTACAAGCATGCACTTTGTCAGACGTTCTTTGATCAAGGTTACAACAATCACGGTCATAGTAAAGCTTTCAAAACGTTTGGTGGCAGAGATGTGGAGGACATTTTCAAATTTGACTCATCAGTGACAAACATGATGTCCGATGCAATTCCCTATTTTGACTTCCGGTGATGTTCCGATGTGTTTTGAAAAGTAAACACTTGACTTGTCTTTGCATGTGTTTGTGACGGGTGGCACCGATGAGAAACAGCTGGTATAATCATTATTTGCTTCATAAAAACATGCTCATGAAACAGTTGGAATGGTACAATCGACAGTTATTCTTTTATTAATATGGAAAGAGGTTTTATTTGGGACATTTATTTTGTGACATTTCCAAATTTAACGACTCAGTGACAAGATGATCTCTTATGCATTTCGCTATTGCTATTAACCATATGCTTCTGTATTTTCTTTCAGAACAACAGTTGATTTGCCTTTGCATGTGTTAGTAGCGGTGCCACCGCTGGGGTAGGACACGTTCACCTTTTCGCGAACACCTGGTATCATAATTTGGATCTTAAACAAATGCTCATGACGTAGTCATCATACTTTTGGCAGATATATCCTGTGAATATGAAAAGGGTTTTGGGGACATGTTCAAATTTGACGATTCAGTAAAAAAATGATGTCTGATGCATTTCCCTATTTTGACCATATGTTTCCTTGTGTGTGTTTTTTTCAGGAGAATAACTGACATGCCTTTACGTGTTTAAGTAATGGTGCCACCGGTGGGGCAGGAAACGCTCATCTTTTCGCGATGACCTGGTATCATCACTATTGCATAGTGATTCATAAATTCAGGCTCATTTTACAATCGGAATCGTACAATATACAATAGACTATTTAGGGAATGAATTTTGTTGTTTGGATGTATGCGTATCAACATATCACGGCTTGTCAGCTTAATGTGGGAAGAACGCCCGAACTGATGCAGGTCTCAGACGTTTACCACTTCGGTTAAACCCACGAGCACGGTAATGGTGCTGACAAACCTAGAAACATAATCGAGGCGAACCGGGATTCGAACCCACAATCATAGGTTTCTGACGTGCCCAAGGGACGCGCCTAAGACCACAGGGCCACCAGTGCCCCTGCAAGGATCACGACTGCGCAAGTGTGATTTGATGGTCCTTTGATAACTACGATGAGTTACCTTAAATATATTTCCTCTTGTCTACCTTTAGCAATTAACGATAGTTGGTTGGTTTGTTGTTTAACAACGCACTCAGCAATATTCCAGCTATATGATGGCGGTCTGTAAATAATCGAGTCTGGACCAGACAAGCCAGTGATTGATATCATGAGCATCGATACACGTGATTGGGATCGATGACATTCATCAACCAAGTCAGCGAACCTGACCACCCGATCCCCTTAGTCGCCTTTTACGACAAGCATAGTCGCCTTTTACGGCAAGCATGGGTTGCTGAAGACCTTTTCTACCCCGGATCTTCACATGATGCAATTTGAATGATTAGAGTACATGTATGTCTTGATCTCATAATATTGGGTTGAGGCATAGACGGTTATCAAGGTCATGATGGAAGTAAAATTTTGAGTCTTGAGACTTCAGTGAAAAAGACGTTCTATTTTTTGCATCTTTAATACCACGAGGATTCCGGCTTTCAGCTGCCAAGTTGAAGCAGTTCAATTTTTTTTTCTCGGAATGAATATACACTGCCTTATCTCAGGTTGTGTAGGTGAGCTGGCAGTGTTCATCTCGACAACATGTTATTCTGATTTGAGACGCAACAACAATGCGGTGTGTGGGAGCTGGAGTCACACGTACAAGAAAACAGAGGATTACACGCGTTCCAGTTTAAGTACCACAACGTAATTCGAGAAGCTGCGTGTGGACGGGAGTAAGTATTCTAGTGAGTGAGTGAGTTGGGTTTAACGCCGCTTTTAACAATATTCCAGTTACATCGCGGCGTGTCAGCTTAATGTTGGAGGAAAGCCTGAAGTGATGCAGGTCTCAGACGTTTATCACTTCGGTGAAACCCACGAGCACGGGTGTGGTGCTGACAAACCTAGAAACATAAACGGGGCGAACCGGGATTCGAACCCACAATCATAGGTTTCTGTCGTAAATGAATGCCACAAAACACTTTCCATATTCATGAGATATCTCTGCTGAAATCAGAGATCATTATACGATTCTGACGATATCATGAGCATGTGTTGATGTCATGAGCATTTTTGTCACTGAAGTTTTTAAATGTCCTTCACATGTCTTCCATAAAGTCGTGAAGTCTTTACTGAGGCCCTGAATGTTGTAAGTCATTATCAGAGATTTAAATATTCATGTTTTCACTACATCATTTTACGAAACTCATATCCATCTTCCGAGGCAAGGGTGTTAGCTGATTAGAAAAATCCAACCGGACTTTTATAGTCTGTTAACTCCCTTACCTCGTGAAGATGCGCACATCAGAATTAATAGATTTTCCTCGAATTTAATAAAAATAGTCTTACGTTCGTTCCGTTGATTTTAGTGTATGATAATCTCTGAACAATTATCCACTATATATAGAAATGTGGTGACGTCATGGTATTATTTTAAGTTTGAGTTAAAGTTCTCAATGCCGCAGGTGAATAAACGTGTCTTTTATCATAAAATCATATCATCTATATTTTGGAATGTTATAATCATGGCGTCATAGCTTGTACCAATAGCGCCATGGCTTACAAAGTGTATCCTACAGGAATTTGGTTTCGTCACTAGTATGACGTCACACCGTTCATTGTGACGCATAAGATATGACTTCACATATATTAGTCGGATATATTATTAACCTTTCGCGTAACCTGCAAGAAGTGACCCGAGAAGATCCGGGGTAGAATAGGTCTTCAGCAACCCATGCTTGCCGCAAAAAGCGGCTCTGCTTGTCGTAAAAGGCGACTAACGGAATCGGGTGGTCAGGCTGGCTGACTTGGTTGATGCATGTCATCGTATCCCAATTGTTTGGATCAATGCTCATGATATCAATCACTTGATTGTATGGTCCAGACTCGCATATTTACAGGCCGCCGTCATATAGCTGGAATATTGCTGAGTGCGGCGTGAAGCAAAAAAAACAAACAAACTTCATCCGTTGACACAAGAGATTTCTCAACTTATACCAACCGCCTCCGGGGTCTAGTGGATAGAGCGTCTACCTAGAGAGCTGATGGTCGTTGTTTCGATCCCGGACCGCGTCATTCCAAAAAACGTTAAAAGATGGTATTTGTTGTTTCCCTGCCTAGCGATCGGCATTAACAGGGTAAAACAGGAATCGGTCGGCTCACTCATACACATGCACGTTCATGCACATAGCTATATACTAATATGTGCAATATGTTTTAACGCGACGTTTCACCTGACAACTAACTCCATTTTCACAAAAGGGGTTAGTAGCTGTTGAGCGAGAGGGGAAAAATCTCCAAGCTCCTCACTGCGATAGTCCGTTCGCGGAGCTCTCTATACTATCGCTGCCACCAGTCAAAACTCCCCACTGTGATAGGTAACCCCAACCATGCTTGGAGTTGAACTCGCAACCGAATGACCGTTATGTTTACACACAAATGACGACTGTCGTGACGCCGAATACACTTACCCCTGCTAAATTACTTTCTTTGTTTGTCAATTTGAATTTCTATGTTATCAAAACTATCATGTTATTGATATAGTAAGAATGTAAGGGAGAAGTTGGTTGATGTTCCGTTAGTCTGCAATCTCGAACCAATCTGATGATACAAATAACAAAGTAAATTCATCTGGAAAACATGGTCAGTCGTAAACCTTTTCAAAATTAACTATGATGGCATTCCCAAAGACATAAACAAAAGTATGAATGTTACTACATTTGGGGTTAGAGGCCAAATTTCAAGATTCTTGTAACGGCCGCGCACACAATGGTGGCAGCGATGTTACCGAGAGTGTAACGAAGGTGTCACGCGCTGAGAAGGAGCTTGAGAAATCTCTAGTGATGGGAGAGAAATCTCTAGTGATTGGATCATGTAACATATTTGTACCACGCCTCCTCGCGATCAATGACGGAAACATGACGGCACAAACGTACGTCACTTCACTTTTGACAAAACCTGTTTTGTATGCAGAACTGGCTAAAAGTAGCCACGCCTTCCAAAACTGAGACTAGTTTATCAAAAGCGTGGTGTAAATGTACGATACACTACGGCTAAGATCAATGGGGCTAACGCCAAATGTTACAACTTTATTCAAACACACTCTTTATCTTTTTCTATCGGTTTTCTGCCAAACATGTATTGCCAAAGAGAGAGAGAGAGAGAGAGAGAGAGAGAGAGAGAGAGAGAGAGAGAGAGAGAGAGAGAGAGATTGGTTTTACACCTTTTCTAACAGGAGAAAAAGATAATTGTACCCATATGGGAATCGAACCTGTGTCTTCGGCGTGACGAGCGAACACGTTAACCACTAAGCTACCCCACTGCCCGGAAGTGTGAGAGGAAAGTGCAAAGTATAAAGATTCCAAGAATCGAAAACTAATAAACACCCGTACATCTGACAAGTTCAGCATATACATGCATAAAAATATGGGTCAGATGGCCTGACGACAGCGGGTTGTGCCGACGGTTAGAGCAGCAATGGATCCCTGCGCAGAAACATCACCGTGAAACCATTCCAGTCTGTTTGTCATTGGGATCATCTTAGGATTACACTTCTACATGAATGACTAATGACATCAACGACAACCCATCCTTTTCCCACTCACATTCCATGCAATCACCCGAGGTCCCTGGCCAATTATTAACGGTTTCGTCACATTCAAACTGATATCGACTCTTCTTAATTGCAGAGAGTCCAATACGTATTCGGTAACACACGTCACCTTGGACGTCCTTATTGTCCTGCGTAGAATTACATGCGTCACGTAGTTCTGCTACTTTTGTCTGTGTCCATGGCTTTCAACAAGGTGATACACGTCTAATTAAGGGCTTCGATTCCACATCAATCTGAGACTCCGTGATAAAACTGAAAATATAAGATAAATCGCAAAGAACAATGAAGAACGAAGCGTGCTTTATTCCACGATAAAACATTGTTCTATCAATTCTGGAGATTCCAAATTGCTTTCTTAACTTGATGATGCCATATATTGGACGACGATATTTTTTAGGGGGGAGTGTCAAGTAAGCTGTTCCCCATAGATCTAGCTGGGCTCACAAATAAAAGCAGAAGCGGAACGATCGCATCCAAAAGTTGGAAGAGATATGACAATCAGTGTTAGGAGAAATGGTACAGATCATCGACGTGAGGATTGTGAGAATATTCAGGAAATATCAAACTTAAAAAACCCATCTGTTAGTGAAAAAGAATTTGTCCGACATTTCCGAGATCGATTCTATCCAGGGAGTAATCGTATTTAATAATTTTAACGGGATCGGGTGGTCAGGCTCGGTGACTTGTTTGATGCATGTCATCGATCCCAATTGCGTGGATCGATGCACATGATATCAATCACTGGATAGTCTGGTCCAGACTGGATTATTTACAGACCGCCGCCATATGGCTGGAATATCTGAATTTACTAAGTGAGGCGTTAAATAACAAACAAACAATCAAACAAATGTTAATTTTCAGCTTCGCTACTTCATCATATTATATATCGCCATGGTAGAATGAATATAAACGGCCAATTGACGTAGTTCGGGAACTAAAGGACTTTTCTGTATGAAAAACCTGCTGATATGAACACAGGATAAAGTTCAGGAACTCCGTCAATAGATACTATCAAGCTCAAATATTAATGTGACGTGATTGAGATTCGTTTCTGACATGCGTGACACACAATAACGTTTGTTCTGTTTCAGATTTTCCCGAGATTAACATGTTCCTTGTGAATGGTTTTGAAATAGCTATTGCGCGTTAAACGTTCACGTTGTCAAACAAATATGCTAGGAAAGCAAGTCCCTCTATCCAGTTTCACGATGGTCACAAATTTGGTGCTGCAAGAGCATGACTTCATGAATTCGGTGCTGCAAGAGCATGACTTCATGATTTCGGTGCTGCAAGAGCATGACTTCATGATTTCGGTGCTGCAAGAGCATGACTTCATGATTTCGGTGCTGCAAGAGCATGACTTCATGAATTCGGTGCTGCAAGAGCATGACTTCATGATTTCGGTGCTGCAAGAGCATGGCTTCATGATTTCGGTGCTGCAAGAGCATGACTTCATGAATTAGGTGCTGCAAGAGCATGACTTCATGATTTCGGTGCTGCGAGAGCATGGCTTCATGATTTCGGTGCTGCGAGAGCATGACTTCATGAATTCGGTGCTGCAAGAGTGAGTGAGTCTGGTTTAACGCCGTTTTTAACAGTATTCCAGTCATATCGCGGCGTGTCAGCTTAATGTGGGAGGAAAGCCCGAAGTGATGCAGGTCTCAGACGTTTACCACTTCGGTGAAACCCACGAGCACGGGTATGGTGCTGACAAACCTAGAAACATAATCGGGGCGAACCGGGATTCGAACCCACAATCATAGGTTTCTGGCGTGCCTAAGGGACGCAACAGCGAATCGCGGCGCCTTAGACGACTCGGCCACCCGTGCCCCCGGGTGCTGCAAGAGCATGACTTCATGATTTCGGTGCTGCAAGAGCATGACTTCATGATTTCGGTGCTGCAAGAGCATGACTTCATGAATTCGGTGCTGCAAGAGCATGACTTCATGATTTCGGTGCTGCAAGAGCATGGCTTCATGATTTCGGTGCTGCAACAGCATGACTTCATGAATTAGGTGCTGCAAGAGCATGACTTCATGATTTCGGTGCTGCGAGAGCATGACTTCATGATTTCGGTGCTGCGAGAGCATGACTTCATGAATTCGGTGCTGCAAGAGCATGACTTCATGAATTCGGTGCTGCAAGAGCATGACTTCATGATTTCGGTGCTGCAAGAGCATGACTTCCTGATTTCGGTGCTGCAAGAGCATGAGTTCATGATTTCGGTGCTGCAAGAGCATGACTTCATGATTTCGGTGCTGCAAGAGCATGACTTCATGATTTCGGTGCTGCAACAGCATGACTTCATGAATTCGGTGCTGCAAGAGCATGAATTCATGATTGCGGTGCTGCAAGAGCATGACTTCATGATTTCGGTGCTGCAAGAGCATGACTTCATGATTTCGGTGCTGCAAGAGCATGACTTCATGAATTCGGTGCTGCAACAGCATGACTTCATGATTTCGGTGCTGCAAGAGCATGACTTCATGATTTCGGTGCTGCAAGAGCATGACTTCATGAATTCGGTGCTGCAAGAGCATGACTTCATGATTTCGGTGCTGCAAGAGCATGACTTCATGATTTCGGTGCTGCAAGAGCATGACTTCATGATTTCGGTGCTGCAAGAGCATGACTTCATGATCACACATACAGTTATAAACAATGTGGGGAGGGGAGATTAAAAGGGACTCCTTCTCTCATTCCTGGGATTATTTTCAGATAATTCTTTAACAAGACATGTACGTTATTTACGGAACTGATTACAGCGTGCACACGGGCCAACGTGTCTAGTTCGTTTTCCGACCACTGACAAAACGTGTGAAAAACGCCCATCCCAAACTGTCTGTGTGAGGAGTGGTCTCTAATTAGTTGGTTGGTTGGTTTGTTGTTTTACGCCGCACTCAGCAATATTTCAGCTATATGACGGCGGTCTGTAAATAATCGAGTCTGGTCCAGACTATCCAGTGATTGATATCATGAACATCGACCCATGCAATTGGGATCGATGACATCCTTCAACCAAGTCAGCGAGCCTGACCACCCGATCCCGTTAGTCGCCTCTTACCACAAGCAAAGTCGCCTTCGGATGGGATGCTGAAGACCCCGGATCTTCACGTGTCTCAGGAACATATAGATGAATCTGACATGTTAAGTCGTGCCTCCTTTTAATGCATATCAAGTCTCAAATAAAGAAAAGTCAGCAACTTCATCCTTTCTTTGTGAAAGCATTAGATAAGCAACGTCGAAACCTTTCAGGTAGCAACCTTTCATTTTTCATGTTTGCGTGTGTTGCTTTAAGATCAGCATTTTTAAAATGTTTTGAAGCTCAATTAATACTTTTTAAATTGTAAAAATAAAGAACTTTATTCTCAGGAGACTGAATTGAGTCTGCACTAGAAAAGGTCAACGCCAGAGAATAATCTCAAGAGGCAGATTTAATTTTTTCAGTGAAACAGGGCTGGATAATTTTTTGAGAGAAAATACCCCTGCTATATCATGATTTCAGTTGTTGAACCTTTTGGGCAATAGCTGAGACGCACTCTCACATATATAGTAGTGGGGCTCAACGTGGTCGAATGTCAACCGCTTGTCAGATTCTGAAGCTTTCGAGATGTTGATTGTAAGTGCATTTGACACGAAGGTCAGCTGTTTATATTCAGTTTGTGTCGAACCAGACATTAGAGTGTACAATTTCAAAACATGAAACTTGTTGAAAAGAATTTAATACCAATACGATATATTTTGAAGAGCAGTTTCTACCAGACAGCGACCGTTAACCCGAATTGATGTCTGAAAGACGAAGATGTTGCCAGATACGACGACAATTGAGACTTAGACTTAGTCAATAAACATGTTTTATCCATTCTCTATTACTGCTTCTCGCTTTTCGCAATGTCTCTAACTTTTAGTGCTTGAATATTGATCGTTCCTTATAATGACGTGTTGAATTGTATCGGTGGTACCATTTATGTGGAGAGGTTAAAGGTGTCGATGTTATCGTTTGTTCGGTCAA
Organism: Haliotis cracherodii; assembly: GCF_022045235.1. Taxonomy (NCBI): domain Eukaryota; kingdom Metazoa; phylum Mollusca; class Gastropoda; order Lepetellida; family Haliotidae; genus Haliotis; species Haliotis cracherodii. The sequence goes on along the minus strand of NW_027266279.1, from coordinate 9,724,934 downwards.
AATAGGAACTCTTATTTTCAATGTAAACTGTCAGGCAAAAGCCGCATACACTAAGTCTTTCAATCAGGATTTGACCAAAAGATTACAAAACGTTATAAGGCTGAAAACAGCCTCCGAAATACTGCAAACGTAAGATCCAAAACAATGATTCTCGTATCAAACACAGTAAACTACGGTAACCACGAACTCAAATGGACCACTAATTTATGTTCTTTATAACCGTAGTTCGTTATAAGCATACATACAACATCGACACAGCAAATGGCGGGGACCAAAACTAAGTTCGTAATATCCGTCAGTTCGTTATAAGCGTGTTCGTTATAAACGTATTTGATTGTACATGACCTTCCAATAACCATTTGTTTGTTTCGTTTTAGCCACCAGCAAACAGGTGTATACTTTCCTTTGCCCGACAGTATGTATTAATCTTAGCCCTTAGTCTGAATCTTAGTCTTAGTCTTAATAACTATTCTGAGAATTATCAGGCCCGAGTAGCGAGGCAGCTTGTGTTTCAAGGTAATTGTCAGAAGCAATGCGAATTGATTCCTGACCTTTCTCAATAGTTCATTCCGCTAACAATATCAAATAACGGAAAGAAAATTATCTGTTGTTTCTTGACCTCAGTCGTTTATATATGCAAGTTTAGAAGTGACATTCATTAGAATATACATTATAAAGGTGAGTGAGTGAGTGAGTTGGGTTTAACGCTGCTGTTAACATTATTCCAGTTATATCGCGGCGTGTCAGCTTAATGTGGGAGGAAAGCCCGAAGTGATGCAGGTCTTAGACGTTTACCACTTCGGTGAAACCCACGAGCACGGGTATGGTGCTGACAAACCTAGAAACATAATCGGGGTGAACCGGGATTCGAACCCACAATCATAGGTTTCTGGCGTGCCCAAGGGACGCAACTCTGCACAGCGAATAGCAGCGCCTTAGACGACTGGGCCACCCGTGCCCCCCGTTGTGGTTTTGGAATGAGCCGATGATAGTTACCTTCAATGATGTTCGAGTTGACGGAGTTTCAATGCAGTTTCACTGCAATCTTTTAGGCCTTTCGATTAAAATTTCACGTCTTTTTATGACAAGACGTACAATGTGTGTGCATCTCGTGATAGAAGTTAGAGCTGCTGGAGGCCCAACGCAATTATAGCTGATGTCCTCCTGACGTCGCCACAATTCCTCACACATATCACCCCAATTACCTTAGAATCAGCAGTATTGTTCGGATAATTCCAGCAAACATTAGCTCGGAATTAAGTCCAGTGCCAAATACCCCTTAACAATACACCGTAATGTGACTATGGCCATCTGAAATGGCCGACCAGACATTTAAAATCCCATAATTCCTCTCTCATAACCTTGAACCTCTTCCCGAAGACACACAGAGTTACCCATTAGTAATATATCACATACTCTAACGTCATTTATATTGGACCGCCTCCGTGGTCTAGTGGTAGAGCGTCCGCCCGGAGAGCAGAGGGTTCGGGGTTCGATCCCCGGCCGCGTCATACCAAAAGACGTTACAAGATGGTACTTGTTGTTACCCTGTCTGGCGCTCGGCATTTAGGGGCTAAAACAAGGACTGGTCGGCTCGGAGTCAGTATACTGTGTCTGGGTGGGGTATTCATGTTAAAACTGCGGCATGGTATCTCAGTGGGCTAGCACTATAAATCGGCATCAGTCAGGACTGGTACAAGCAGCCACACACACACGAGCATGCACGTCGCTATATAAGTGCAGTTATCTTGGACGCGACGTTAAACCCCATTTCACCTCACCTCATTTACGTCAAAATAGTGTATTTACTTTATAACTGCAACCCGTTTGAATTCCGTACCTGTTCTCATCCGTCCGTCATTAAAATCTCTGATAATCTCCTCATGTCAAATATTGTGCGATTCCAAAATATTGCATTAATCGATATCAGGTTCCCGTGGGAACTACATCGAGACTCATCTTCGGAATTGGTCCAATGTGTCAGTTCTTTGTCGAAGTCACCGGAGACGCTAATCCTCATTTGCTAAAGTGGAAAACATCTCTGTCCTCGAGCGTTATGTCCCTGAGTTGAAAACATGCATTTACCATTGCATAAAAATGATATAACTATGTTTGTAACGAAAGATCACGTAACACAGCCAAATCAATATTCAAAGCCATGTCATGTACTCCATCAGACTGGCGTCTATCAGATAGTGTTTGATGCTGAAATGTGATTTAATCAGTTGATAGTGTTGACATTGATGCCATATGAAAATGTGGTCTGTGTTTTCAGATAGTTCTCGACGGAATTGAGCAAGAAGTTTACATGTAAATTCTAACCTTCGACGTCGGTGTTCGTATCGTTGACATTTTGTATAATTTATGACATAAATATGCTGTTTATGTTCATTGTCGATTATGACATGTTCAGATTTCGAACTGGCAATAGAAGGTTTACCTAAACTCTAGGATGACGAAACAATTTAGAACGATAACGTTTCGTTGATGCCGGAAGTAAATAATCGCGTATGGACCAGACAATCTAGTGATTGCCATCATGAGCATCGATCCACGCAATTGGGATCGATGACATGCATCAACCAAGTCAGCGAGCCTGACCACCCGATCCCATTAGTCGCCTTTAACGACAAGCATAGTCACCTTTTACGGTAAGCATGGGTTGCTGAAAACCTATTCTACCCCGGACGTTCACAGGTTGATGACGGAAGTGATGAGGGATGCTGATTATATATTTTCTGTAGGTAGAATGGTCAAATAAGGGGACGGATGACAATCGGTTTTCAGCTGCTATTGTTCGCTATGTTTCTTTGCATGTTTGTCTACATTTCATAACTTTTGAGGTACAATCGAGCATGCTCTTTTTACAAGGATTTCAAAGAGCGTCATACGACTCTTGCTCTAAAGTCCTCTGACAAAGACTGCAACATTCAAGGCCTCATTAAACTTTCAATAGGTTTATGGTTGAGAAGGACATTTAAAATCTGACGCTTCAATGACAAAATGTTCCCGTGTTTTTTTCGGTAAATTATTGACTTGCCTTTGAGTGTGTTTATGACGGGTGCCACCGGTGGAACAAGATCCGCTCACCTTTTCGCGATCATCCGGTACCATCACTGTTTCATACTATAGTGAATTATAAACACAACGTCATGCTTGGGATAAAGTGGGAATCGTACAATCGACTTTCAGCAGGGATTTCATATGAATAGGACATCATAATAATGTAATACGAGACAATGAACTATTATTCTTGTGAGGAGATCATGTTGCCATAAAATTTAAACGGGTTGGAGTTTTAAAGTAGAAATCACTATTTTGACGTCATTATTTTCGCGTCAGTATTGTGACGATGTAAATGACGATAGAGTATGTGATAGAGTGGCACCAAATATCAAGCTCTATTGATGTTTTTTAAAATATTTACAGCATACCCCCTAGCCGTTTTCCGTGTGGGCTTATGTTAATAATACCCACGGACATGGGAGACAAGCATAGAGATTTTGGTAACCTATTCTTACCGGAGTGAACGAGGAACGTCAATCGACGCTTTGAACAGAATATCAGTTACATCGCAGCGTGTTGACCAGCTCATGTAGGAGGACAAGCAGAAGCGACATAGATCTTACATGTTCACCACTTCGGGGAAACCCACGAGCACAAACGTAGAAACATAATCAGGGCGTATTCTGACCGGAGGCCCTCAAGAAGAACGCCAAGCCGCACCGGCAACCGGTTCCGCGGAGAAGTCATTGAGGAAGTACAAGCAATGGGTTGTCCATGACATATCCTTGCTTCGGCTGAGACAAGGCCATAAACAGTTAACATATTTTACCAGACGCAACCGCCCTATGTTTCCAGTAATCTAACATCATATTTGGTCTGCCGAACTTTGCAATCGAAAAGTAACTGAAAATTATTATGGCGAACCGGAATTTTAGCTGAAATACTCATTTTCATCCGGGGATGTGGGGTAGCCTTATGGTTAAAGCGTTCGCTCGTCACGCCGAAGACCCGGGTTCGATTCCACACATGGGTACAATGTTTGAAGCCCATTTCTGGTATCCCCGCCATAATATTGCGGAATTATGGCTAAAAGCGGTGTTAAACCATACACACTCACTCACTCGTTTTCAGTCAGTCTTCGAATATGAATTTGTAAATTTATCACTTTCTAAATTTGTTTTTTTATGTTTTTGTTTTTTAGATTTCAGCACATTCAGGCATCCAGCCAGCTGTTTTCAATTACATGTGTGAATTATGAATGTACGGCTCAGAAATACGTTTAGTTTGTTTGTGTGTTTGTTGTTTAACGCCGCACTCAGCAATATTCCAATTATATGAAGGCGGTCTGTAAAATAATCGAGTCTGGACCAGACAATCCAGTGATTGACTTTATGAGCATCGATCCACACAATTGGGATCGATGACATGCATCAACCAAGTCAGCGAGCAGGAACCACCCGATCCCGTTAGTCGCCTTTTACGACAAGCATAGTCGCCTTTTACGGCAAGCATGGGTTGCTGAAGACATATTCTACCCCGGAATCTTCACGAGTCGAGAAATACGTTTAGACAGTTACGTATTTCAGAAAAAGGAAAAAAAAGGACCAAACAATTAATTATGTCACTCTACTATAGCTCACCTAGATATGACATGCAGTCAGGCCAATAACAATTAACACGTTACCAAGTCACCCATTCTTTAACATATGAATGCTATGGCATCTATATTCTGATATTCAGGTGAACTACAAATGCACAAGTTGATCGAAGAACAGAACGTTACCATATATGGAGACCAAATGATTCTTTGACCTTCTTGTCACGTGAATAAAGCCGACGGTCATTATTCTGTTAATTAACAGTAACTGACCGCATGTGAAAGACCCCAACAAGGGCTGCTCCTGACAATCATCTTACTTCAGGTAAATATTCCCCGCGGCATGTTTGTGCTGATTGAGGGCAATGACCCCAGATTGGCCAGTTAGTTGACAGGGAAGCGTGATTTTAATTAAAGAAAAGGAGCCAACAATGCGCACACGTGTTGCACTCATATCTGCCGAACTTGGACCTCCGACTGACCCTGTTATAGATTTTCTGGGTTAGGGATCAAAACGCGAAGCAGCGGTCAGCATCGTAAAAGTAATCAGGACAGCTCACAAGAAATCAGCGTGGGAAGTGCAGTCGGTCTCCCTTGGCTTATTTTGCAAGGCCAGCAGCAGCTTGGCAGTTCTGGAGTAGTGATTGTATTCCCTAAGTAATTGTAATCCGCATAATTAAGTTCGTATAATGTTAGTGTATAGTATTAATTATCATGTATATTATGTATACAATATTGTGTAAAGACTTTGCAACACGTTGAATATATCTGTGAAATGTTTACTACTCGGTCAAGCTGTTTGTTTCTTTGTTGTTTAACGCCGCACTCACCAATATTCGAGCTGTATGACTGCGGTCTGTAAATTATTGAGTCTGGATCAGACAATACAGTGATTGATGTTATGAACATCGTTCCACGCAATTGGGATACGATGACATGCATCAACCAAGTCAGCGAGCCTGACCACCCAATCCCGGTAGTCACCTCTTACGACAAGCAGTCGTCTTTTATGGCAAGCATGGGTTACTCTAGAAGGTATGCCACTATTTCCTTAATGTAAACGCTTTAAACATGTAACGTTCCTGTTACATTTAACCAAAACCGACGCCAAAAGCAATATATATTTCGGTACCGAATGAAATTTCCGGACATTGAATGATAACATCCATAAATCTTTAAACTCGAAATGTAAAAACTGTATAATACTTAATTTCAGAAACACACGCTCTCTCTCTCTCTCTCTCTCTCTCTCTCTCTCTCTCTCTCTCTCTCTACACGTCATCCAAGAATGCGATGACGTCATAATACGATGGATGACGTCATAGCCTACCCAATAATAACTTAACCCACCTGGTTAGCAATGTGAGGAAAATAAAATCGAAGTTGTTATTCTGATAAATATTGAATAACTCAATATTTCATTAACGAGGTATCAATTTCCTCCAGCAAAAAAAAAAGAGGTAAAAAATTAGCCATCAAGAAATACGCAATAGAAAGTCCGAAACCTTCCGGGGTTCCAAACCCATTTAACAAGGTTTTTCTAGCAATCAGATTACAACACGTACGGTACACACGTAATTCATTTTATGATATGCATTCGTTTCAGTGTCGATCAAGAAGACCCAGTTATTGGATTGGGAAGAGCTGCGGAAGTGATGGGTAAAGAAATCATTATGTTAATTGTTGGCAGAGAGACACCATTCTTTTCACAGAGTGACAAAAAAAACTCTCCACACGACTGTATGACAAGAAGGACAACTTTCCAGTCGTCAATTTTATGTCGAGCAACATTCCAGCAGCTCCATTCTAATTGTCTACATTTCACAGCTTTTGAGTCATAATCAAAGCTGTTCTTTCCAGTGAAGATTTCAAAGAGCATCATGCGACTCTTGACTCCTTCATTAGCCCCTTAATGCCGAGCGCCAGACAGGGTAGCAACAAGTACCATCTTTTAACGTCTTTTGGTATAACGCGGCTGGGGATCGAACCACGGACCTTCCGCTCTCTGGGCGGACACTCTACCATTAGACCACGGAGGCGGTCTCAACAATACGGACAAGTTTCCAGCAGTTCAGAATGACTATATTTGAGAGGGTATTGCCGCTTTTTATTTCCTGAAGAATAATTCCTTCATGAATCCTTGCTGCATGGGTTTCAGCTGACTGTCTTTGAAGTGCCTGTCTGCGATTGCTGATGAGAACTTTTACAAATGAAAGCTTTTTCGTTCAGTGAAATGGGGACCACTTCCAGACGCAAAGGGCCCAAAATAGATGTCTGATTAAGCTTGAATACAGAACATCGTTATCAGCAAGACAATGACCTATCAGATATTGATGGCGCGAGACAAGGAACTTATACTTGTGTCAAATATATTGCTCAGAATGTGGCAAATACCAAACAATAATATCTCTTAAACAGACTCTAAAAATAATCCAAATTGGAAATACAGATAAGGTCAAGAACTTCCAAACTTTCTCAAACTTAAACATACATGGAATTTCCCATTTTTAGACTGTGAGAAAACTTTCTTTTGTGGAAAGTGTTTGCAAAATATACAAGAACTCTTTGCAGTCTGTATCTTACTGTGTGAGTCGCCATTGTGTGCTTCACGGGAAATAATGCACGTGCGCCAAGAGGCATGGTACTAGCCTCTTTTATCATCGTGTGTACTTTTTTAGTAAATGCTGAGGGGTAATTGGAGTGAGTGAGTGAGTTTGGCTTAACGCCGCTTTTAGCAATATTCCAGCAATATTCACGGCGAGGGACACCAGTAATAGGCTTCACACATTGTACCCATGTCGGTAATCGAACCCAGGTCTTCGGCGTGACGAGCGAACGCTTGAACCACGAGGCTACCCGACCGCCCCTGGGTAATGGGAAATACAGAGCCCTGAACAAGCACATGTATGCTTCTCCTGTTTGGTATTTTTCTTTTCTCATTACATAAATATAGTATAATTATTATTTTATGAGTTTTTAAGGATTATTCCATTTTTTGAAAACATTTGATGCTTTGGGTTTTTTTTACATAGATTTCTCATGTGTCGTCCTAAAATCAAACCATACGATACGTTCCGACAAAATTTGATGTAATTCACGTCCAGGAACTGGTTCTGGGTTCCAAATAATGTAGGCATGATTTAAAAAAAATCCAATTATTTCGATTTATGAAAATGATTGATCGTTTTAAAAATAGCTACGTCACTGGTGTTAATGATTATAATAATAATGGTATAATGTAATTAGTCACTCTGATACTGGGATTTGCCTCCCCATTCCATGTTTTTTTTTATAATCAGGTTTTGAAACGGCTCTCGGCACTTTAGTTGACGTTTTAAACCTTTGTGAAATCTATGTGTAGGTGATGCTAAAAGCAGAATTCTGGAATTCCAACCTCTGACACAGGATACTGGTACGTCAAAGGGAAGAAACTTTGCAGAGCGATTTGCGGCGGCGCGGACGTCCTTGCCATCCGCGCCTTCGTCTTCCAAAGAACCTCTCCTTCCACAAATTTAAAAGTCTGTGTTAAATTGCAAACGGTGTTATGTAATAGACTCTAAGGAAACGGTTGGAACCGCAGCTAGTATCCGCCGTAGAAGATTGTATGTTGTTCTATGGGATACTTCTTCAATATACAACACAACTCCATCTGCGGGTCCACAACGTTTTATTGTGCAAGGGAGCTTCACTAGCTGCTTCGTGTTCAGCTCCCAGATCTCAACTGCCAGCTCGCGCCGGTCTTGATGGATATATCTCTTTCTAATATTCATTACTATTCTTTATAAGGTACAGCTGTGCCACGTAGTATCTTGTCCACAACCCACATGCCTCACCCGCAGTGGTCGCCTTGGTGATCTTACTCTTGGCCTTATAAGACAACAGCATGAAGTTGCAGTCCCACAACTCAAAGTGAGTGAGTGCGTTTAACGCCACTTTTAACAGTATTCCAGTTATATCACGGCGTGTCAGCTTAATGTGGGAGGAAAGCCCGACGTGATGCAGGTCTCAGACGTTTACCACTTCGGTGAAACCCACGAGCACGGGTATGGTGCTGACAAACCTAGAAACATAATCGGGGCGAACCGGGATTCGAACCCACAATCATAGGTTTCTGGCGTGCCCAAGGGACGCAACTCTGCACAGCGAATAGCGGCGCCTTAGACGACTGGGCCACCCGTGCCCCCCCACAACTCCAAGAGTATGTATGGCCGGCCTCCCGCATCCCCCACTAGCCCCCAGTGAAACAGCTGACCAGTGCACGCCTGACCTGTGACCTGGTCACTACCCCACGAGGGGTTTGCTTGAGGGAGAGGGGGGGAAATGTGCGCTACTGCCCAGCGCACACTGCTCGCGGTCCAATGTATATTACCGCATGTGGTATACTGTATATTTCTCTTGAAATACTGTATACTGCATGTGATACTAGACTAACGGATTTTGGCGGGACTAACGAGTCTATGCATTGTCCAATCAAAACCGCGCTGAGAAATGGAAACCCAGTTCGTAAACTGCCATGCAGGTTTCAGCCGATTTGAGGATTTGCAAAGCATGTGCACCGCCAACTCGTTGTCAACAGATATTTTCCTAATCTTTTCATGTTTTTAATCAAGGTGCTCACGTGATTTGATGCACTTCACGATGTAAGACCGTTTTATCACAATATCGATCTTGATTACAGATCAGATCGTCTTGACCGGGCGCCGCCATTTTGTTTGAAGCAAATTCAAGTGACACAAGAGGTGGAATCTGACTGGTGCAAAGGAGAGGCATAGAAGGGACATAACTCGTAATAGCAAATGGTGGCAGTACAATCGAGCCCAGTAATTCCAGCCAGGTTCGGCAAGGGTGGAAACTGGACTTTTGTGCTCAATTAACAATTAACAAATCCGACCCTCGTAATGGAACTTATTGTATTCACAACTTTACAACCTTATAAGTATTCTCACTACTCCGTGGGGTGGTCGGGTAGCCTCGTGGGTAAAAGCGTTCGCTCGTCACGCCGAAGACCCGGGTTCGATTCCCGACATGGGTACAATGTGTGAAGCCCATTTCTGTTGTCCCCCGCCGTGATATTGCTGGAATATTGCTAAAAGCGGCGTGAAACCTCACTCACTCACTCACCCTCACTACTCCGCGCACATCTGTAGTGGTTGTTGTGAGGTGCTTTTGATTGGGTTATATTTTCAGTTTAACTGAACCATATCTCACACTGAATATTGTTATTATAAAACGTCGACAGTTTTTGTTTGGTTGTTGTTTAACGCCGCACTCAGCAATATTCCAGCTATATGACGGCGGTCTGTAAGTCATCGAGTCTGGACCAGACAATCCAGTGATTGACAACATGAGCATCGATCCACGCAATTGGGATCGATGACATGCATCAACCAAGTCAGCGAGCCTGATCACTCGATCCCGCCAACGACAGAGAATAACCATCCTCGATTATCCGACGAAACAGATTCCATTGGGCGTAAACGACAAAAGAGCTGTGAACATTGTAAAAAAATTCTAAACACGTGATTATACGATGCAAAATTTGACAAATTTGAAATTTAGAAAACTAATTTCAGTAATATACATGGTGAGTTCGACATAATATGCGATAAATATGTATGTGCACATTTGCACTTTTGATGAATTGCAGAGACACGAAGTTTTCTTTTATCAAAGTTTTTAACTCAATCAAACCTCAGATTTAATTAATCATTGGGCACGCTTTTCACGCAAAAATCCCCACAAGAGTGATTAGTCCCTCATATAATCGATACACAGTCAGATAACATCCATGATATTGTCCGACTTATTTCCTAAAAGACTTCCAAAGATGCCAGACGTTATTACATGCAGTAATCCACGATTGATGTCATTTTGAAATTACACAACGCAATACATTTCAAAATCGAAATCGTTTTTATTTATTTCGAAGGATATTAGTTGTGCATATTAAATCAAACAATTTCTAAAACAAATCTCTAAAACAACTTACATGCGTGACAATGGGTTCAATGACCCATCCACGTCTCTGACATCAAAACCTCTCTCTCTTAGTTGTGTAGAATGCAGTGCCTGACTACATACAATAAATTATGTATAAAGACTATTTTACTTTTGTATCTTTTATGTAGATGTAATTGCAAACTGCAGATTGAATCATGGATCTGCCAATATTTCATTTCATAAAAAGAAATGTTGAATGCAATGACATGCTGTTGATTGTCCGTGATAGTTTATGTCACAACTTGAGGTGAGGTGAAATGGGGTTTAACGTCGCGTCCAAGATTATTGCACTTATATAGCGACGTGCATGCACGTGTATGTGTGTGTGTGTGGCTGCTTGTACTAGTCCGGACTGATGTCGATTTATAGTGCTAGCACACTGAGATACCATGCCGCAGTTTAACATGAATACTCCACTCAGACACAGTATACTGACTCCGAGCCGACCAGTCCTTGTTTTAGCCCCTTAATGCCGTGCGCCAGACAGGGTAACAACAAGTACCATCTTTTAACGTCTTTTGGTATGACGCGGTTGGGGATCGAACCCCGGACCTTCCGCTCTCCGGGCGGACGCTCTACCACTAGACCACGGAGTCAGTCTGTCACAACTTGAAAGGTTACACCATTTGATGCCTCAGTGAAGAATGTGACAAAAATTATGTCTGATGCAGTTCCCTATTTTGACGTCGACTTGTAACATTATGTTCCCTTTTTCTCGAGTGAACAATGGACTTGCATGTGTTTTTATGCGAGCCATCTTTTGGGCAGGATACGATCTTTTCTTTTTGTGAACACCTTATATGTCAACAATATAGGATGGCGATTCAAAAACACATGCTCATCATACAGTAGGAATCGTACAAGAGACTCTGCTTTTAGAAGGGTGAGTGAGAGAGTGAGTTGGGTTTAACGCCGCTTTTAACATTATTCCAGTTATATCACGGCGTGTCAGCTTAATGTTGGAGGAAAGCCCGAAGTGATGCAGGTCTTAGACGTACACCACTTCGGTGAAACCCACGAGCACGGGTATGGTGCTGACAAACCGAGAAACATAATCGGGGCGAACCGGGATTCGAACCCACAATCATAGGTTTCTGGCGTGCCCAAGGGACGCAACTCTGCACAGCGAATTGCGGTGCCTTAGACGACGATTTCTTTACGAATATGGAAAGGGTTTGTCCTTTATGTCCTTTATGTCCTGATTCTGATCATTCGATTCTTAGACCGCCTCCGTGGTCTAGTGGTAGAGCGTCCGCCCGGACAGCGGAAGGTCCGGGATTCGATCCCCGGCTAAAAAGACGTTAAACGGTGGTACTTGTTGTTACCCTGTCTGGCGCTCGGCATTAAGGGGCTGAAGAAAGGACTGGTCGGCTCGGAGTCAGTATTCAGTGTCTGAGTGGGGTATTCATGTTAAACTGAGGCATGGTATCTCAGTGTGCTAGCACTATAAATCGGCATCAGTCCGGACTAGTACAAGCAGCCACACACACACACACACACACACACACACACACACACACACACACACACACACACACACACACACACACACACACACACACACGTGCATGCACGTCGCTATATAAGTGCAATAAACTTGGACGCGACGTTAAACCCAGTTTCACCTCACCTCACCTTCGCCACTTAACCATGCCAGGATCCGCTGATTGCCGGTTCGAATCCCGTATTCGCCTTGATCAGTTCGTTCAACATGGTTTCAACATTGTCACATTAAGTTGAAGTGCTACTAAGTAGATGAAATACTATTCGAAGCGAAATATTCATACACAAATTCCTAGTTCATTTCGCCGTAAATAGATGGAAAATTGTTGCTACGGCGTTAAACAATATTCATTCATTCATTCATTCATTGTTCATTGCACCATGCAGGATCTCGTTCCGAACGTCGCATGCCAATAACAAACTGTCATTCAAATGTTTGTTAACAGCATGACTTCACGGGTGTGCCTTGCGTGGACATATAAATACATGCTGAAAAACAGATAACTGTTAATATTTAACAAGCATACCACAGGGCACACTCAGCGAAAACACAACCTCAGTAAACATTCAAATTTAGACACACCTTGCTAAAACAGAATGCCACAGGCTTTCATTACAGGATATTATTCCCACTCATACAACATCCCCATCAGAACGCATCCTTCATCCGATCATTATCACCTTTGCCATTTTTGTAACAAGACACTCCTGCTTTCGTAATCGAAGACAATTTAGCTTAATCACCGTAAAGCCTGGGTATCAGGGAGTGGACTATTTATACCATGGGGAGTAAATACAGGCGGGGATCCTTGCACGTCTTTGTCAACATAGTACACTCAACATAGTGCGGAGGGTCACAGTGTACAGAAAAACAGTGCTTAACACATGGTTGCCTTATCAGGCTTCAGGCATTGTGCGCTTAAAGCTTGTTTCTGACACTGGTTACTTAACGGCATGGCGTTGTTAGTTTCGCTACCACAAGGAGCCGTAGGTTGGTCTTGTTGGAAGGTGACATGATAGAATGCCAGATGAGGTTATGTTTTGAATTAATACGTTCAAAGCTCAGTGTTTTCGGAAGGTCGATAAATACTGTCCAATCGATAACGGTTTATGAACATGTACGGGTATCGTTAAATCGTCAAGTATATCAAGTTGGAATACATGTAGACTGCTGAAGTCAGTCAAAACACAACATTTCATTCATTCAACAACAGTATTCACCCTGAAACAAATATATTTTTTAACCGGAAAATCGTTTATCATTTGTTTGAACTTCCATCCAAGACCATCTTCAGTCTCCCTGAACCCCGATATAAGACCTACTCTGAGATGATTGTAGACTAACATCTAGTCTCTTTAATGAACATTTTTTTATAGAAAAAAACAGTTGTAAAATAATAGTTATGAAATATGATAAAAAGGAGCCCATAGACTTTCTTCATTTTCAGATCTGATACTGCAGTAATCTGGACTTGCCAAACATAATAGACTTGCATGGGCTGTATTGGATATATTTGTTTCAGCGTCTGTATGAAGGACTAGAATAATGTGTAAATACCTCAGAATATGATTAAACTTAACACGCTTCCGTGACATTGAAGTGAAAAGCAAGAATTTCAACAACTTACCCTGAAGAACTTACCATAAAAACATAATGTTTCTCATCATGTGTAGATATAAGTGACAAAAACTCTTCCTATAATTATACGAAATCTCTGCTACGATCCCGACTACGTCATAACTAAGGTCAAGGTCTAAGGTGGCACCCGTCACAAACAAATTGCAAACACATGCAAAGGCAAGCCAGTTGTGCACAAACACGGGAACATATGGTACAAGTTCAAACAGGGACTGCCTTCGGGTGTGTCAAGTTGGAAATATATTCCTTATGTCTATCATAAAACTCGAAAGCTTAACCCCATTAATCAAACAACTTATGAGCAAGAGTGAGTGAGTGAGTATGGTTTTACGCCGCTTTTGGCAATATTCCAGCAATATCACGGCAGGGATCACCAGAAATGGGCTTCACACATTGTACCCATGTCGGGAATCGAACCCGGGTCTTCGGCTTGACGAGCGAACGCTTTAACCACTAGGCTACCCGACCACCCTCAATATCAACAGAGTCGTATGATGAAAGCTTCGAAAGCTTCTTTGAAAGCTTTGTGAAAAGAGCATGATCGATTATACGTCAAAAATTGTGAAAGGTCGACACCAAAAGCTGGAGTTGCTTGAATATTGTTCGACATAAAGGGAATGTGGATTATTGGAAAGTTGCGTGTCATTCCTCTTCTCATACAGTATTGAGGATATTTTTGTGAATGTTTATGCATAGATCTAAATATGAAACAGATGAGGAAGTCTCTTGGGTCTCTTTCATGTCCAGTTCAAGCGGGTAAATCAGTGGAAGGGAATTGGCTATGTGACATTTATTAAAGGATTCCAGATCATTGATATGCATGAAGCGTGAGTTAAGCATCTCGGCCATATGTCAGCGTACTGAATTTGCCAATCCGAACAGAAATGTCGATCCTGATTCCAAAATGAACAGATCAAAAAGGGTTGTTGCTTGGGTTTTTTTAACGCTGCACTCAGCAATATTCAAGCTATATGACGGCGGTGTGTAAGTAATCGAGTCTGGTCCAGACAATCCAGGGATTGACATCATGAGCAGCGATCCACGAAATCAGGATCATTGACATGCATCAACCAAGTCAAGCGAGCCTGACCACCCGATCCCGTTAGTCGCCTCTTACGACAAGCAAAGTCGCCTTTTAGGGCAAGCAGGGGTTGTCGCCTTTTAGGGCAAGCAGGGGTTGTTGAAGACCTATTCTACCCCCGATGTTCACGGGTCCAGCAACAAGGGAAAACAATGGTGACCATGGGGATGCCTTATTCCTGTTTCCAACTTTTCCCAGATATTATCTGTGACGAAGTCCAGTATTCCACAAATTGTTTTCTGAGTAAACTTCATTTGACATGTGCTGTCATAATTGACAAATGTTCCTTAATATTATGTAATTATCTATCCACGTGGATGGTGGAATGCAATTTGGTTTTTCTAGTTTGCCTTGTGTATGTTACATGACTTTGTGTTTACAATTTTTTAAATTGGCTCTTCTCTGAAATTGCAAAAAAACAAGCAAATCTTTTGATTTTTGGAGAATCGATAGGTATTAATTCCGCTTGTCTCAAATACTTCATGTGAAAATATAGAAAGTCTTTCCTTGGTTGTGTTATACAGGGATTTGCTGGTCCTTGCAATACATCTCTCTTTGTGATTTTAAAGTTTTGTCTTTGGAATCCAGTATTAGGAATGGACGCGTCTGTGAATTAACAGCTCTTGGTTTCTTCATCGGTAACATACAAAGTGCTTAAAGAGAATGTGAGAATACAAGAACTACAGCGAAAATGGACACAGACTTATTTTATGCACCTGTTCTCGGATTCCAGACCCGTGAAGATTCCGGGATAGAATAGGTCTTCAGCAACCCATGCTTGCCCTAAAAGGCGACTGTGCTTGTCGTAAAAGACGACTAACGGAATCGGGTAGTCAGGCTCGCTTCCTTGGTTGATGCATGTCATCGATCGCAATTGCGTGGATCGATGCTCATGATATTAATCACTGGATTGTCTGGTCCGGACTCGATTATTTTACAGACCACCGTCATACAGCTGGAATATTGCTGAGTGCGGGGTGAAACAACAAACCAAAACCCAAAACCAGACATTAGCAATGGAACCGAGTTGATGTAATATTCTCAGTTCACAGAAGTGCACTCGCGATCGAACTTTTATATGAGGTGTTTGTTTACAAAAGAATGTATCAGAAATACAGAAATGCCGGCAGTGTGCATAGATCTAATAAACGCGGAAAACTCCATTTACTTACTTTTTTATGTTTTTATCATTTAAATCCTTATTCACATTTCAAACAAAATACAATGTGTAAATTTCAACAATTATACATTATTCAGAATCCACTCATCCATCAAACCGCAAAACATATTGCAAATATAGACAATCATAAAATATGATATCATACTAATATTCTTTGCTAGGATAGAAAAGTCAGAACTGAAAGAAAGATGTGTAATTGCAATTTGAGAATGCAATTAATTTGTTCGTATTGCAGTATCTAATAACTTCTCGTTAAATGTATTTCAACTTTAGTTTACATTGAAAGATTTTTTATTCGTCCCCATGACTCCAAATAGAATATTCTCTTTCCAGAAATCAAGTCTTCCTTCCACAGATGTGGTGAACGAGTTGAGAACAAACTCCCACATCATATTCACAATCATAAAATGCATGTACAATAGTTTCACTATATTTACCACATGGGGGCGGTCGGGTAGCCTAGTGGTTAAAGCGTTCGCTCGTCACGCCGAAGCCCGGGTTCGATTCCCGACATGGGTACAATGTGTGAAGCACAATTTTGGTGTCCCCCGCCGTGATATTGCTGGAATATTGCTAAAAGCGGCGTAAAATCAAACTCACTCACGATTTACCACAGAAGTTGCAACTTGGTGAATTTTTATAACCAATACCATGTAGGTACTTATTTAAAGGTAATATGTAGTGGATAATCCTTAACTGAAACCATCTCAGTTCTACACCCTGGGTACACCTTGTTGCCATCAAATTAAATCTGGGATTGTATCGAATAACTATATAATTATCCGCGATAATACTTCAAACTTTGGAATACAAAGAAATTGCCAGCCACCATAAATGCATTGTTTGTATTTTTAACAAAATGTTAGTTCTTAAGTAAAACAAATATCTGGTTTGGTAGCTGTCGCTGGAACAATATCAATCTCCACACAAAATCCCAGCACAGATTTGACGTATTGACGTATTTGACATATTTGAAACATTTGAAACATTACGAAATCACTTCTTCATGTATGTTAAATATTATCAATATAAACATGCATATGTATTTTAGTGACTTAAAAGCATCAGTCTGAGGACTAATAAATAGAATTGTTTCGGGAAGAATAGCATTGGATTGTGATAGTAAGTCGGGCATTGAGTGGCCAAAGCGACCTTGTTCATTGCAATTGTGCAAACGTGGCGTGGAGTATTTAACATGTGGTGTACCAGGCTAACCTCACTGTGCCCTCGTCCTACTTATTGGGGATGGAGAGACACAAATCAATTCCTCTCTCGTTATTGTCTGTGTGATTCAACGGCTCGGTAAGTGAACCCTTCTACGGGTGAATTCTGTTTAACGTCTATGACAAGTAATAGTGAACACTTCTCTGCAGATGTTCATAGCTCTGTTCAGACAGACCAACACCCGTGACAGGCTATCGTGGTGTACAGTGCTGATTAACGAGTTGCATAGCACCATTCATTCACTCACTTATACCAGAGATGTTTTACTAAAAAAGCAGAATATATAGTTGCCGTCTCGCCCTTTCTCAGACACCATCTTGCCAGACAGCTTATAATTACATAGGTTATGGTTGAGTGGGTTATTAATCCTTAGGCTGATACCTTTCCAAGACTTAACCAAACAAGGAAAGAGACTAAACACAAAAACATATAATATAAAAAAATAAATTGCTATATTTTCATGACGTATTGTTTTATAATCAACTTTTTTTTTTTAAATAGAGCATCTTCTCCATTTTTGAGGACATTGTCATCATGCTATTGTTATTTTCAAATTGCAAATCTTTTAAACAAAATTATTTCAGTTTTGGCTCACATCAGGGAGGATCGTGACTCATGCTATCAACCACTAGTTTGTCCTGCACATTTTTTACTTAGCCATCATAAAGCATAGTAATTCATAAACACATTCGTATGATATAGTCGGAATTGTACTATCGTCTTTGCAGAAACGATTTTGTGGCGTCATTTGCAAGCATCTCACTGGAAAATATATTTTTAGAAATATAAATCTGTCTACATAGGCTATTTGTCCGTCTCATCACTTAACCCACTTATTTATGTGTAGTCATAGAAAATCAGAATATGTAACTAAATTATATTGTCTTTTAAAATAACGTCGTAATGTCATGATGTCTGCCATGATGACTACGCGCACACGTAATTTAAGCAACCAAAACAGTCACGAAAACATCACGTAGGAAAGATGCTATTAGAAATGAAGATCTCTGTCTTTCAGACTTCAAAGGCTAACAACACTACTGTACATATTTCCAATAGTTCCCCTGCCTTGCAATGGTGGGGGCGCTTTACGCTGGATGTGACTACCTCTTACTTAACCTTCACAATAAAACCACACTAGGATGGAGCCACTTCAGTGGGAATCTCGCAATACGGAGGGGGGATGCTGGGGGAACGGCTCCTGCTGGACTGGAGTGGAGGATGTTCGTCTGAAATATGCTTTTACTTTCATAATTGGGCACGCACACGATGAAATACGTACCTCGGAGAAATATGCTGGATAAATAAGCTCTTGGTTTGTTTTCGCGTCTCTGCATTTCTTCATGTCAAAATTATACACAGACATGAATATACGCTTCTAAAACGCTTTTGTCTGAAGCATGTTATTACTGAACACAGGAAAAGACGCTCAATAGGGATGCAATAAACATTCAGTAACTAGAAGCCCGATATGGATCGCACATTTTCTAAATGTAAATCAGTTAAGATATTTTGAAAATGTATCATCTGCATAAGACGTATCTTTAGAACATGTTCCTGCGGGGGACCTGTAACTAAAGAGGAACAACTGATGATTAATTGTTTCTGTAGACAGAACTTGGTCAGAGGTGCTGTGCTTCCCTAATGATGCTCGGTATGCACGCCACAAATCCTGGTTAAGCTAACCGAAGGGTTTGTTCATCTAAATAACACATTGTGTACAAAGATATTTTCTTTTGCTGATAAGTTCAGAAAAAAACGACTCTTTTTTCAATAATACTTTCCGTTTTGAGTGAGTGACTCGGTTTGGAATGTTCCTTGATTGACAACAGTATGATTTAACTTACGGAGAATAGATGCACTGAAAATAGCTTACCCTTTTTGCGAACACCTGGTTTTGGTTTGGTTTGGTTTGTTGTTTTACGCCGCACTCAGCAATATTCAAGCTATATGACAGCAGTCTGTAAGTCATCGAGTCTGGACCAGACAATCCAGGGTTTACATCATGAACATCGAACCACGCAATTGGGATCGATGACATGCATCAACCAAGGAAGCGAACCTGACCACCCGATCCCGTTAGTCGCCTTTTACGACAAGCATATTCACCTTTTACGGCAAGCATGGGTTGCTGAAGACCTATTCTACCCCGGATCTTCACGGGTCGCGAACACCTGGTGTCATCACTGTGTTTTTAGTGATCCATATATAATCTTCACCACCATTTTGCCTTTTACGTCAACTGGAATCCGTTAATGGTTTGTTGGTTTGTTGTTTTACGCCGCACTCAGCAATCTTCCAACTATATGACGGCGGTCTGTAAGTAATCGAGTCTGGACCAGGCAATCCAGTGACTGGCATCATGAACATCGATCCACGCAATTGGGATCGATGACATGCATCAACCAAGTCAGCGAGCCTGACCACCCGATCCAGTTAGTCGCCTCTTACGACAAGCATAGTCGCCTTTTACGGCAAGCATGGGTTGCTGAAGACCTATTCTACCCCGGATCTTCACGGGTCCGTTAATGGTTTAGTATGGTAATCTGGTTGGTTGTTTCAAGATCGAATGTGCTGTCGTATTCAAAGCATATACATGATAATGTAAATATTAATAACGTGGTACACGGAAGAGCAACACGAACATCGACTATTCATTAAATATTTTTTGTTAATTGGTTTCATTACATTCAGCCTGGCTGTTTGTCATGGAAATATATGACACCATCCAATATTTGATGGCGTCATTGCATTCCAACGTGGTATATATGTAACACTTACAAAGGGCTTGGCAGCGAAAACTGCCAATGTCATTTGTACTTGCAATGCCGATACACGAGTTCTAATTGATATTTCGAGGCACTGAATGCTCAAGAACAGGAAAACTCAAGTGTTTATCTCCTAATTTGTACGTAGTTTCCCTGAAGCAAACATACTGCAAATATTCCGACAATGCTGATATTCTCGTTTTTCGTGTTTACCTGGAATGTAGCAAACGTTTTACACAGAAGCATCTGACGCTGAATTAACCTCGTCTCCAGTGGTTCAACATAAACGTCTGTGTGCTTCACTCAATGTGTAAAATGTGATTCAGATAGGCAATGTACAGAATGCTTTAAAAATCAGTTATTTCACGTTTTGGCTGACACATTTGTCCATTTGTTTGACAGATTGACTAAAATTATAAAATTGACATGACAATAGACTGGTGAGCAAAAAAAACTATCAAAATATACATTGACTTTTGTTTTCTTTTAATCCTATCATTTTCATTAACTGGGTGATGAAATTCAACATCACAATGTTTGGAATCCATTATCACAAAATAATAAATGGACAGATGTTTTGGTCAATTTGTAAAATGACTGAAATATTTACGCGTATTGTAAATTGCCTAAGTAGTCACATTGACTACACATAAAAACGTCAAAACCGTTCCAATATTAATCATAAGAAATCTCTGGCAAATGGAGAGTCATTTGTACGATTTCGACTATACCATGAACATGTGTTTAGGAATCAGTATTAAATAAAACACACACACACACACACACACACACACACACACACACACACACACACACACACAAGCACGCACATGCACGTCGCTTTGTAAATACAATAATCTTGAAAGCAACGTTAAAGTCCTTTCACCTCACCGTGTGTTTAGTATGCCGCACGACATATGACGATGCTTCCAATGTAAAAGGAAACAGATGTATTCGTTCACGTCCCTTGAATAAATGAATTATCAATGTTGAATCATAATTATGAGTGAGTGAGTGAGTAATGTTTTACGCCGCTTTTAGGAATATACTAGCAATATCACGGCGGGGGACACCAGAAATGGGCTTCACACATTGTACCCATGTCGGGAATCGAACCCGGGTCTTCGGCGTGACGAGCCAACGCTTTAACCACTAGGCTACCCGACCGCCCCTCATAATTATGAAAAGAATAATATTTCATATAAAATGATCTAAGGACGTATAACGATAATGATAAAAGCGAAGGTAACAGCACTCTATTAATCCAATTTGTCACTTAATTCTAGACAAATATCGTTTGAGAATTGAAAGGTTAGTTCAGCAAAGGTGAAGGCCATCGACCCATGGTACAGCAGTGTACAGCTTGATTCTCTTGTAAACGTGAAAATCGTTCTTATTTTTCATCTCCATCTTCCCCATCTCCTCGACATCTGTTGATCCTCTACTTCAGACTGGTCGTGGCTCATGTATGTAATTATCTCTGTACATGATTACACACAAGTGCAACACTCGACATGCCTCCGTGATGATGAGGAGGACTGACAGTAGGCACTGATCCCTATACTCAACTCATCCATACCAGCTTCCTCCAGAAACCTCCATAGGATCCTAACGATTGTAAATTAGATGTTTTCTACATAAAGGTACAGGAAAAGTTGCTCCCAAAGTTGGTTGGTTGGTTGGTTTGTTGTTTAACGCCGCACCCAGCAATATTACAGCTATATGACGGCGGTTCGAAATAATCAAGTCTGGACCAGACAATCCAGTGATTGACATCATAAGCATCGATCCACACAATTGGGATCGATGACATGCATAAACCAAGTCAGCGAGCCTGACCACCCGATCCCTTTAGTCGCCTTTTACGGCAAGCATGGGTTGATGAAGACCTATTCTACCCCGAACCTTCACGGGTCTGCTCCCAAAGACGCTTTGATGCGTTTAATATTCGAGTTACAAAACCAAGCACATATTGTATACGTGATAAACTATGCAAATTAACCGTTATTAACTTGTTAACATGGCAACGTATATCTATCTCATCAAGAATCTCGTTGGATAAATTTACAATGATGGATATATTCAACTTCAACAATAGTTGCAGTTAGTATGATGACGTACACAAACCGACCGCCTCCGTGGCCTAGTGGTAGAGAGTCCGCCCGGCGAGCGGAAGGTCCGGGGGTGTTCGGAGAAAGAGTATGATCTCCTGTAACTCAAAAGTTGTGAAATGTTGACATCAAAGGCTGGAGCTGCAGGAATAGGGAATGTATAGACGACCATCCCAACTGGCAGCTTTGCGCTCTGTTTCATATAATACGCTAGTTTAAAACCGTTTTTCAGGCACATTTTTCTCAAATGTGAGTAAGGCGGAAGGATGATATTTTTTACATTTTATTCAAAACAAAAGTGACATAGAGGGGGAAAAAACTTTTACCCAAACTTATACAGATAGGATACAATAGGGGTGATGGTGAGGGGTGAGGAATGGGGTTTGGTTTTGCGTGGCTAAGAGCTGGGGAATGGAATAGGGGTGAGGTAAGGGGTAGGGGTTTAAGAACAGGGTAGGGGTGAGGAATGGGGAAGGGGTGAGGAATTGGGTAGGAGTGTTATCTACTTATACAGCGAGCAATAACATTTACTCTCACTTTTTATCGCTACTTATAATAAATATTATTGATGATGACTGTGATGACGGTGAATTTGTCTAAGCAGACATTCATAGGTTTTAGGAGATAAACATTTTGTGTTTTCGGAGTACTGCTGATATACTGCGTATCCAGTGCCCCAGAAATCCAATCAGAACCGACATCCCTGTAAATTGTAACGAGTGAGTGAGTTGGGTTTAACGCCGCTTCTAACAGTATTCCATTTATATCACGGCGCATCAGCTTAATGTGGGAGGAAAGCCCGAAGTGATGCAGGTCTCAGACGTTTACCACTTCGGTTAAACCCACGAGCACGGGTATGGTGCTGACAAACCTAGAAACATAATCCGGGCGAACCGGGTTTCGAACCCACAATCATAGGTTTCTGGTGTGCCCAAGGGACGCAACTCTGCACAGTGAATCGCGGCGCCTTAGGCGACTGGGCCACCCGTGACCCCAGCTATCAGAGCTAATGTTTGTTGTGGTTTAACGCCACACTCAGCAATATACCAGGTGTATGACGGCAGTCTGTAAATAATGGAGTCTGGACCAGACATTCCAGTGATTGACATCAAGAGCATCAATCTACGCAATGGGGATATGATGACATGCATGAACCAAGTCGGCGAGCCTGACCACCCGATCCTGTTAGTCGTCTCAGGGTCAATGAGTTGTGTCAGGTGACCTCTCACGGTTACTGAGATATTGTTCACCAAATCAGTGATCTCAGCAGGTCTCAGGCGTTTACCACTTCGGTGAAACCACGAGTACGGGTATGGTGCTGACAAACCTAGAAACATAATCGGGGCGAATAGGTTTCTCCCGTGCCCAAGGGAAGCAACTCTGCACAGCGAATCGCGGCGCCTTAGACGACTGGGCCACCTGTGCCCTCAAATTGGAGCAACAATAGGCATTGGTAACTTTCAATGTCACGCTCACGTGTAAATATAAAATATGAACGCCAGAAAATAGGCAAGCACCCGCTGGTAACAGAATATGTTTAAAACTGTAAGTGTTTTGTTTTTTTGGTCCAACGCGCGCACATCAGTACTCATGCCTGTAAACAAACCAAACAATCAAGTGATGGACCAGACTGACACTATGTTTGTTTGTTTTTGTTTGTTTGTTGATTAACGCCGCACTCTTTGTATCAACAAATATTCAAAAGGATAATTTTCAACACCTGCAATTCCTACATACATATCAAGTATTTGCTAGAAAACCGAATTAAGAATAAAATTAATTTTATATACTAACATATGTTTAGATGCAAAGATGTGCTATTCAAGCTATATGACGGCGGTCTGTAAATAATCGAGTCTGGAGCAGACAATAGTCACCTTTTACGGCAAGTATGGGTTACTGAAGACCTATTCTACCTCGGGTCTTCCCGGGTCTCCCCGGGTCTTCCTGGGTATAAGACAGACATCGGCCGTGAATGTAATGACGCCACCAAACATGGTGTGACGTCATATACTGACAACCGGAGCGTCTGGTTATCAGAGAAACCAATAATCGCATGGAATATTTATTGAATACCACACCATCTCTTCCTAATTACACACTATTCATATAATCATTTATCAATCAAAATGAATGTATTCATGTGCCTTGAAAAATCAAAATTCTCAGGTGGACAATTGACTTGCATTTGCATGTGTTTGTGACGTGAGCAACCGGTGAAGCAGGATACGCTCATCTTTTTGCGAACATCTGGTTTCATCACTGTTTGGCAGTAAATCATAATGACATGCTCACGATACAGTGGAAATCGTAAAATGGACTCTGCTTTTAGCAGAGAATTCTTATTAATATGGAAATATTTGCAACAACTCAATCAGACTATGATGTATTAACACGTGTTTTAAAAAGCATAGTTGTTTTCAATGCAACCATGACTTAGATCTTACTGTTGTGTACGTCAATAAACAGTTATTTCCACGCATTCCAAGCCGAGAAAACAAAATAGTTCACAAACAATGCCTTATTTATCTGAGCGAAAAGCTCACTTGCTATACACTAAGGTTTAATATAACGAACTAAAGTCTCGTCGCTTCATACGGAGCATCGCCCAGGCAACGCCGCGACTCTGACCGAGTTATGTCTATTTCCTCTTTATTTATTCCTATCTCACAGAAACATGTTATGAAATTATGCATTAAGCATATATTTCAAATTCAAACGTTCTCAGCCGATTAAAAAAATAATTTATGACGTTGGAAACACAATGTGGGAACTATAGCACTTGCGATATTTCATCGATTACAATCTAATAAATATTTATTTATTTTCATTTCGTCTATACAATGACAATATTGCCCACATAAAAAAACAATTTACATGTCTGTGGATTCATGATATATAAAAAGTAAGATACGCGAATAATAAACAGGTATGCATTTTCTATTTCTACTAAACACGAGCCTTTTTGTCAAGCATATTTCTCTCAGCTTTATAAACACTTGTTTTATCGCTTGCTTGCACATGTTTGAAAGTAAAAGGAGGCGAACATCCCCCACTCCGGATCGATCCTGTCCAGCAGACCTGTGAAGATCCGGGGTAGAATAGGTCTTCAGCAACCCATGCTTGCCGTAAAAGGTGACTATGCTTGTCGTAAGAGGCGACTAACGGGATCGGATGGTCAGGCGCGCTGACTTGGTTGATGCATGTCATCGACCCCAATTGCATGGATCGATGCTCATGATATCAATCACTGGATTGCCTAGTCCAGATTCGATTATTTTACAGACCGCCGTCATATAGCTGGAACATTCCTGAGTGCAGCGTTAAACAACAATCAAACAACCAACCAACCAACCAGCAGGAGCCGTTTTCCCCAGCATCCCCCCTCCTTATTGCGAGACTCCCACTGAAGTGGCTCCATCCTTGTGTGTTTTTATTGTGAAGGTTAAGTAAGAGGTAGTCACATCCAGCGTAACGCGCCCCCAACATTGCAAGGCAGGGGAACTATTGGAAATATGTACAGTAGTGTTGTTAGCCTTTGAAGTCTGAAAGACAGAGATCTTCATTTCTAATAGCATCTTTCCTACGTGATGTTTTCGTGACTGTTTTGGTTGTTTAAATTACGTGTGCGCGAAAGTGATCATGACATTACGACGTTGTTTTAAAAAACAATATGATTTAGTTATATGTTCTGTTTTTCTATTTACAAACATAAATAAGTGGGTCAAGTGAGGAGACGGATAAAACGGCTTGTAGACAGAGATCTTTATTTCTAAAACATATTTTCCAGTGAGATGTTTTTGCAAGGAATGTTTGTTGCTTAAACGACATTCCAGTATGCTTTATGATGGCTTTGTAAATGTGAGCGGGGTGACCTCGTGGTAGAGGATCAATCTGTACTACGCGAACACGTCCATTGCCAAAGAGATAGCTTTCTCAAGATGTCAGGTCTTCGGTAACCCCTGCTTACCGTAAAAGGTGACTATGCTTGTCGTAAAAGGCGACTAACGGGATTGGGTGGTCAGGCTCGCTGACTTGGTTGATGCATGTCATCGTAACCAAATTGCGTGGATCGATGCTTATGATATCAATCACTGGATTTTCTGGTCCAGACTCGATTATTTACAGACCGCCGTCATATAGCTGGAATATTGCTGAGTCCGGCGTTACACAACAAACCAACCAACAAATGGTATCACTTACGAACACGGAAGTTCAACCGCATTTTTTGTCCAGTGTTGAATACGAAGGTCTTAGGACCACTCCCAACAGGATGTGAAGAAGCCAAATATTCAACTTAAGGAAATGCTAGGTTATTTTTTTATTAATATTATGGTAAACAATGACGTCATAAGAAATCAATATGTGACTTCCATTTGATATATGTATACATATTATCTAAACTACCACTAATAGTGATGATAAGTCCTATTTGTATCTCACCGAACTCAAACTTAGGGATCATTTGTGCAAAGGTCTAAAAACGTGACAGAAATGTATTGGTGTAAAACGTATTAGCAAAGACCGTTTCTTTACAACACATAATTCATTATCTAATTATCAAATCAATAATCCTCATCAGATTCATAAACAAAAACGCTTTTGCCATAAATCGAAGATGCAGTCCGTTAGCTGACTAATCGAACAAGCCTCAAGACATGGCAAACTTGTTTACTGTGACACTTCGTGCACACAGGCAGCACAGCTGTGTTCCACTTAAATATTGAACGTTATAGTCCAATCGAATGCGCCCTGCTATTATAGGAAATCGCGCTACAAGTTCTCGAGCCTTCCCGTTCCAGGCGCCGGGAAGTCTAATCGAATAGACCCGGATTGCTCGGCAGTGATAACGGGAGCCGATAGACACACTTATATACCTTGCCATTCGCCCAGCATTACGGTGTTTGTTGACCTGAGGACAAATGGCGGTACGTCGTTTCCGTTAATGTTAAAGGTAAGTTGGAGTTGTTTTGTTTTAGAATCACAGTATCTTCATCAGTTAGATGTATTTAAGTATGACATGCATCTCCAGCACTGATACATGTATTTATGTCATACAAAAATTTTCGTTTTAATGTTTATGGGGTACTGTATTTTAACCATGTTTATATTGTCTTCGTTTTTCGCGACAACTTGACTTTGAGATTAACAAGTACATAAACTAAATTTTCAGTGTAAAGCCAGGTTACTTGTAGATTTAAATGCGCTAAATTGAATTCTGGACTCTTAATAAAACCCGAACTCTTTTCATGTTAGTAAATACAATGTTTGTTGAGTGAAGCGGCAAGGGTTTAGTCTGATGTATTGAATGCGTTTTCGATCTTAATTAAGGAAACGCTACTACTAATAATAATAACAACAACAACAACAATAATAATAGACGATGTATATTGCTTAATTTCCCTACTAATCAGGTGCATGCTCAAAGTGCTGAAAACATGATCCTTAAACCGCAATCCTGCAATTGAGTGAGTGAGTGAGTTGGGTTTAACGCCACTTTCAACTTTATTCCAGTTATATCACGGCGTGTCAGCTTAATGTGGGAGGAAATTAAAGCCTGAAGTCTCAGACGTTCAGCACTTCGGTGAAACCCACGGGTATGGTGCGGACAAACCTAGTTGAACATATGAACGTATTTCGTACAGGTACTTCGTTCGCCAATGTGATGTGTGAACCCTTTATGGAAATTAAGGAAGCCTTGCAGGGTTTCGTTCTAAACCGCACATCACTTCTATGCCTTCGCACTGCTCTCTGTGATGCAAAAGACAGACACTGCGATATAGACGTACAGTTAAAAGCGGTGGCACATGAAACTCGCTCACTCACGTCTTATTTCTAAGGCGTTATTTGTTCGCATAGATGCAGAACGCGGGTCATCAAATACAAAACAGGTGAACAATTGTTTGTTTGTTTGTTGTTTAACGCCGCACTCAGCAATATTCCAGTTATAGGACGGCGGTCTGTAAATAATCAAGTCTGGACCAGACAATCCAATGATTGACATCATGAGCATCGATCCACGCAACTGGGATACGATGACATGCATCAACCAAGTCAGCGACCGTGACCACCCGATCCCGTAAGTCGCCTCTTACGACAAGCATAGTCGCCTTTTACGACAAGCATTGGTTGCTGAAGACCTATTCTACCCCGCAACCGGATCTCCGCGGGTCAGGTGAACAAATGACATGTCCTTGCATGTGTTTGTGATGATGCTACCGGTGGGGCATGAAACGCTCGCCTTTTCGCGAACAACTGCATCACTTTTTATCACTTTTTTATCGTGAATCATCAACATGTGCTTATGATTCAGTCGAAATCGTACAATAGAATCCACCATTAATTGAGGTTTTTAAATGGGCTTTGTCGCTTTAATAAACTCGGTATGTAACTCTGAAATAAAATCTAAATTCTGAAACATATTCCATTAGGATTAAAAGGTTAGATTTTATGAAATGGATCACTGCGAATCCGTGATGACGCCAGGTGTTCGCGAAAAGGATAAACACGTCCTGCCCTACCGGGAGAAACATTTATTAATCAATTATCACGTTTTGTTAACAAATTAACAGTCACCTTATTGACATATTTACAAATGGTGAGGTGACATGGGGTTTACGGTCGAGTTCAAGGTTATTGCACTTACATAGCGACATGTGTGTGTGTCTGTGTGTGTGTGTGTGTGTGAGAGAGAGAGAGAGAGAGAGAGAGAGAGAGAGAGAGAGAGAGAGAGAGAGAGAGAGAGAGAGAGACAGACTGCTTGCACTTGTCCGGACAAATGCCGATTTAGTAGTGCTAGCTCACTGAGATACCATGCCGTAGTTTAACATAAATACCCCACTCAGACACAGTATACTGACTCCGAGCCGACCAGTCCTTGTTTTAGCCCCTAAATACCTAGCGCCTGGTAGGTAACAACAAGTACCATCTTTTAACGTCTTTCGGTATGACGCAGCTAGGGTTCAAACCCCGACATCCGATCTCCAAGCCGACGCTCCACCACTTGACCATGGAGACGGTCTATCTACAAATGATTCACACATATATGACGCACTGGTTGAAGATGAGATCGTGTAGATGAGCCAGTGGGTGAGCGTTTTACGCGGCTGGTAGCAATGTTTCATCCACGATGTGGGCCTTCGGCACGGCGAGCTAACAAAATTCCCCCACAGCCCAGAGTAACTGAAGAAAGGGCCCTTTGGTGAAGTGAGTGAGCGAGTTGGGTTTTACGCCGCTTTTAACAGTTGTCCAGTTATATCGCGGCGTGTCAGCTTAATGTGGGAGGAAAGCCCGAAGTGATGCAGGTCTCAGACGTTTACCACTTCGGTGAAACCCACGAGCACGGGTATGGTGCTGGCAAACCTAGAAACATAACCGGGGCGAACCGGATAATAGGTTTCTGGCGTGCCCAAGGGCCGCAACTCTGCACAGCGAATCGTGGCACCTTAGACGACTGGGCCACCCTTGCCTCCCTTCTGGGGAAGAATTAAGCAGTACTAAACAAATACTCGGCTATAATGCTGTAGATAGGGTGTCAGGAACTCGTGCTTGGAACAGTTATCAACATATATGTACACAGAAAAAAACAAAGTATCGTTAATCCAGACATTTGTTCAGGAGGACTTCTTTGGGAAAGGGACCGACCGGATAAACGGAGTTTCACCGTTTGGTAGAGAGGGTGCATTTGTATCCATTACATTTGAACCAGTTAAGAACGTTTTAATTAAACATATTAAACTAACGATTCGTTGTAATTTTCCTTGACATGATGTCAATACATCGATGAGAATATCAACAGCTTGTATCGATCTTACGCAAGACCGTCGATATTTCGATTGAATTCGTAGTTTATTAACGCTATATACGGTATATCAATGCCTTTGTTAAACACTCTACAGTGTCTTCGTGATGGAATAGGGGCGGTCGGGTAGCCTAGTGGTTAAAGCGTTCGCACGCCACGCCGAAGACCCGGGTTCGATTCCCGACATGGGTACAATGTGTGAAACCCATTTCTGGTGTCCCCCGCCGTGATATTGCTGGTATATTACTAAAAACGGCGTAAAACCATACTCGCTCACTCACTCACTAGTTTATTAACGCTATATACGATATATCAATGCCTCTGTTATGCACTTTACCGTGTCTTTTTTTTTAAATAAATGGTTTCTTGAAGAGATACATGTTCACCCATTCAGACTTTATTTAAAACTACCGGCTTAAAACAAGCTAAACATAATTTTTGTCAGGCTTTGAGATCAAAAGCCAGTGAGCAACGATCCACGCAATTGGGATCGATGATATGCATCAACCAAGTCAGCATGCCTGACCGCCCGACCCCGTTTGTCACCTCCTACGACACGCATAGTCTACTCTTCCGCCAGGCATTGGTTGCTGAGGACCTCTACGAACCCGGATCTTCACAGGCTCTGTCCTGTCTCAGCTGTGTGTATTGTCTGAAATAATCCCCTGTTCCACTGTCTCCCAACTGGCTGTCAGACAAATGGGTGGCAGTATAACCGGTGAGTGCGGGGGTATTTTTTCAGCAATATCCCAGTGATGGCATCAATACATGCAATTGGGATACGATGACATGCAATCAACCAAGTCAGCGACTCTGACCATCCGGTCCCGTTAGTCGCCTCTTACGACAAGCATAGTCGCCTTTTACGGCAAGCATGGGTTGCTGAAGACCTATTCTACCCCGGATCGATCCCAATTGCGTGGATCGATGCTCATGATATCAATCACTGGATTGTCTGGTCCAGACTAGATCATTTACAGACCGCCGTCATATAGCTGGAATATTGCTGAGTGCGGCGTTAAACAGACACCAACCAACCAACCTCCCGTGCTCCATTTGTCCATCAGGGATGACCTTAACTTTATTGACTTCGACAAAATAATGATTACCCATTTTATTACCGGCACAAGATAATCAGGACACAAGATACCTACAGTGGATGAAAATGATTATTGACAAGATATGTTCCTCTTCTTGATTTGACCCACGTCTTCTGTCTTGATTGGCAGAATAGATCTCGTCGGATAATCCTGGAAGATTCATAATGGGTGGTCGTTACCTCCTCATTCGCCTTCGTCTTCACGTACGCTGGTTCTTGCTTCCTGCACACTGGCTTAAACACTTGGAAGCTCTTCTTTGGAAACTATTTCCTGCGAGGATAGTGAGTGAGTGAGTGAGTTGGGTTTAACGCCGCTTTTTACAGTATTCCAGTTATATCACGGCGTGTCAGCTTAATGTGGGAGGAAAGCCCGAAGTGATGCAGGTCTCAGACGTTTACCACTTCGGTGAAAACCCACGAGCACGGGTATGGTGCTGACAAACCTAGAAACATAATTGGGGCGAACCGGGATTCGAACCCACAATCATAGGTTTCTGGCGTGCCCAAGGGACGCAACTCTGCACAGCGAATCGCGGCGCCCTAGACGACTGGGCCACCCGTGCCCCCCCTGCGAGGATAGAAATGGCGAGGTGGTGATGAAGGCTGATATAGGCTTCAAGTAAATTGCGGTTGTGTATCGAATTATTTTATTATTCAATATATGGAAATCAAAATTTTATTTTATCACATAACAGTAAATTATGCCTCAGGTAGTGTGGCTTTTATAAGAAACTGCAGTAGCTGTGAGCCAAGGCTGTCATGTGTAAATATGATGTGTTACAAGAGGGATTACAGAATATCAAAGAATGAATTGCTTATCGTGACTGTGTGAGGTTTTACAGTGTCTTAAGCAATAATCTAGCCAGATAATGTCGGGGCTCCAAGGCCGTGCATTCTTTCTATGAAGGAACTTGACTGAGGGGAGTGAGTGGCCATGACGAATGAAGGCTTCTCACCGCTGAAGTACCCATCTACCCCTTGTGATTATCTCAATAAGGTTACGAATACAGCAACACACGGTTCAAACTACAAACCACATGGCACCTTTGCCACCAAATCACCATACAACCACACGCCACCACACACCATACAACCACACGCCACCACACACCATACAACCACACGCCACCACACACCATACAACCACACGCCACCACACACCATACAACCACACGTCACCACACACCATACAACCACACGCCACCACACACCATACAACTACACGCCACCACACACCATACAACTACATGCCACCACACACCATACAACTACACGCCACCACACACCATACAACCACACGCCACCACACACCATACAACCACACGCCACCACACACCATACAACTACACGCCACCACACACCATACAACTACACGCCACCACACACCATACAACTACACGCCACCACACACCTTACATCTGGATCCCACACCCACCACACGCCACCACACACCATACATCTGGATCTCACACACACCAGCACACCGCACATCATACACCATACATCTGGATCCCACACCCACCAGCACACCGCACATCATACACCATACATCTGGATCCCACACCCACCAGCACACCGCACATCATACACCATACATCTGGATCCCACACCCACCACCACACCGCACATCATACACCATACATCTGGATCCCACACCCACCAGCACACCGCACATAATACACCATACATCTGGATCCCACACCCACCACCACACCACACATCATACACCATACATCTGGATCCCACACCCACCAGCACACCGCACATAATACACCATACATCTGGATCCCACACCCACCACCACACCACACATCATACACCATACATCTGGATCCCACACCCACCAGCACACCGCACATCATACACAATACATCTGGATCCCACACCCACAACCACACGCCACCACACACCATACATCTGGACCCCACACCCACCAGCACACCGCACATCATACACCATACATTTGGATCTCACACCCACCACCACACCACACACCACACACCATACATCTGGATCCCACACCCACCAGCACACCGCACATCATACACCATACATATTGATCCCACACCCACCACCACCCACCGCGCATCACCACACACCATTCATCTGGATCTCGCACCCTCACCATCACGCCCCACATCACCGCACCACAGACCGCACATCACCACACATTTTCATCCCTCACATAGCACCTCACCACCCAGCACCACCCCAAACACCGTACACCACACACCGTACCCCACACACCGTACCCCACATCGTACCCCACACACCTAACACCACACCCCACACCGCACCCCACACACCGCACCCCACACACCGCACCCCACACACCGTACCCCACACACCGCACCCCACACACCGCACCCCACACACCACACACCGTATCACACACACCGCACCCCACACCCCACACACCGTATCCCACACACCGCACCCCACACACCGCACCCCACACATCACACCCCATGCACCGCACCCCACACACCACACACCGTATCACACACACCGCACCCCACACCCCACACACCGTACACAACACACCGTACCCCACACACCGCACCCCACACCCCGTACCCCACACACAACATATCGCACTCCACACACCGTACCCCACACACCGCACTTCACACACCGCACTTCACACACCGTACCCAACACACCGCACTTCACAAACCGTACCCCAGACACCGCATTTCACACACCGTACCCCACACACCGCACTTCACACACCGCACTTCACACACCGTACCCCACACACCGCACTTCACACACCGTACCCCAAACACCGCACTTCACACACCGTACCCCACACACCGTACCCCACACACCGCACTTCACACACCGTACCCCAAACACCGCACTTCACACACCGTACCCCACACACCGTACCCCACACACCGCACTTCACACACCGTACCCCACACACCGCACTTCACACACCGTACCCCACACACCGCACCCCACACACCGCACTTCACACACCGTACCCAACACACCGCACTTCACACACCGTACCCCACACACCGCACTTCACACACCGTACCCCACACACCGCACTTCACACATCGTACCCCACACACCGCACTTCACACACCGTACCCAACACACCGCACTTCACACACCGTACCCCACTCACTGCACTTCACACACCGCACTTTACACACCGTACCCCACACACCGCACTTCACACACCGTACCCCACACACCGCACTTCACACACCGCACCCCACACACCGCACTTCACACACCGTACCCCACACACCGCAACCGACACACCGTACCCCACACTCCTAACACCACACACCGCACCCAACACACCACGACACATCAAAGTAATACGATCCTGGCAGAGCTGCGAGGCGCGACTGCGATTTTCTGCCTCCAGACCCCTGTGCCCCTATTTGTGTTGATGAAATTAAGACCGGTTCCCCTGTTCTTTCTGTTTAAAATGTTCAAATGGCAAAGCTTATAAAACAAGCAGGTGACGAACTCCCGAGGGCGTCTTTCATATCGTATGAGGTCACAACAACCCAATAACAATAAACTATACCCCGGTATTAGATTATATGAATAATCGTTTCACTGGAACGCTGAGGCTCAGATATATGTCAAGCATTGTAAATACAATTTGCAGCTGTTGCCATCGTCAACTTGATGCATGTAGTCGCGAGTATTGATCGTGGTTCCTCATGCACTTTATTACAGGCAATAGATAAAGGTATCCATCGAACGTTCCTTTCATTTGCTGCTTAATGCCCCCAAGAGTCTTTTTTTATTGTGACATTTGTGACGTCAGAAAGATGTATTCCATTGAGACATGTTTAAGTCACGTGTTACTATAGGTCTTTCAGCCTTTGGATTCCGCTCGATGACTTCCTTTAGGTGCTTCCAGTAAAGAACACGTTTACCCTTTTCGCGAACACCTGGTATCATCACTTATTTTTAGTGATCCACGC
The DNA here is from genome assembly GCF_022045235.1 of Haliotis cracherodii. Taxonomy (NCBI): domain Eukaryota; kingdom Metazoa; phylum Mollusca; class Gastropoda; order Lepetellida; family Haliotidae; genus Haliotis; species Haliotis cracherodii. Next base: position 9,689,966 of record NW_027266279.1, on the reverse strand, counting down.
ATACCATTTCGACATTTACATCCAGGAAAACAGGTTCATATCTTTCTTCACGATTCTACTTGATGGTTTGAAGATAATAATTTCTGAGACCAAGGATGTCAGATCGTTCACATAACACAGCACTATTTTCACCATTTATCTTTTTGAATTCGAATCAAATGTATCCAAAAGTTTGTATTGTAAACAATCAAATCATGTTCAGTTTCAAGGTATTTCTTCAAGAGTCTTATTGACATGTACTTATTTCCTAAATGAAGTTTAACAATTGCACGTCTGACGTCTGAGAACTGTCTAATTTTTATCAAACCTCCATGGTTTTGATATGTTCCCTACTTGCTTCGCCTGATTGATGCAGTCCGGTCGACGGACAGCATTTTGCAGCTCGTTCGGAGACATACTATGACCTTTAGAAGCTCGCTTCATGTATTTATTAATGACATAAAATGGTTTTCTTCTTTCTGATACACATTGAACTTTTTCCCATATGCAGAGTAGCGCATGTTGTCAGTCAAAGACGACGTATACTATGCAGCACGTGCAGTACATATTTGCGCTGTTCCTCCTACCGCTGTGCCCCCCTCCGTTAAAGATGTCAACTTGTACACATAATTATAACAACATTATGATGTCTTTAAAAAAAATCAAGTGATGGTAATAAAAATAACAAACAGCAGATATTGTTGGGTACATGGTATTCATCGACCTGTATCGTATTTACATTTAATAGACTATTGCCGATTTTGAGTCATTTTGAGCCAAATAACTAGTTAATCATATAGTCTATGAAATCTTATATCACACAATGTATTTCTCTCCTCAAAAGTTAAAACAATCAATTTTCCTGATGCTGTTTAGAGCGGTTTTACTGCAACCACATCACTTTTATTCAAATATAATAATTTACAGAATAGCAACCTTTCACAAAGTTTAATTCTGTAGAGCGGCAATGTTACAGTTTATAAGATTTATCCACACATTTTGCCTCACAAACACTGGAATCACAAGTACAGCGGGTTTACCATTGAAGATCTACTTGAGAAAATGGCAGAAACTTAGAAAGCACCCATAACTGCTTAGGGTGAAACGATACACCGATATTCCGATGAATCGCGATACTTGACTAACGATACGATACACGTGGGTCTATTCATCGATACGCCACGATACGGAATGCACGTCTAAGTACAATGTTCCTTGGCTAGTGCACCCTTCAATATAGCGCTGACTCGGTTATAGAGCGCGGTAACGCATGGCTCCCAAAACTTACTTACATTTTAATAAGCTCAAGTTTCTTCACCGACAGGATGGTTTTTCCAATCACAAAAAAACATTATCAGCACGAGCAGGGAACACCGGAAATACCAGTTAATAAATCCGAACTCAAGTACGCAATTAAATCCTATAAATATACTATCTGGTTATATAAACGTGCTTATTACTTGCCCGTGAAGAGATCACCCGTTTAATAAACATACAGCTGTATTACACATTATGTAATACCAAAACGCGTGCTTATGTACTCTCGGAACACGTTTCACGAACAAATATTGAAAGCTCTCAACACCCCTTGGCTTATTCAACGACATTGTGTGTGGAGATGATAGATCACTGAGAGGAGCTTAAGCACACTCGATGACCCAGCAACCTTGTTGCTAGGCTGACGTCACATGGCATTGTTTCGCCGACGGATCTTGCAACAAAATTCCACAAATTACGTCATCGGGTATTGTGACGTGATTGTAAACTTTGAGGTGCAAGGCCCCGTTCCACAAGGCGATCGTACGGTAGCGCAACGACAGTCGTTGGTCTAAGTTAAAGTATATGAGTTTCGATAACCTTAACGCTACGATAATTTTGTGGAACGGACGCCTGAATTCTAAAGGTGGACCGTTGGATGGTATTAAATTCATACGTTTCAACTTTTGACGTATTTGAAGTATTACTGTGTTATACTCAGTTGGATTATGCCGTGTATCGTGTAGGTGTCAGCCTATTCACACTCAACAGTATAATTCTAAAAACGTTATAAATGGCCAGTAATAAATAAAATACTAAACTCGCTCCCGTGTAAAACCAATTTTATGAAACTCGTGAATAGTTGTGGTATCTGACTCGCTTTCGCTCGTCAGATACCAGAACTATTCATTCGTTTCATAAAATTGGTATTACACGGGAGCTCGTTTAGTATTCTATATTTATTATATAAATGGACTCATGTTCGTAATATATTTTATTAATTTTATTCAAAATTTCATTCAATATTGTTTACATTGTTTCGGCGAAATCGTATGTGAAGTGATCAGTAGGTCGCACAACTCACCGTTATTTACAGCAACCACGGTCAGATTGCAGGTTGCAACGAACTTTAGTTGCCAGTGAATGGATACAAATATATCAAATGCCATACTTTGACTCTCCAAAAACATATTTGTGGCAACTTGACTATCGTATGTTAACATAGCGTTTTGCAATCGAAATACACGTAGTGTGGGAACTCTCTACGGTGACTGGTCAAATTGTACCATACGTAAAAATAATCTCGATTTTAGCAATCACCTGCTAGGCTTGTGTTCTTATAATTTTAAATATATGTTTTATATAAAGTTGCACCAAAAGTAAAACGTTATTGAAATATGCTATTCCTGATAAAACAATAAATTCAAATACAATTTCTTCCGACCATTGCATCCAAATTCTTTGAAGTTATATGACTGGGTACATTTTAACTGAATCACCGGTAGATTGGGATAAAACGTGTGTACGGATGGTTGCTATTTCAGGCTCAGTTTATGAGACAATACACACGATAATCTTAATCTCTGCACATAAATCAATGCCCTGGAGAGCAGGAAATAGAATGTTAATGGTAAATCATCGTGTCTAGTTATGTTTTATATCAAATTTCATTATTTTATTGACCAGGTTTGTAATACCTGGTGCATCCCCTATTGGCCTACATCCCATTTGGCCTAAAGAAACAGAAATGACCTTTCCCATTTGGCCTACCACAGATTATTTTAAACAACCTACACCCCTGTTGACAAAAATGGTTTGGTTTGAGCTGAATTAGCCTTAGTTATTTCCCACAGGCGTCTTCTGTGAAGTTGATTAATGTAACTATATCACAATTAATTAATCCTTTTCAATACGATGATCCATTATTGGTTTCGTTACTTATGCTCATAAGCATTGTATATAACTGGCTTCGTTGCCTGTTGTGTATTTAGTCAATATTATTAAATATTATTGGTTTCATTTCTTTGATCACATACCATTGTATACGGGTAATGATAACGAAGTTAATTTAATAACAAAACATTGTTCTTAGTATTCATAGTGTAAAAGTACTAACGGTTATCAGTGCATCATTAAAACAAGAATTGCAGTTAGATCCGCTATCTGTCATAGATCTCCTGAAGCCAAGAGATGCAATAGCGAAGGCCAAACCAACTCTATTTCTGAGAGACGAACAGCTGCTCGAACGTATATAAACAGAGCAGCCAAGGATAAAAATGAAATCATATCAATATAAGAAAATAGAAATCATATCAATGCAAAAACAGAAATTATGTGAACCCCGAACACACAATAGATATGGGTACGCTACTCACACAAAGAAGGACAGGTCAGGTCAGCCGAAATTGCCTAGGCAGAAGGCGACCTCTTAAACACTTAATGCAACAACAACAACAGTGCATCATTCTTCATAATGGAAGGTATTCAGAGGGTTGAGTATGTTCAGTCACAGAGAGGTGGTCGTCAAGTTTTGATTGACAGTTTTAAATATAGAATTAACAGAAAGCGGTCAACTGCAACTTACTGGAAGTGTGTTGATGCGGTTCGAGGGTGTAAGGCAATATGTACAACTGTAGGAGACTTGATATAAACATATTTATTTCCATAAAGGAGGGATTGGCAAACAAGCAATTTTTGCTGATCTGAATGCCTCTCCCAAACATGATACATATACAAATAGAAATGTATTGATAGTGACATGAGAAATAGCATACATTATATAACTGGCATTAAAGGTAAGTATTGTTCTGTAAGTGTTTACTTACTGGATTATCTTCCATAGTGAGTGAGTGAGTGAGTGAGTATGGTATTACGCTGCTTTTAGCAATATTCCAGCAATATCACGGCGGGGGACACCAGAAATGGGCTTCACACATTGTACCCATGTCGGGAATCGAACCCGGGTCTTCGGCGCGACGAGCGAACGCTTTAACCACTAGGCTACCCGACCGCCCCTTATCTTCCATAACTACAGTTACATTATTATTTACATTCAGCACAACAACATCGCAGTATCTTATAGCAAAGACATCATCTCAGACAAAATCTCTAAATCCGCATGAAGATAGAATAAAACTGTGCACCGATTTCAAAATTTCAAGATTTGTTACGGTCGTTAAATTTGAATTACCATTTAGAATTGAATTTAAATCGTAGCCTTTTACGAAACAATACATGTTTTGCCTTACTGTACTGTTTAAGGGACACGCAAGTCAGAAATGAAGTGAATCTTCCGTATGATAGCCACAACAACATCTCGGGCTGTCTGATATAAATCAGGCAAATTGGTAGGCGACTTTCTTAGAGATGTGTGTGCTGTCCACAATTATCCTCCTGGGAATGACACTGTCATAAGAGTAATCGAATTCGCTGAAGGGATACGATGGGTTTTTTTTAAAAAGCGAATAACACTCGATAAATATGTTTTGTACACCATGAATCATAAACAACTATTATTCGAATCCTTTTTTCAAACTCTGAAGCGTACATCGTAGATCGTGTTAGGTAGGCAGAGCATGTACTATTGTGTTGGTCATCTACCACCTACGACTCCACCTCCTTAAGTGAGGGTATCACTGTCCCCTGACAATGTTGACATCTTAATTTCTCTGAAACAGAACCTGAAGTTGAACTATTCACACTGCGAAGTGCATTGATTATTTTCTGGTGTTTGAACTTTGAAGTTTCCTGCTGTTTTGAAATTTGACATGTTTTGATGGAGGGTGAGAGAAAGTTCCACTTTGAAGCCTGACAAGTAGTCCTGTTATTATAAAATGATTTTGACTGTTCCAAAATCATGAAGGTCAAATCCTGACATGCTTGAAGCCTCGAAATTTAATAAATGCTGGAGTACTGGAGTACTCTTTTTTATCGTTGCGTATCGGGATAGGTATCGTATCGTGACCAGATATCGAGATACGTATCGTATCGTGACCTTCCTGTATCGTTGCAGCCCTAATAACTGCACAACCACATACAGTTCCCCTCTCCTCATCTTACAACCAATTACAGGCCCGTCGATTTCGCTTCGCCGTCCAAGGTGGGCATTGTTAGTTGACGAAGACGTTGTCTTCAACGGTGTTGATGTATGTCGTGTTGCTGATGGCACTTCCGTGTGTACATACACTATTTTACCGGAGAACAACAAAGTGCGTGATTAAGATCTTTATCTTTTTTTAAGATGTTTAATTTTATTGACCTTTACAAGATAACGCACTCCTCTGTTGCGTGATTATAAATAAATGTGTTTAGGGAGAATCAACGCCTGCGAGTAAACACGAGATTACAACAAAGTTTCTGAAGGAAGCATTGGTGTGATATGTCTTATTTTTACGCATTTTTTTCCATTCTTTAAGACGTACCAGCCAAGTATAACACTATTAGGAGAATTCCGAGGCCGTCTTTCTTTGCATCAGAACTTTCAATTTGCGCTTGATAATTTCTCAAAGGGCCACCACGTGAAGGAGGAAATGTGGATAAGACCCGCTATGCGTTTGTGTTCAATTTGTGAGTCAGGCCAGGAAGTCCTGCCGTACGGAAGTCTTAGCATCCCTGCACCACAGTGTTTTGACGTTGTTAAAGACCTCCTTGGATTCAACTCACCAGAGCTCTTTTTGAGCAATTGAGTTTTTACTCAAGGGTTTCTATTCTAATTGGGTTATTGTATTTTTCATTGGGTAACCAATATTTTTTCACTCATCTATTCACCACTCTATTGTTTTTTTCCAAAATTAATGAACTTTTTAAGATTTAAAAAAATGAAATAATGTTTTGGATGTATATAACTGTTCTGAATATATAGGCTTGACTCGGAAAGTAAAGTAGCTCGTAATTGTGTTTCGGAAATTGGCTCCTTTGTACGCATGCTGAAAAAGCTTCATTTGGAATTTACTCGTGATGTTTTTCATTTAATGCATGCGTTCGTTCACAGGTTAATTGAAAGTAATTGGGTTTTGAATATTTCTAGGGGGTATTTTACACAAATACGCTGCTTGTCTGTAGCTCTGTATTTAGGCGTATATAAACTTTAAACTTAACGTCGGTGATACTCGCAAGTAGAATGACATATATCATCTTACATTTAGTGAGTGAGATGGGCTGAACACCGCTTGATTTGTTTGTTATTTGTTGTTTAACGCCGCACTCAGCAATATTCTAGCTATATGGCGGCGGTCTGAACCAGACTGAACCAGACAATCCAATGACTAACATCATGAGCATCAATCTACGCAATTGGGATACGATGACATGCACTAACCAAGTCAGCGAGCCTGACCACCAGATCCTGTTAGACGCCTCTCACGACAAGCATAGTCGCCTTTTACGGCAAGCAAGGGTTGCTGAAGACCTTTCTAGTTCGGATCTTCACGGGTACACCGCTTGAGTTTCCACGATGTGTCGGTGTAGAAAGGTTATGCGGGTCGTAGACGTTTATATTCTTAGCACTTTAGTGACATACATTTTTTGTGACCTTAAATCCTTTACCATTTGCTATATTGTTAAAACAATGCGAAGTATTTACCATGCGAGCTTCATTGAATGCAGTGTATATATATGATGGTGAATAACTGAACAGCTGGAGAGTTGTTACCTATCAACATGTATATCCGCGAGACCTCGTTAACCACGCTAGTGTTTAGTGAACTGCCTCCATGGTTGCTTGCCAGCGGCGTTTAGTGGCGTGGCGTATTGTTCTTGTGAAGCAAAATGAAAGGAAACTATTCTCATATGATAGTACGCATGAGCAAGTCTTTAGATGAGCTGAGAACCCTTTTATAGCCAAAGGATGAACAGAGGTGAGGTGAATTGAAGCTCAAGTGTGATATAGCAAGTGTGTCTGTGTGTGTGTGTGTGTGTGTGTGTGTGTGTGTGTGTGTGTGTGTGTGTGTGTGTGTGTGTGTCCGGACTGTTGTGTACTGTTCTTGTCTCCGAGCCTTAATGCCAGGCAGAGTAACAACAATCTTACCGAAGGAGCCTTAAGAACCTTGTAATAACTGATAACACTATTGTTTTCCAGCATGGCTTTTCATGTGAAGCTTTTCAAATGCAGCACAAAGAAGAACTACCGTATTCGACGTAATAAGCGCCCAGGGCGCTCTCCTAATTAGATATAGGGGGCTCTTATTAGAATAATTTTTTTATTATTAACAGAGTTATAAAAAACAGAGTTGAAAGATAAATTTCGTGGTTTATGCTGACAGCCTGAAATGTTTATATACGACAGATTTATTTTCCAGAATTTAATTGCCAATAATTGAGGGTGCATATTACACACGAGTGCGTATTATACACGAATAAATGGGTCTTGTGTACATTGATCAATCGAAAGGGGTGCTAATTGGGATTGTTCACTAGCCAATATATTAGCAAATGTCGCCGAGGGCGCTTATTAGAGCGGGGGCGCTTATTACGTCGTTTACGGTATATACTTTTCAGAAACCATTTACTGTTATTGCCAGAACTAACTATTTGGGGGCCTTCTGCTTAATACTCTGATGAGTGGACAGGGGGCTGGAATGTTTGATCTCGATATTTTTGTTCATCCAGAACATACGTTATATTTCTCTAAAAGGGGCCATTTAAAAACAATCCCCTACCCCAAACGCATATCAAATGTTCGTTGCGTGTCTTTGGTAGAAAAAGTGAAAACATTTGCTGCTGTGTTTGCTATATTTACTAAAATAGAAAATAGACCATTTGCACCAGTAGTAACTATTAACACCATCAGAAACTACTACTGCTGGATTTGTAGAAACATATAAGCGTCAAGACCATTTACATACGAGCTCATTGTAAGATTCCGACTATATGAGTGAGTGAGTGAGTTGGGTTTAACGCCGCTTTTAACAGCATTCCAGTTATATCACGGCGTGTCAACTTAATGTGGAAGGAAAGCCCGAAGTGATGCAGGTCTCAGACGTTTACCACTTCGGCGAAACCCACAAGGACAGGTATGGTGCTGACAAACCTAGAAACATAATCGGGGCGAATAGGGAATCGAACCCACAATCATAGGTTTCTGGCGTGCCCAAGGGACGGAACTCTGCGAATCGCGGCGCCTTAGACGACTGGGCCACCCGTGCCCCCGACTATATGATAATCATGTGTTTATGAATCACTTTAAAATAGCGATGAAACCGGGTGTTCGCGAAAAGGGGAGTAGGCACCCGTCACAAACACACGCGGGTGCAAAGCAATTGTTATACTGAGAACACATGGTAAGATAGGTAACAAACTGAAAAGGGGAATTGCCCCAGACATCATTTTGTCACTGATGCGTCAAATTTGGAACTAACATGACATTGTGTACTTTAAAACTTTTTTAAACAAGCCAATGAGGCCTGGAGTATTGTCTTTCGGATCAAACTGACGCTCTTTGAAATCTTCGTAGAAGGAGTATGTTCTATTGTACCTCAAAAGTTGTGAAATCTAAACAGCAAAGCTTGGAGCTGCAGGAATATTGCTCGACATGAAGGGAACGTTGACTCTCGGAAAATTGAAGTCATCCCTCTTGTCATACAGTCTTGTGGACCGCCTCCGTGGTCTAGTGGTAGAGCGTCCTCCCGGAGAGCAGAAGGTCCGGGCTTCGATCCCCAGCCGCGTCATACCCAAAGACGTTAAAAGATGGTATTTGTCTGGCACTCGGCATTAAGGGGCTAAAACAAGGACTGGTCGGCTCGGAGTCAGTATACTGCGTCTGAGTGGGGTATTCATGTTAAACTGCAGCATGGTATCTAAGTCGGCCAGCATTAGAACTCGGCACCAGTCCAAACGATTACAAGCAGCCACGCGCACTCACCCACACAGAGAGTTTTTTTTGTTTTGTCACTCTAAATTTTTCTGCATGGATCTAAATAAAAGGCGGCCTTAGTTCAGATGGGTAACTCAGTGGAAGGGGAATTTGCTATTCGATGGTCATGAACGACATCAGAATATCGATATACCAGAAGCATAAGTTAAATCTTTGTCCAAATTACCTTGTTTTGACTTTGCCAATCCGGCAGAGAAATTCCAACTCGTATGCATAAAGAAACAGATCATCAAGAAGGGATGCACAATTAGTGCCCATGGGGATGCCTACTTGTCAGAATTTCAAATTTATGTCATCTATGAGGAGCTCCATCATCCAACACAGCGTTGTCTCAGTAAACATGGACATACAAGTGATAAGATGCAATGGAATAGGCCAGGCTCTGCACGCATGATGCTATTCGAACAAGCTAACCATAGGCTCGTAAATAGGACCCAAGACAAATAGCATGTCAATTATAGTGATGTATAGGGCTATACGACACTAACAGATTGGTAGGGAGTATTTGCATGGTATTCAGTACAGGTCGGTTAAACATGAATTGCAAAGTCGGGATTCATCGTAGATCATATCTCTGTACTCTTTTCCTCTTGTTCCTGGTGGATGTAGAGAAGACTTAAGATTATATAACTTGCTATGATTGTGTGAGCTTGATAATCCATAAATAGCGCATAGCTGTTTATTTATGGTTAAATTAGACTATTTCGTTTTTTGCTTCATTTTGTTTTGATATGTTATTTTTTCTTTGTTTGTTTGTTTTGTGTTTCTTTTTTGTTTATATATATATGTGTGTGTGTGTGTGTGGGGGGGGGGTTGTTCGGGTTTTTCTGGGAGGTGTGTGTGTGGGGGGGGTATGGGGGGTGGGGGGGATGGGGGGGGGGGGGGGGGGTATGGGAGAATTTTGCTGTGCGTGGTTTTTCTTGGTGTCTTTGCTTAAAACGAAAACCCGTGAAGTTCCGGGGTTGAATAGGTCTTCAGCAACCCATGCTTGTCAAAAGAGGCGACTAACGGGATCGATGCTCATGACGTCAATCACTGGATTGTCTGGCCCTGATTCAATTATTTACAGAACGCTCTCATATGTGTTAAACTTCAACAACTGTTGGGGGACCTTATGTTTACAAGCATTGTCAAGTGAGTATCTGGTCTTACTCTCGAACTAGGTATTAGGTGGTTTGAAAGTATATTTTATTACAAAATTGACGAAGTATTTCAGTTTTTGCATAAACAGGATATCACGTTCTCGTTAGATTTTGTATGATTCGTTTCATATTTCATATTTCTTGTTTCTGATGTAGTACGACCTTGTTTGCATTGTACCTTATTTTGGTACAAACAATGTGATATAACGTTGACAGGCAGCTGTGACAAACAATTAGAAGTCATGCTCAGACAATCCAACAGTGACTGAAAAGGTGTTGCACCTACTAAATATAATTGCATTGCGTTGTTGATTCTAACACTACATACTGATTGCTTGATAAGTAGAAAAGTAGAACTGAATTCCCAGCCCCTGTATAGATGTATGTTACGGGGGGCATGGGGGGCACGGGGAGCCCAGTCTTCTAAGTCGACACGATTCGCTGTGCAGAGTTGCGTCCCTTGGGCACGCCAGAAACCTATGATTGTGGGTTCGAATCCCGGTTCGTTCCGATTATGTTTCTAGGTTTGTCAGCACCATACCCGTGCTCGTGTGTTTCACCGAAGTGGTAAACGTCTGAGACTTGCATCACTTCGGGCTTTCCTCCCACATTAAGCTAACACGCAGCGATATAACTGGAATACTGTTAAAAGCGGCGTTAAACCCAACTCACTCACTCACTATGGTACGCCTTGTACGTCCAATGGCAGTTTGTCATACAGACCCTGAAACAAATATATCAAATACAGACCATGCAAGTCTATAATGTTTGGCAAGTCTAGATCCCTGCAGTATCTGACAATGAAGAGAGTCTCTGGGCTCCTTTTTATTGTGTTTAATCAGATTATATGATAATTTAACAACCTTTTTTGTCTGTACGAAATGTTCATTTCAGAGACTAGATGTAAGTCTAGTCCAATGGAATCAGTCTCGGACACATTATTATTCTCCGTCATAGGATTTCTATATTTTAACACTTGTTGACAGATGCGTGGGGTCATCAATTAAAGGTCAATGGACAAGCTAATGAGTTACAGGTAAAATTTGTTTCCCTCATAAAACGACAACACCTACACTACATCTGGTGGGCGCTGAGATTGCGATTTTTCACTGTACACAGATGGGTTTGTCACATGGAGTGATGAATTATCAATGTGTGTCCATCAGTACCATTAGGGCTACGATTCCATCTGGGATTAATTGGGCAAAGGACATTAATGACTGAACTACAAGTGCGTACTAGAATGTATCCATTAACAACTAGGTCGGTATTGACATACATTGTATTAACTTTGTCATGTCATTTTGCTATGGAGAAACACCCTTCTTCCTCTTCTGTCATAGTGTGTTAGACAGAAGAGGAAGAAAGGTGTTTCTCCATCGCGAATGGACATGATAAAGTATACTTCCTCTTCTGTCATAGTGTGTTAGGACCCGTGAAGATCCGGGTTTGAAAAGGTCTTCAGCAACCCATACTTTCCGTAAAAGGCGTCTATGCTTGTCGTAAGAGGCGACTAACGGGATTGGGTGGTCAGACTCGCTGACTTGGTTGATGCATGTATTCGATCCCAATTGCGTGGGTCGATGCCCATGTTGTTAATCACTAGATTGTCTGGTCCAGACTTGATTATTTACAGACCGCCGTCATATATCTGGAATATTGCTGAGTGCGGCGTAAAACAACAAACAAACATAGTGTGTTAGAGAGAAGGAGACATTTCTCAGTTTGACACACATATTTATATTACAAAACACTACAGCCGACATTTGTGACAATTCATCCATGGTTTGTTAGACTGGCGTAGGGCCTTTGTCAGATTGATTATTATTGATTCTAAATCGTTTCATGTATTTTCTTTTGTGGTTACGAACCCTAATGAATGGCCTATCTAATTAGGAAGTAAGCTTCAATGAAAGGCGTAAAAGTTCAGGTTTGTAATGTCTTACAATATAATATAAAAATTCAACGCCAGGGAATAACCAGTCACGCTTATCCGACGAAGCAGATGCCATTGGGTGTAATAGGCGAAATAAGGTGAAAAGTATATGAATGGATCATTGAAAATCAGTTATAGCATCAGGTGTTCGCAAGAAGGGTGAGCATGTTTTGCACACACAATACACAGCACAGCACATACAATACATACACAGACACACACAAAATATACCTCGACAAACACAAAATGCACCATTCACACACAATATACAGCACAGCACACACAATACATACACAGACACACACAAAATATACCTCGACAAACACAAAATGCACCATTCACACACAATATACAGCACAGCACGCACGCACACAATACACAAACACACACAAAATATACCTCGACAAACACAAAATGCACCATTCACACACAATATACAGCACAGCACGCACACACACAATACACAAACACACACACACAAAATATACCACAACAAACACAAATTACACCAATCACACACAAGATACAGCACATCAGACACACACACAATACACAAACAAACACACACACACACAAAATAGACCACAAAACAGAAAATGCACAGCACACACAATATATACAGACAGAACACAACGCAACATTATTGTTCAGACAGTATACAACACAACATTATTGTTCAGACAGTATACAACACAATAATATTGTTCAGACAGTATATACACAACATTATTGTTCAGACAGTACACAGCACAACAACCTAGCTCAGGCAGTGTACAACACAGCAATATTGTTCAGACAGTACACAACACTATGGACAGACAGTATACCACACAATTACACACACCAGTCAACAACAGAACACTATAGCTCAGAATGGGTACAAACACAACGACATTGCTCAGACAGTGCCCAACACAGAAACCAAGATACAAAACAACAGACATGAACGTAAACAGGATGCAACTATACCTATAGGAATACTTCAACTCTGACAAACAAAAACGGGTATGAATTGTTTAAAACTTTATTCTGAGTATGATATTAGAATGACAAAAGGGCGAATGAAAATAACAGATCGATCGTTCCATGGGCGACGCAACTTTCGACACGTGCCGTAGAATGTGTCTCCATAAACCGACTGACCTATTCAAATTTAGACCCGACACAATCAAACATTGATACAGCGTCACTGAATGCAGTCAACGATGAACAAATGGTCCCAAAACAATGAATTAACAGATCGATAAACAGATTGGAAACGCGGATGTAGACAACCATAACTCTCTTGATAAAGTAACATATGTCACAGTCGTCGATTTGTTTTAATTTCTGCACTGTACCCCCGATATAACGCGTCTTCAGGAAGCAAAGAGAAAATGTGGGTTTGAGGTAGTCATACTTATTAGCAATAGCATATACCTAATAGTGAGCCTACCTGCCTTGTATTGTAGTGGACTTGCGTTTCACAAAAATAATCCTATTTGCTTCTGGTTTCCTATTTATTAATGGAATGAACGTAACGTGGTTCTTTTCGAGATGAACATTATTGCGTTGCAACCGACACAACGGAGGATATATGTAAGTGGTTTTCAGAGTTACGAGAACGAGTTACCACTTCACGTTACATCGGTCATATATCAAAGAGTATATAAGTAAAAATAAATATAAGCGACAAAGCCATTTCCTAATCATACAACTACCACTAATAAAGTGTGCAGTGTGTTGAGAAGATCAGCAACCCTGAAGTACCAAGTTATCCGACTCCCCATTGTTCTCGGTGCCTTAGGTTTGGTACCTCCCAATCTGTTGACTGACATTGGGAGAGTACCCGGGTTTGCTGCCAGGAATACAGCCCGTCTCACAGTCTCACAGTCTGTGTACAGAAGGCTGCGGTGTTGGGGAGTCTTCACATTCTTTGACATGTTCTGGGTGGGTTTGACTAGGCAGCGCTTCCTGGGCGAAGTCCCATTCGCTGACTGGGCTGCGTGTAGAGGGGGCAAGGGCCCTGAGTTGAATAATCGAGGATGAGCCTAACCAGCCTGACTGTGACAGGATCACCTAAACCCTCTTTGCTGCATTTTTTTTTTTTAATCTGTAAATAATAATATTAATCTTATTGTTCCCGGTGCCTTAGGTTTGGTACCTCAAAATCTGTTGACTGACTCTGAGAGACTACGCGTACAATGAAACCTAGAGAAACAAGCCACTTAGGCCCTTTTTTTAGCAAGACTCGCATGACGCTCTTTGAAATCTTCGTAGAAAGAACATGCTCGAGGGTACCCGAAATGTAAACAACTAGACTGGACCTGTTGGATTTGGTTGGTTGGTTGATTTTGTTGTTTAACACCGCACTCAGCAATATTCCAGCTATATGACGGCGGTCTGTAAATAATCGAGTCTGGACCAGAAAATCCAGTGAATGATATCATGAGCATCGATCCACGCTATTGGGATCAATGACATGCATCAACCAAGTCAGCGAGCCTGACCACCCGATCCCGTTAGTCGCCTTTTTACGACAAGCATAGTCGCCTTTTACGGCAAGCATGGGTTGCTGAAGACCTATTCTACCTGTTGGAGTATTGCTGGATATGAAGGGCAGGTTGACGATTGAAGAATTGAAGTTATCCCACAGTCTTATGGAGAGTTTTTGTCACTCTTTAATCTTTATGCATATATCTAAACAGGAAACAGACAAGGTGGTCTCACTGGTGCCCTTTGTTTCTAGTTGTGATGGGTAACTTAGTGAAAGGGAATTGGCTATTTGATGGTTATTAAACGATATCTGATCATCGATATACCTGAGGCATAAGTTAATCGACTTTGACAAATGACACTAGTTTGACTTCACCAATCCAAGCAGAAATTCCGATTATTCGATACCGAGACAGATCAGTGAGTGAGTGAGTAAGAATTTTACGTCGCATCGTCATTATTTCAGCCATATAGCGACGGGGTCAATTTGATATATTCACAAGTGACGTAACAGATCAGGAAGAAGGGGAGCACAATTGGTGCCCATGGGGATACCTACTTCTTGCCTAAATGTCATACCCCCAAATGTTACATAGATGTTATCAATGAGGAAGTCCAACACTTCACATACTGTTTTCTCAGTAAACTCCAGATGTCATCTACGTTCATGTTTGTTCTGAACCTCTGAAGATAGATATGTAACTGTATACATGTCTCCACGTTTTGCAACAAAAAACTCCATGGATCAAGGAATGACATTTTCCCTTAATGTGGGATAGTGGTGTACAAAGATGAAAAATAAAAATGTTCAATTTTGACAAATTGTCCTAAACCTCTGAAGATAGATAAGAAATATTTGCTTAATGCAGAATCTATTGTGCCATTCCGCTGCATCAAATGTTCATTTTTGACAAATTGACCTAAACCTCTGAAGATGGATAAGAAATATTTGCTTAATGCAGAATCTATTGTGCCATTCCACTGCATGCACTGGTGATGATACCAGATGTTGGCGAAAAGGTGAACGTATCCTGCCCCACCGTCGGCATCCGTGACAACCTGACGAACTGAAGACACGCCAGGGGTATATCTCTACCGGAAACTAACACCAGCATCTCTCTGTGCGTGCACAACTTTCCCCTCGAAAGATGAGCATTTAACAAAATCATTTTCTGAGCAGCAACTGGTGTCTTGACTAGTTATGAGTAAAATGGCTGACAATTGCAGCATTTACACTTGGGAGAAGAAATGACATTTTTGACATTAAATGACAAAAAAAAATTTTATTTACAGAAATTGCATTACTGAACCGAATATCTTGAACATCGTAATGATCAGATAAATTGCATTTTACAGAAACTAAATTTATGACATAATGGCATCTTGAAAAAATAAAGAATGCAATTATTGTGTGAAATTTTACGTATTTTCATGAAAGAGAACTCATTGCATCTTGAGTTTCTGATGAACGATTTTTGCCGTGGTAAAATTACTTTTTATACGTTAATGTTACAAATTTTGAACCAACCTTTCAGATTAAAGGGGATTAGTTGAAGAGACAATGTTCACGAACTGACGAGCTGAGCTATTATTGAGACACATTTATACCTAATGAATCTCACATTGTTCCACGAACGAAAGAGGACAGAACGTGCAAGAAATCAAGTACAACAAGTTCAGTGTGTGCCTCCTTATGGAGTTGCTGAAGTTCCAAGTGAGCAAGTCCTCGGTATTGTACTAGCATACATATAGGCCAATCAACGTGTTCCAGTTATAGGTGACCCCTTCGCGAGGTCATCTGAGGAGGACTACCTGAGGGAGTAATAAACGGCATTTCCAAATCGTTAACAGCAACATCCAATTTGCTGTAAGTAACCAGGTAGCCCAGTACCTTACTTGAAGTCCTCAGAGGTTCACAGAAACAGAGTGAGTGAGTGAGTTTGGTTTAACGCCGCTTTTAACAATATTCCAGTTATGTCACGGCGTGTCAGCTTGATGTGGGAGGAAAGCCCGAAGTGATGCAGGTCTCCGACGTTTACCACTTCGGTGAAACCCACGAGCACGGGTATGGTGCTGACAAACCTAGAAGCATAATTGGGGCGAACCGGGATTCGAACCCACAATCATAGGTTTCTGGCGTGCCTAAGGGACGCAACTCTGCACAGCGAATTGCGGCGCCTTAGACGACTGGCCACCCGTGCCCCCCACAGAAACAGAAACTGTTTACCATCGTTGCACTGCCAGCGAAGAGAATTTGAGTAAAGAAGGAATTAGAATGAGTGTCAGTAAATGTTGCAGTGCTTACCCCGTTATAATATCATGAATCTGATTCTGTTCTCCTACTCGCCGACCGCCTCCGTGGTCTAGTGGTAGAGCGTCCGCCCGGAGAGCGGAAGGTCAGGGGTTCGATCCCCGGCCGCGTCATACCGGCATTAAGGGGCTAAAACAAGGACTGGTCGGCTCGGAGTCAGTATACTGTGTCTGAGTGGGGTATTCATGTTAAAACTGCCGCATGGTATCTGAGTGAGCTAGCACTATAAATCGGCATCAGTCCGGACTAGTACAAGCAGCCACACAAACACTCACACGTACATGCACGTCGCTATATAAGTGCAATAATCTTGGACGCGACGTTAAACCCCATTTCACCTCACCTCACCTCACCTCACCTCACCTCACCTACTTGCCCTGCAGGGTCGAAATGAGTCTCCATCATCCCACGTTAGTCCGCCTCGTGGGACGTCAGTGTCAGAATACGTCGCCAACAACCAAAGCCTGCCCCTCGTGGGGCGCCTGGTCAAACACATCTTCACTATTCCACGTGTATCTCACTCGAAAGGATTCCGCGTCCAAATAGGTCTCTGTAAGCTGATGCTTGTAAGATTGCTAGATTCGGTGATGGTGAAATGGGACTTAACGTCGCGTTCAAGGTTTTTGAACTTTTACAGCGACGTGCATGCTCGTGTTTGTGTGTGTGCGTGCGTGCGTGCGTGCGTGCGTGCGCTTATATTAGTCTGCACTAATGCCGTTTTTTTAGTGCTGGTGCATGAGGATAATTATTTGTTTAAATGAGATTACTTTGTAACAGCAAGTAAGTACATCTTATAATTATTATCATAAAGTTATTAACTTCCCCATGAAGTTCCGGGTTAGAATCGGTCTTCAGCAACCCATGCTTGCCGTAAGAGGCGACTGACGGGATCGGGTGGTCAGACTCGCTGACCGGCTTGATGCATGTCATCATATCCCAATTGCGTGATTTTCTTCTTCTGTCAAAGAGATAGGCGTATAGAAAGTGAAAGAATCATGCTGCATGTTTCAACTGTAAACTCGTCACGATATGGCTGAAATATTGCCGATTTGACGTTAAATTTTAACTCACTCACTCTCCTGTAAACCCAGCATTCTACTGGTAACGTTCAAAAGAAATTGCGGTTCAGATATACAATGAAGTAGTAATACGGCTTACTGTGGAGTTGACCCGTGAAGATCCGGGGTAGAATAGGTCTTCACCAACCCATGCTTGCCGTAAAAGGCGTCTATGCTTGTCGTAAGAGGCGACTAACGGGATCGGGTGGTCAGGCTCGCTGACTTGGTTGCTGATTGTCATCGTATCCCAATAATAATTGCTTGGATCGATGCTCATGATATTAATCACTGGATTGTCTGGTCCAGACTCGATTATTTACAGACCGTCGTCACATAGCTGGAATATTCCTGAGTGTGGCGTAAAACAACAAACAAACAAACAATACTATCGCGTTTAACATGATTCACCTATTTCCTTGTCTTATTCGTTCGTAGGATTTTCGTAGACCTTCTCACCAGCGTACGACAGGACATACACTGGTGTCTTGATATTATCGCTTCCACTTTGTTTGTTTGTTCACTTTTTGTGATAGAGTAAGAATATTAAACCCATCAGTGAACTTTACCAGTTAGATAATTGATTTCCTATTTTGGCTTATTCCTTATGGTCGCGTGTTTTTCAGGTGAACAATTGCCTTGCCTTTGCGTGTGTTCCTAAAGGCTGCCACCAGTAAGAAATGCTTATGATTTCGTCGGAATCGTACAATGGACTCTGCTTTTAGAAGATATTTCTGTTCATTGTCCCCCGACGCGCGAAAGCGCTGAGCGGGGGATATAGTATTCACGACCGTCCGTACGTCCCACCTGTTTGTTGCCGCGATATCTCAAGAACTAAACACTAGATTGTCTTCATATTTGGAACTATGGTGTATATGCAGACTCCGCAGACACCAGTCGGTTTTGGTGACCTTGACCCCATTCTCAAGGTCACAGCAGGCAAATCTGCTTTTGGAGTTGGAAAACGGTGATGCCGCAATATCTCAAGAACTAATAGCTGGATTGTCTTCATATTTGGTACTATGGTGTATATACAGGCGGGGGACATTTCGTCACTTTGTGACAAATACTTGTTTTATTATCAATCAGCCAGATTTTTTGTTAAGTCAGGGAATATCTCAGACAATACCAGTTTCCTTTATCTGAGGAAACATGTTCCACTGGAAGTAAAAAGCAAAATAGCGGTGGCAAATATAAGAATAGATCACTTAAAATAAGTGATGAGGCTAGGTGTTCGCGAAAGGGTAAGAGAGTCCTGTCCTACTGGTAGCACCGCGACTTAAAATATTTGCATAAAAAGTAAGTGTTTGTTGTCTGACACGCACAGAAGTACATGCGACGGCGGCATGGACAGCACACTGACGTTATCGGCGCTGCTGCAGCACGTCCTCGTATGCAACGAACCTGTTTGTTGAGCATCACATATCATATCTCGGAACATATTCATCAAGTCCTTCTTTCCCATTTCTATGTCTGCTCAAATGGTAATTGGGTAATACAGTGATCACTAATGCATGAAAAGAAACAAATTGTATTCATATGGCGTTCAATAAAGGATAGATGTCTCATTTATAAACCGTTCAGGAAGAAATGATTTCAAGAAACATTCAGTTCTATAGGTCAAGAACTATTCCAAGGACATAATTCATACATCTAAATGGTAAGGGTTGTTAATTACAGAACATGAGTTCTCTGACAAGTCAGCTCCCAGCTTCGTTAACGGATGAAAAGACTTGACTAAAATGTCATCAGCTTTTATGATGAACGTTCTTCAAGCGTGAATACACGGAAATTGCAACCATTACTGTCGAATATAGAATCCATGATATATAACATGTTGAACCTATTGATGCAGTGTTATTAAGAAATAACTAATGAGTTAATATCCAGTGACTTGGTGCAGCGATCAGGGTACCCTAATCCTCTAACGTCCATGTCAGCAGGACTGGTGGGATTTAGTCGGCTCTTAAAATACATCCGTGACGTCCTTTCATTGTTTAAACGACCCATGGCAGTCCCTCAGTTGGTTGGTTTGTTCTTTAACGCCGCACTCAGCAATATTCCAGCTATATGAACCGCAATCAACCAAGTCACCGAGCCTGACAACCCGATCCATTAGGTTCCACTTGGGAGTTTGCTAGGGACCTAAAGACTTACCCCGCATCCTCTCGGGGTTCTCATCGGTGCAGCTTGTAGCACACAAAAAAACTCGACACACTTGTGTTTTTTGTTTGTATTTAACGCCGCAATCAGTAATATTCCAGCTTTAAGGCGCGGTCTGTAAATATCGAGTCTAGTAATTAATATGATGAGCATCGATCCACGCAATTGGGATCGATGACATGCTTCAACCAAGTCAGCGAGTCTGACCACCCGATCCCGTTAGTCGCCTTTTACGACAAGCATAGTCGCCTTTTACGGTAAGCATGGGTTGGTGAAGACCTATTCTACCCCGGAATCTTCACGGGTACAGTCCCTCAGTGGGGATTCGGGATCAGAATATGTCCCCATGGCCCGATGCCTGTTGTTGAAGCCTACTAAACTGAAGATCGGGTGGTCATTGAATCCCGATGGACTGAATCGTGGCAAAAGTTTTCAGTCACCGTTTTTCCTGGCCAGAATATATTAATAATATTTAGAAGCGGCTGTGATCGATAGTGACAGTGGTATAACATTTACATTAAATAACTCAGCTTTTCAATCAAGGTTCAACAACAAATACCCGGTTACGTCATTCCAGAGAATGTATGGCAGACATTCAGAGGAATGTCCTGAATATGTCACGACCCATCCCATGACGGGTGAGACCCGTGAAGATCCGGGGTAGAATAGGTCTTCAGCAACCCATGCTTGCCGTAAAAGGCGACCATGATTGTCGTAAGAGGCGACTAACGGGATCGGGTGGTCAGACTCGCTGACTTGGTTGATGCATGTCATCGATCCCAATGACGTGGATCGATGCTCATGATGTCAGTCACTAGATTGTCTGGTCCAGGCTGGATTATTTACAGACCGCCGTCATATAGCTGGACTATTGCTGAGTGCGGCGTTAAACAACAAACCAAACCAAACCAAACCAAAACAATGATGGGTGACGCTATCCCATGCTATAATCTGTAGATGGACTACATATAGCCTGCAGTACTCATTGGCACTTTAAATGTAATTTGTGCGAGTGGCGGATCCTACTGGTAGAACGCGACATGTTTACCCTTTTTACGAAAACCTGGTCGTGCACCTGACTTTCAGTGATCCATTCACACAACTTTCATCACACTTTAGCCTTTCAAGCCCTATGGAATTTGTTTCGCCAGGTATATGAGATTATTTTCTGGCGTTCACTTTTGAATAATGTATACATGTGATTACGTGTGCCATCATGCGAATGTCAGTCGAATGATAACCCATTCTAGTGATTGATTGAGTGAGTGAGTGTAGTTTTACGCCGCTTTTAGCAATATACCTGCAATATCACGGCGGGGGACACCAGAAATGGGCCTCACGTCGGAAATCGAACCCTGGTCTTCGGCGTGACGAGCGAACGCTTTAACCACTGGGCTACCCGACCGACCCTTGCCCATTCTATGTCCGACATCCACTAACGCAATGTAAGAAGGCGGTATAGCTTTGAAAAAAAATGATTGTGTGCGATGTGAATTGATACCAGCTTCAAATAGTTTCAATTGTTGTTCTCGATTCATATGTCGCTAGTGTAAACTGTAGTAGTGACTGTGTGAGTTTGGTTTTACGCCGCTTTAAGCAATATCGCAGCATTATCGACCGCGGAGGACAACAGAAATGGCATGGGTTTGACATATTGTACTCTTGTGGGGAATTGAACCCGGATCTTGTGCGACGGCCTTATTATATTTTACGAATTGTGGTTCAAAGAGAGATTGATGTTCATATCTTCAGACGTTGTGTGAAGCTGAGAAAGTGTCTCAATGCAATAACAGTTTAGTTAGCAGCCAAACAAAATGCTGTTTGATCTACGTGAATGAAAAAATGCCAGGAATGCCATCGCCGCAGTCAGGTCCCTCTCAAGAATTCATCCAGTAATCGGAACATGTACACTTAAAGTAACACAGTTTGCATGTCAAAGATATACAACTCAGCATTAGCTAAGGATCAAAATAGTCAATGTACAGTGTGTGGTCCTTAGCAAATGTTGATTAGTATATTTTATGAAAGTGAAAGTAAAAACACTAATTTTTTAAAGAGGAATGGACAATTCAATCACTCGAAGGGAACGTTTAATTGTCAGTGTTTTGAGAATAATTAATTAAAGACTTCCTACGACAACCATGCCCATGTTTACCTATATCTATGAAGGTGGTGATCTTACTTCAAGAAAGTATTGGTCATTAGATACACCTTTCTTATGTTATTAAACAATACTGGCTTGCATATTATATTCTTGATGTCATTGAAAGCGTTCGCGGTGTGTAATAGAACCATAGGTGAGGTGAGGTGAAATGGGGTTTAACGTCGCGTCCAAGATTATTGCACTTATATAGCGACGTGCATGTACGTGTGTGTGTTTGTGTGGCTGCTTGCACTAGTCCGGACTGATGCCGATTTATAGTGCTGAGATACCATGCCGCAGGTAAACATGAATACCCCACTCAGACACAGTATACTGACTCCGAGCCGACCAGTCCTTGTTTTAGCCCCTTAATGCCGAGTGCCAGACAGGGTAACAACAAGTACCATCTTTTAACGTCTTTTGGTATGACCCGGCCGGGGATCGAACCCCGGACCTTCAGCTCTCCAAGCGAGCGGACGCTCTACCCCTAGACCACGGAGGCGGTCAGAGAAACAAATGTAATACATTACGATACAATAAGCGTTAACAATCAATCAATGTCTGCGATACATTTCATGTGGTTATTCCAATTTAATCGTCCCCATTGCGCGAGATAGATTTCCATGTATTCAATCAATTTCCAATGCTTTTAAGTTTCGAGTGTCAACAAAATCAGTCAATACCCTGTTGTGGTTTATCACTTAATTGTCTGGATAGTCTACAGGCCGCCGTCAGGCAACACTCATTTACTTTTTTATGAAAATTGTGAGTGGAGGGAGTGGGACTGATTTTTAGTGATCCATTCATATATTTTTTTTTTCCATTATTTTATCTTTTACACCCAACGGAATCGGTTAACGGATAACCGAGACTGGTTATTCTTTGACTTTGACGTTATATCTATTCCATAGATTTCCAATGCATTCCAAGGATTACCACGTTATAAATTCTTAGAATAATAGTTCTCTCCAGTTTTCACATTTTTGCAATGATCAGTTCTCTCGTGGTTAAATTGGAGAGGGCACGGGTTTAAGGCCCCGAAATTCGTTATGCAGAGCTGCGTCCCTAGAGCACGCCCAAAAAGCTTATGATTGTGGGTTCGAATCCCGATTAAGTCGCTAAGTTGGTCAGCCCTATACCACCGAAGTGGTAAACGTCTGAGACCTGCATCACTTCAGGCTTTCCTCCCACATCAAACTGACACGCCGTGATATAACTGGCATAATATTCAAAGCGGCGTTAAACATACGTCCCTCCCCTAAAGTTTGATTTTTTTTTCTCCATTTTCCCACGTTCTTTCCAAGATTGAAAATATAGCTTTTCTCCCAGTGGTATTAACAAGCTGTCGACAGTTATAATGAGTTAGGAGAATATTGCATATTTACTCACACAGAGTACACATCACACACACACACATTTACACTGTTTAAAGATATCATAGATTACAATATTAACGACCAGGCTTATTTATTGCATTGGAAGCACGTTCTCGCAGCAGTATGAATCTCTAATGTGTTTATACAGTGAAGGAGCCCGTATCATTTCCGTCAGCTACCAGTATGTTAAACCAGTCTTGTCGAACCTAACCTCAGACTCTAAATTCAATTATAACTTTTTCAGTCGAACAACGGTTTAATTGTTCAGCGACATGATTGATGTTTGGGGCAATTGTTAAACAACTGTTGAAAAGAATCATCTTGTTCAGAACACGACCTCCAAACCACATGCCCTGGAATCTCCTGATAGGAGAAAACACACTATCAGTGCTGGGTAGGAACGTATCAAAAATAACTGCCGACCATCTCTCCTGGTGCACTTCGTGTGATTCTCCAACTTTGAAAAGATTATTGCTCTATTATACTGATACATGCTCCATTTAAGCAAATGAATTCAAGGCTGCAATGAATAAATGACTTTTCGCGATAAACGAAAGTGGAGCGATTTCACAATGGACAAGTGTAACCATCAACATTCTGGGCAGAGTCTGGTTTCAAGGGAAAAAACGGTCCTATTTTAAGTCCCATGGGAAACGTTGGAAATTTAGTTTGAAGGAATCGGGTTAACCAACCGTATAAAACCACTAGTCGGGCTGTTTGGTACGGAAGCCTTTTAGGGCCATTTCGTATTTTTTTGTTTTTTCTCTTGAAATTTTAAGATACTAAGTTGAAATTTCAAGAAACTAAGTTGTCATTTCAAGATAGTAAGTTGAAATTGCAAACGTTAATATCTTGAAAAATCAACTTAGAATCTTAAAGTTTCAATATTATCATTATCTTGAAATTTCAACTTTGCATCTTGAAATTTCAAGATAATAAGTTGAAATTTCAAGTTATAATCTTAAAATTTCAACTTATTATCTGGAAATTTGAAATTTCAACTTATTATGTATCTTGAAATTTCAAGAAAAAATTAAAAAACAAATGGTCCTAAAAGCCTTCCGTAGCTGGGTGGGCGTTCAGTATTCATAATGCCACTGTCTACTCGGAATTGCAGGAACATTCCACGTTTCTCTCATTGCCAAGTTTATGAAATTGCAAGGATGAATTAATGAATGTAGTTTTACGCCGCTTGTGATCGCTTAACTGTTGTTGTTTTTTTTAAGAAGGTGAGGTGAAATTGGGTTTAACGTCGCGTCCAAGATTATTGCACGACGTGTGTGTGCGTGTGTGTGTGCGTCCGTAAAACCATACTCACTCACACACTCACTCACTTAATGCCGAGCGCCAGACAGGGTAGCAACAAGTACCATCTTTTAACGTATTTTGGTGTGACGCGGCCGGGGATCGAACCCCGGACCTTCCGCTCTCCGGGCGGACGCTCTACCAATAGACCACAGAGGCGGTCTCTTTTTAAGGAAGAAGCTTTTATTTAACTGTCCTTATTGTATTCCTCTTCAGTGACACGTTGACAATTCAGTGTCAGTTTATTTCATTTATCAGTTTCTTATACCCCCATCACACCAAACTGGTTCTCAATACGTTCGTGAAAATGTTATCAAACGGGCTCCAACTGTGTATGAACGTAGTGGACGTAGTCGCAACTATTGGCAGTCTTTTTACGAACTTCATGGACGACCTCGGACGGGGATGGTGCTCTAGAACTTTGAGTCTGCTCGAGCCCGTCCATCCCGTTCTGCAATTAGTCGGATTGACAACGTACTTAAAACGAGAAAGACGTATTTCGAATGGAATTGCCGTATTTCGAACCTACTAGGGAAGTGTTACGACGTGGTGCAGTCGGACATAAATTTCAGTACGTGTGCACACCGACCGGGTCGACTTCTCTTTGGAGGCATGATGTGTACAGCTCGGAGCCCTGAACTTGAATGAAGACTGACTACAACGCGCTCGGTATCCACAGGAGTCGGACCAGGACGGGCAGGACGCGAATACACACGCACTAGGGATGAGATGAGGATGTACTGCGAACGAGTTGGTCGGGTTAAGAATTAGTTAGAACTGGCTTGGTCGTATTGTGGACGAGGTAAAACGAAGTTGAACTGGTAACGAGCGGGTTGAGAACGGCTACGGACGTGCTCGAACTGCTTCGAAACTTTGTCGGGATGAGGTGAACGGGCACTTTTACACGATCTGAACTGGATACAAACGGACTGCAGACTGGCTAAGAACGAGATAAGAACGAGATAAACGTCTTGAGGACTGCTTATGAACGAACTAGCATCGTACTTTACGCCAAACTACGCGTTCTACCGTAATCACAGTCCGTTCTAGTATTTGTTTAGAACGGGATAGAACTATTTTGGTGTGATGGTAGCATTACTCTAAAAGCATTGGGGGCACGGGTGGCCAAGTCGTCTAAGGCGCCGCGTTTCGCTGTTAGAGTTGCGTTCCTTGGTTACGCCAGAAACCTATGATTGTTGGTTCGAAACCCGGTTTGCCCCGGGATTATGTTTCTAGGTTTGTCACAACCATACCCGTGCTCGTGGGTTTCATCGAAGTGGTAAACGTCTGAGACCTGCATCACTTCGGGCTTTCCTGCCACATTAAGCTGACACGCCGCGATATAACTGGAATGCTGTTAAAAGCGGCGTTAAACCCAACTCACTCACTCACTATAATCATTGACGCATAAATTCTTGAACAAGGTTGCCTTCAACATACAATGCAAAATCGAACAATTCGATCAATAATTGCGCGTACAATCAACCTACAAAACTCAAGTTAATACACGAATGTCAGTTAACGACCTGAGATTCGGTGTTTAAAGGTATACATGTGACTTGATCGATAGCATAAGAATAGTCAGAAATTTCAACTTTGATTGACAGGTTATATGTAACAGGTACTGAATATAAGTACAGGTGTGTTCAAAGGCACAGAAGCGTCGGGTGATCAATACATGCACATGCATGTAAATCCCTTCCCGATGAATAGTTGTTTGTTTGTTTGACGCTTCACTCAGCACAACTCCAGCTATATGACGGCGGCCTGTAAATAATCGAGTCTGGATCAGACAATCTAGTCATGAGCATCGATCTGCGTAATTAGGACACGATGATATGCATCAACCAAGTCAGCGAGCCTGGCCACCTGATCCCGTTAGTCGCCTCTTATGCCTCACAGTCGCCTTTTATGGCAAGCACACTTAAAGTTTCATTTTACCTTCATTTCAGTGGCCAAATTGTCTAACATGCCCATGTTTATCTTGGGATATCGATTTATCGACATAAGTAATTATGCTCTGATTGTTAGGGAGCGTGTATGATTCCTCTCTATGTAACTAGAAACTTGAGGATTTGTAAATTATGTAATATGGGTTATGTGGAAAATGAATACCACTTTTTGTTAATTTGCAAGCCTATGATAATTTAAGACAACAATATATCCATGAAAAGTTTTATGTCCATTCTACCCTGGATACATTTGATATGTCAATGTCTGACTGTGACCAAACTACAATTCGAAATACCGCAATGTATTTGTATTATGCCTTTATCTACCGTGAGTCAATAATTAATACTGTGGAGAAATATATGTACAATGGGCCGTTGGCCTAAACACGTACGAAATAAAGAAACTTGACATTGACATTGACTCCTCTCAGGAATTACATGTAGGTGACTATATTTCACGTAAAAATGGGTTTATATTTGCGGAATTAATGACTTAAATATTTTTAAAGCATCATGTTATATAAGCGAACTGTATCTTTATCAATTAAAAAAAATATGTTAATGCTTGCAAGTCTTTCAAACACGGTGTGTTCAAGTGAAAATGATGCGTACAATGCAGGGTTCAAGACATAAGATTACAGCGTTCCCTGACGTTACTATGGCAGCACGTTGTCACCATCTACTATGACGTTATAAATGATATAAGGGGAGCTTAACAATGGTATTCTGTTACATGAAGGGATGTGAAACCATTAGCATACAGAGGAGTTAACGTGAGCGTATATATCAACATGATGTCAACGGTTATATGCTATGACGTCATTGTACGTCCCTTCAACATTGCCGTGAATATATTATGACGCATGTGCTTCGTATGTATTTCGCGTAAATCGATTTAGGCCTGTGACTCGTAGGACTCATCCCTCATTTGTTTGTAAAAGATAAATATCAGCCTTAATGAATCGATATTTGCCACAAATTGGGGAGCAATTAGCGAGTACCATGATGAGTGAGGGAGTGAGTTGGGTTTAACGACGCTTTTAACAGCATTCCAGTTATATCGCGGCGTGTCAGCTTAATGTGGGAGGAAAGCCCGAAGTGATGCAGGTCTCAGACGTTTATCACTTCGGTGAAACCCACGAGCACGGGTATGGTGCTGACAAACCTAGAAACATAATCGGGGCGAACCGGGATTCGAACCCACAATCATAGGTTTCTGGCGTGCCCAAGGGACGCAGTAGTACAATGATGAGGCTTGATAAAACACGAGTAGTTAATTCTATATATCATACAACCTTTAATATCTATTGACAATACTGATAATATTGAAGTACTCACCTTAAACCATTGTCTCAAACATCAAAGGAACCCATGTTGTTATATGAACATTTGTTTGTAAACACCTGTCACGTGTACCTGTTAAGAGGTGAGGTGAAATTAGGTTTAACGTCGCGTCCAAGATTATTGCACATATATAGCGACGTGCATGTTCGTGCGTGTATTTGTGTGGCTGCTTGTACTAGTCCGGACTGATGCCGATTTATAGTGCTAGCTCACTGAGATACCATGCCGCAGTTTAACATGAATACCCCACTCAGACACAGTATACTGACTCCGAGCCGACCAGTCCTTGTTTTAGCCCCTTAATGCTGAGCGCCAGACAGGGTAACAACAAGAACCATATTTTAACGTCTATTGGCGCGGTCGAGGATCGAACCCCGGACCTTCCGCTCTACCACTAGACCACGGAGGCGGTCTGGTACCTGTTAAGAAGTTTCCGGTTAGTATTGTGCATTGCTAAGTCTTCGGGGTATGATGTACACCTTATTTATGTCAAGTTTATGCTATGGATAAATGAGTAAAATGATAAGAACTTTATGAACCCGCTTGTTTTGCACTAGATAATAGATACAAAATAACAATAAAAAAGTTTTACAGCTATATTGATAAAGTTTATTTTGAACTCGAGCAGTTTCACAAATGGTATACGTCATGTCATGCGGACTTGATCACTGTGAAAGTACATTATGCCCATAATCTGTAAGCCGGTGCAATTCAGTCATATTACAAAGTGCTAAATGAACCCGTCGCCCCTCTGATCCTTCTTCGCTGAACGAATGATGGCAATCGAGTTTAGTTGCTTTGAAAGGCATCTGAACGTAAATATCAACGGTCAACGTGAAATATTTGACGATTAATTTTATTGATCCTGAAGCTATATTTCAAGTTTACTTTGTGAGACTATCCCATTTCACCTGATTCCTGCGAGAACATGTTCTTGATAAGACCTCTGACGTCATACGTCTCTACGCTTGTTCGGACTCTCGGGTCACAGTATTGTTATGTGTCGATTCCCAAATTGAAACAAAGTTTTAACCAAGAAATATGTACGTAAAAGAACTTAGTGTGAAAGCAACAAACAACCAACAAGTGGAAAACAATCAACAAATTAAGTACGTTTATAAATCAACAGTTCACAATACAACGAAAGTACGATATTCAATGACTGTATATAATATGATGGTCAGTATTAAATACAACAAGAGTTTGCCACTAACGTAGCTATATCCCCCACCCCTGTTGCAGAATTTATGACATAATTAAATCTAAACAAACCCTAACCCTTTTTAACCGAGGTGAGTGAGTGAGTGAGTGAGTGAGTGAGTGAGTGAGTATGGTTTTACGCCGCTTTAAGCAAATATTCCAGCAATATCACGGCGGGGGACACCAGAAATGGGCTTCACACATTGTACCCATGTCGGGAATCGAACCCGGGTTTTCGGCGTGCCGAGCGAAGGCTTTAACCACTAGGCTACCCGACCGCCCCTGGAGAATCATGAAGTATCATGGAGGATCATAGCGTTACACAGAGGATGATGGCGTTACATGGGGTATCGTGGCGTTACATGGAGGATGATGGCGTTACATGTAGGATGATGGCGTTACATGTAGGATCATGGCGTTACATGGAGGATCATGGCGTTACATGGGGTATCATGGCGTATCATGGAGGATCATGGCGTATGATGGAGAATCACGAAGTATCATAGTGCATCATGGCGTTACTTGGAGGATCATGGCGTTACATGGGGTATCATGGCGTATCATGGAGCATCATGGCGTTACAAGGAGGATCATGGCGTATCATGGAGGATCATGGCGTTACACGGAGGATCATGGCGTTACATGGAGGATCATGGCGTATAATGGAGGATCATGGCGTTACATGGAGGATCATGGCGTTACATGGAGGATCATGGCGTTACATGGGGTATCATGGCGTATCATGGAGGATCATGGCGTATCATGGAGGATCATGAAGTATCATGGAGGATCATGGCGTTACATGGAGGATCATGGCGTTACATGGAGGATCATGGCGTATCATGGAGGATCATGGAGGATCATGGCGTTACATGGAGGATCATGGCGTTACATGAATGATCATGGCGTATCATGCAGGATCATGAAGTATCATGGAGGATCATGGCGTTACATGGAGGATCATGGCGTATCATGGAGGATCATGAGGTATCACGGAGGATCATGGCGTATCATGGAGGATCATGGCGTTACATGGGGTATCATGGCGTTACATGGGGTATCATGGTGTATCATGGAGGATCATGGCGTTACATGGAGGATCATGGCGTATCATGGAGGATCATGAGGTATCATTGAGGATCATGGCGGTACATGGGGTATCATGGCGTGTCATGGAGAATCATGAGGTATCATGGAGAATCATGAGGTATCATGGAGGATCATGGAGGATCATGGCGTATCATGGCGTTACATGGAGGATCATGGCGTTACATGGAGGATCATGGCGTTACATGGAGCATCATGGCGTATCATGGAGGATCATGGCGTATCATGGAGGATCATAGCGTATCATGGAGGATCATGGCATTACATGGAGGATCATGGCGTTACATGGAGGATCATGGCGTTACATGGAGGATCATGGGGTTACATGGAGGATCATGGCGTATCATGGAGGATCATGGCGTTACATGGAGGATCATGGCGTTACATGGAGGATCATGGCGTTACATGGAGGATCATGGAGTTACATGGAGGATCATAGCGTATCATGGAGGATCATGGCTTTTCATGGAGGATCATAGCGTATCATGGAGGATCATGGCGTTACATGGAGGATCATGGCGTATCATGGAGGATCATGGCGTTACATGGGGTATCATGGCGTATCATGGAGGATCATGGCGTATCATGGAGGATCATAGCGTATCATAGAGGATCATGGCATTACATGGACGATCATGGCGTATTATGGAGGATCATGGCGTTACATGGAGGATCATGGCGTTACATGGAGGATCATGACGTTACATGGAGGATCATGGCGTATCATGGAGGATCATGGCTTTTCATGGAGGATCATGGCGTATCATGGAGGATCATGGCGTTACATGAAGGATCATAGCGTATCATGGAGGATCATGGCGTTACATGGAGGATCATGGCGTTACATGAAGGATCATAGCGTATCATGGAGGATCATGGCGGTACATGGGGTATCATGGCGTATCATGGAGAATCATGAGGTATCATGGAGAATCATGAGGTATCATGGAGGATCATGGAGGATCATGGTGGATCATGGTATATCGTGGTGTATCATGTACATAATGGAGGAAAGTCCAAAGCGACACATGTTACGGCCACTTACTCCAACAAGCAGAGAGTAATAGAGATGCCAGAAAACATAATTGGGATGAATTTCGGATTCGAGCAACAATCAGCCAGTCCTGATACGACCAAGGGTCGCAACACGTCACAGAGAGATGCGTCTCTTCAAACCACTTGTAACTCTTCATTCTAACTTCACTTCATATTGTATGACTAATGGACTAATGACTAATGGAAAGTAAACCCTTACCATTCTTGAAAAGAAACCAGACAATGTTAATACTACGCCAATGAACTACCTCGTCGAAAACAACATTACAAGAAACGTATTCCCTATAACCATGTATCTGATTATGAACGTCAAAAGGAGAGGACTGTTGAGTTTAATCAAGTAGATAGCTGTGTGTTCTAATTTGTAACTTCAACCATGACAGGAATAGCTGCTTCAACGGGAAGCAGGCTACATGTATGGATGTGGCGCTTGGTTTCTTAGATTAAGTTTTCTGAGAATACTTGGCGATGAATGAATGAGTGAGCATGGTTTTACGCCGTTTTTAGCAATATTCCAGCAATATCACGGCTGGGGACACCAGAAATGGGCTCCACACACTGTACCCATGTCGGGAATCGAACCCGGGTCTTCGGCGTCACGAGCGAACGCTTTAACCACACGGCTACCCGACCGCCCCCGGCGATGATTGAAAAGCCTGGAGTATGCCTCCAGTAGCCGGTAAGTTGACTGTTCCACATTCAGTTGACTGTTCCGCATTCAGTTGACTGTTCTGCGTTAAGTTGATAGTTCTGCATGAGTTTCTCAGCAAACAGAGAATATTACTGTGGAGTGTTTGTGGAATTTCTAGCTTGGGACATATTTCGTCAGTGAAGCAGTTCTGGTTGAACGAGTATGTCATCTGGTTTTATAGCGTGGTCATTAGTTTCACAATTGCTGTTAATATCAATGTTCAATCTTTGGGTAAGTAATGTTATTTACACTAATGACTTTCATTTACAATAATAATACTACATTAAATTAAACATGTTAAAAATGTACTTTCGTGTAGAAAAACAAAACAATTGGAAATTATAATTCATAGTAATG
The DNA here is from genome assembly GCF_022045235.1 of Haliotis cracherodii. Classification (NCBI taxonomy): domain Eukaryota; kingdom Metazoa; phylum Mollusca; class Gastropoda; order Lepetellida; family Haliotidae; genus Haliotis; species Haliotis cracherodii. The sequence continues at coordinate 9,657,247 of NW_027266279.1, read as the reverse complement.
TTAGTACATATGTCATACATGATTCATAATGTATATATACAGGAATAATATTACACACATATATATATATATATATATTATATATATGATAGTAGTAGCGACAATCATAATCATAAGAAACCTCATTAAATCATTTTTTCATGGTGTATCATGGAGTACCATGGGGTATCATAGAATATCATTGTGTATTAAATCATTTTTACTGACAATTTTATTACTAAAAATAAAAAAGTTTCTTTTAATTTTGATAGCGTACGCTGGGTTTGACATCGATTTGAACAGGTAAAGGGGTTCTGCCGTTTCTACTTACTAATTTAAATTCCCTTAATGGAACCAATACTCGAATCAATAGTTACTCATTTTCGCATTGCCGTTTATTTCAACGCATTTTACCTATCCTAGATGGGTTTACAACGCAACATTCTTTTTATTCAAAACTCGACAATGCGACAATATTCCTTCTTGGATGGCATATGTCGGCAGCTTGCAGACAGAACTCAGAAGAGATAGAAGTGCTGGTAATTTTGTAATTATTGGTATTAATTTCATTATGCTAATGTCGTCCTCACCATATCAGTGAAGATGACCTTCAAGTAATGAGTTTTATATCATGTCTGACATCTGAACTCATATACCAAAATCGGAGGGCATCATTTCCCCATCCTCGACGAGACCCGTGCAGATCCGGGGTAGAATAGGTCTTCACCAACCCATGCTTGCCGTAAAAGGCGACTGTGCTTGTCGTTAGAGGCGACTAACGGGATCGGGTGGTCAGGCTCGCTAACTTGGTTGATGCATGTCTGGTCCAGACTCGATTATTACAAACCGCCGTCATATAGCTGGAATATTGCGGAGTCCGGCGTTAAACGAAAAACAAACAATCTACACTATTTTCAACCTAAACAAAAACAACAAAACATGCTTATGACATAGTCGGAATAATTCATATATGATTTTTTAAACTATTCAACCTATAATGTGGTGATGAAATAATGCATTAGATTGCGATATAATGACAAACTTAAAACCTTCAAGAGTGATTAATAAATTATTTAATATTTTTTATATATTGTAATATAATTTGAAAATATAGTGATCGTAACTGGTGAGTGTAATGGATACAGACACGTGTCATATCTCCACTGTGTAATGTAGAGAAATCATGAATAATTGAGGCAAGCATCATTTGATATTCCCCCAGAAGTCTTAGAGGATGCAAAAACATAAGAGGCCACTTGGATGAAGAAAGGAAGAAAGACTCGCTGACTGTTGAGATGATAGTAACTGACAGGTCAAGTCAAGAAACAAATACTAATAACATCAGACTGGAAATAGCCAGATTGTGGGATAAAACTTGACGGGGAGGGGTAGGTGGTGGTTGACTCAGGGTGTTGGGCAGATGTAGATTCGGGGCACCTCCCTACACACGTTATGAGAAGTGAGTGAGTGAGTGAGTTGGGTTTAACGCCGCTTTTAACAGTATTCCAGTTATATCGCGGCGTGTCAGCTTAATGTGGGAGGAAAGCCCGAAGTGATGCAGGTTTCAGACGTTTACCACTTCGGTGAAAGCCACGAGCACAGGTATGGTGCTGACAACCTAGAAACATGATCAGGACAAGTGAGAAGTGATTGAATTGAGTTGTGTTTCGCTTCTCTGTTGCACATAATCTGTGTGTCAGCTTCATCAGCGAGTGCCAGAATGTTGATGAAGACAGCCAACGTGATGAAGGTGAAACCTACGGGCACTGCATGGTTCTCACACACAGGGATCATAATCGGAACCAATCCGGGATGCGAACACGTGACCAGCAAACTGCATCGTTTTAGACACATTAGACGTTTTGCCTCAGAAGACTAAGCGATATTTATAATTCACATCTACTAAGAACTAAGAATATCCAGAATAATTTCGTCTGCATATTTTCACCATCGGGTGATTACGTACAAACTGAGGGGCAAAGGAAACGCAACCAAATAAATAATGGTCGTCGGTTTTCAACAAATTTGCCAAACAGCACGAAAACAGTTGGGAAAACATAGCTGGAATGCAACTAACCTATTCCCTGTGAACATGTGCACGTGCACGTGATTTGCGAGAAAAGTGAATTTTATCACTAAAAAATGCAAAATGTGCATAAAGTTACCCGTATGAAAATCAGGTATAAAACATGAGCAGGATTGTACTTTCTCATCACACAAAACCGTTTAAAACAGCGAACATGCCTCGACTAACCGCAGAACAGAGGGAGAGAGCCATCGGAGCGACGCAGGAGCACGTTGCCAGGATCATTGGCTGCTTCAAGTGCACCATCTCCAGACCTGTCACACGTCACAGGCAAACCGGCAGTAGTGCAGGCAGGCCGAGGAGTGGAAGACCCAAGGTCACGACCCCACAAGAAGACCGGTTTTAACGGGTGCTTCATCAAAAGCCCGGATTCCTAACTGTTACGTCATCATCCGCAAACAGCCTTGGACATCTGGTCAGCAGAAGGACCGTTGCTAGGCGACTCCGCATGTACGGTCTCCGTGCCTTTCGACCTTTCAACCTTTCAAGGGCATGACGTTAACGTTTCTACACCGACGTCAAAGACTGAGATCGGCCAGGAATGTGCAGCAGTGGCAGCAGAGAAATTGGCGGGTTCGAATCTACCGACGACGTGGTGAACGGACGGCACGTTGTTGCGTCCAAGAAGTGGATTCTAATGGAGGTGGTAGAGTCATGGTCTGGGTGGCATCTGCGGGGACCAGAAGACAGATCTGGTCATCATCGACGGAAATCTCACTGCACGTCGTTACATTGATGAGGTTTTGCGGCCTGTGGTACTGCCTTTCCTGCAACGACACCCACGGACGCTGTTTCAGCAGGACAACACGACCCCACACACAGCTCGAGTCACTGGCGACTTTCTGAACGTCAACAACGTGACCGTATTACAGTGGCGAGCCAGATCCCCGGACCTGTCGCCCACGGAGCACCTCTGGGACCAGCTTGGACGCAGGATTCGGAAACGTCAACAGCCGCCATTGACGAGGGATGCCTTGGCAGGAAGAATGGCGTAGGGTCCCTAATCAGGATGTCAGGAGACTCGTGTACTCAGTTCGACGTCGTTAGGGCCTGCATCGTGGCTGGAGGGGGTCACATCAGATACTGAGCCATGTGTGAAGCACGTCGATTCTGTGGGTGTGATCGAATACTGGACAGTGCACCCAGTATGATAAACGTGTCTGCAGAACTTCAAGTACATGTTTTTTTATCTCGTCATTTTCAAATACCGTTTTAAAATAATTGGGTTTTTTTATAATTTAACATGAACTGCCACTAAATTTTGCGTCTGATTTGTTTTAGACCAGAAAATTGTTTGTGGCGTTCCTTTTGCCCGTTGGTTTATTAAGGAGAAATTTCGCAGATATAATGACAATACACTGGCATCAAACTGGATCCAAATAGATCCCTTTCTTCATTATAACAAGAAATACAAATTAATTTAAAAACAAACACTGATGTTGTTCTTTTTGTCACAAATTCATTTTTTTCTGGTAGTGGTTCAATGTGCGATCAAAAAAACCCTTTCCTTTATCATGAGAAATGTCCGTGTCTATGAGTCACTATCGAACAGTGATGACACCAGGTGCTAGCGAAAAGATGGAGTAGCCTCCACCAGCGGTGGCACCTTTCACAAACACATGCAAGAAAAAGTTGATTGTCCATCGGACAAACTACGGGAATATAACTATGGAACAAGTCAAAACAGGGAAATGCATCTGACATCAGTTTTTGACTGATGCGTCTAATTTGGAAATGTCCCCTTGTGGCATATAGTCATATAAAAGTCGTATAGTGGTTCGGATGGCAAATCATTTATGGGATAAGTGAGTGAGTTGGGTTTAACGCCGCTTTGAACATGATTTTAGGTGAGGTGAGGTGAGGTGAAATGGGGTTTAACTTTGCGTCCAAGGTTATTGCACTTATATAGCAACGGGCATGCACGTGTATGTGTGTGTGTGGCTGCTTGTACTAGTCCGGACTGATGCCGATTTATAGTGCTAGCACACTGAGATACCATGCTGCAGTTTAACATGAATACCCCACTCAGACACAGTATACTGACTCCGAGCCGACCAGTCCTTTTTTAGCCCCTGAAAGCCGAGCGCCAGACAGGGTAACAACAAGTACCATCTTTTAACGTCTTTTGGTATGACGCGGCCGGGGATCGAACCCCGGACCTTCCGCTTTCCAGGCGGACGCTCTACCACTAGACCACGGAGGCGGTCTAGGTGTCTGTTTAATGTGGGAGGAAAGCCTGAAGTGACACAAGCTGTACACGTTTACAACGTGCGTGAAACATGAGCCGGGTCTGGTTGTGACAGGTAATCAGAACGAATCGTGTATTCAAAATAGCTGGAGTCTTCGTGATGCAATTTTTCACAGCGAGCTGCCTCGCCATAGACGCCACGCAAATGACTATTTCCCATAAATATCTTACTGAGACAGTGCAAAGACAAGTCAGTTGTTCACTTGAAAAAAAACCCACTGGAATATATGTTACATGTGAAAAAAGGGAATTGCATCTGACATAATTTTTGTCACTGATTTGGAAATGGCCTCAAATTGTCTACAAAAAAACATAAGAAAACTCTGCTAAAAACAGAGTTCATGGCACGATTCTGACTACACAATAAGCATGTGTTTATGAATCCCTGTAAAATAGTGATGACGCCAGGTGTTCGCGAGAAACGCTTTTAATCTTTCACCTCGACAAATACTTGTTCTGATGAAATGTCCTGGCTAATTATATACTACGTGACATTGGCCTTTTCCTTCGTCATGTTTTGACATATATTACCCACAACAACACCAGCCGTCTCTCAAGACGCTTCTCTTCCCACAGACTACCAGGGATAAACACAAGACGAATCAAAGGCGCGGCGCCCCCTTTCACCATTGGTCCAATCCAGCAGCTGTGTATACGCTGTGAGTACCAACGCTACTGCACGGCTTACAATCAGTGGACGAGGATGGATCTATACGTGTAACAGCCAGAGGATCCGACTGTCCGGGAACGCAGGATTTTGTGATCACTTAATGGATATTTGTAGAGACCTGTTGGAATATGTTGTATGGGTGTTGGTGAAGACGGATTTTCGTAGAGCTGCTTGTTTCTTAACCATGGAGCTAGTGTGCACGGGGCGAGGTGATGGAACGTTTCTGTAATTACGGTGAGGATTTGTTGTGTGCTATAGTAGGATTCATACAATGGACTCTACTTTTAGCTGAGATTTTTTATGATTATGGAAAACGTTTTTACGCTTTTATTTGGGGTGAAAATAGTATAGAAGTAGTTGCACAAGTAGGTGTTCCCTGTGGGGATTTTGGATGTTGTGACCAATTCATTTCTTATAACATGTTCATATGAACAAAAATCATGTTTGTTTACAAATGGTGCCTTTATAGTATAGAAAAAAACACACTTCTTTTCTATAACTGACAACACAATTTTGTGTTCTGACTTCAGTCATCATTACAATAATGTCATTTACACATTGGTGAAACAATATTTGTCCAACATAGGTTTCCTAAAGACAAAAAGTATTTATCATTAAAAGATGTTTTACTATATAATAACTTATACAACTATATATACAATATATAACCATCAAAACTGTACTGAAGTTACCACTGTACGCGATTGCATTGATTTTGATGTGTGAATGAAATCTTTATATATGATGCTCCAAACCTTTGAAGCAGGTGCTTGCGAAAAGGTGTATATGTACAATGTGTATGCATCGATTTGATGTGTGAAGGAAATCGCAGTTCTGTCTAACGACAGTGGAATCAATATTTGTCTGAGGACAATATTTTCAAAAAGGATTAAATCAACTATATAAATAAATACATTCTCAGAAAAGGTTTAAACTGTGTATATAACGATTTTTTGCCGAAGCAGATTCCTTTGCAAAATAGTGGGGAAAAGTATATGAACGGATCATAAAAAATCTGTTGTTCGCGAAAGTGGTAAGCGTGTCCTGTCTAGTGTGTTGGTAGAATAGGTCTTCAGCAGCCCATGCTTGCCGTAAAAGGCGACTATGCTTGTCGTAAGAGGCGACTAACGGGATTGGGTGGTCAGGCTCGCTGACTTGGTTTGAAGCATGTCATCGATCCCAATTGCGTGGATCGATGCTCGTGATGCCAATCACTGGATTGTCTGGTCCAGACTCGATATTTACAGACCGCGCCTTAAAGCTGGAATATTACTGATTGTGGCATTAAATACAAACAAAAAACACAAGTGTGTCGAGGTTTTTTTGGCTACAAGCTGCACTAATGAGAACCCCGAGAGGATGTGGGGTAAGTCTCTAAGTCCCTAGCAAACTCCCAAGTGGAACCTAATGGATCGGGTTGTCAGGCTCGGTGACTTGGTTGATTGCGCGTCGTTGGAAGTCGAGGAAAGGTTGCTAGCAATATCAATCACTGGATTATCTGGTTCAGATTCGATTATTTACAGGCCGGCCTCTCATGTGTGGAAAATTGCTGAGTGTGGCGTTAAACAACAAACGAGCACTGACGTGTATTTTGGCTATTGTTATCAGTAATGTCTATATCATAAATTAATAAAACACTTCAGTTGTATTCATGTTAGCTTCGTTTACACATAATCATATTTTACTATTGGTGAGTGATTAAGTGAGTTGGGTTTAACGCCGCTTTTAACATTATTCCAGTCATATCGCGGCGTGTCAGCTTAATGTGGCAGGAAAGCCCGAATTGATGCAGGTTTCAGACGTTTACCACTTCGGTGAAACCCACGAGCACGGGTATGTGCTGACAAACCTAGAAACATAATCGGAGCGAACTGGGATTCGATCCCACAATCATAGGTTTCTGGCGTGCCCACGGGATGCAACTCTGCACAGCGAATCGCGGCGCCTTAGACGACTGGGCCACCCGTGCCCCCCATTTCACTATTGGTGTTTTATTGCAATGTAAATAAAAAAAATGTAATCCATCATTTATTTCATATATTTCATGGTTGTAAATGATCTGAAAAATATAGACGCAGACGTAATGATCCTAACAAGAAGGTTTTGTACATTGCGTAATAGTTGTAAAGAACGCTCGATAGAAAATAGAGAAAGGACTTGTAGACAATGTAGTAATCCCGTCCTATAAAGCGATCTTATCGTTAAGACGATCGTAGCTCCCATACGTTAACATTGACTGACCAGTAGTCAGAGGCGGTTGGGTAGCCCGGTGGTTAAAGCGTTCGCTCGTCGCACCGAAGGCCCGGGATTGATTCCCCAAATGGGTACAGTGTGTAAAGCCCATTTCTGGTGTTCCCCGCCGTGATATGGCTGGAATGTTGCTAAAGGCTGCGTAAAACCATACCCACTCACTAACTCACTTACGGCAATCGTAGGGATGAAATATCTCTGTGGAACGTGGCTCTGACAAAAGCTAAATTTAAACAAAATCATTCCATGAATAATCGAAGGAGGGTGTCATGCCTAGTAACAAATTATCAGTATGTCATTTTAGAACTGTATTACCTTCCACTGATTTACCCACCTAAACTACAAATAAAGACGACCAGTGAGACCGCCTCCTTTTTCTATGGGGGCACGGGTGGCCCAGTCGTCTAAGGCGCCGCGATTCGCTGGGCAGAGTTGCGTCCCTTGGGCACGCCAGAAACCTATGATTGTTGGTTCGAATCTCGGTTCGCCCCAGTTATGTTTCTAGGTTTGTCAGCACCATACCGTGCTCGTGGGTTTCACCGAAGTGGTAAATGTTTGAGACCTGCATCACTTCGGGCTTTCCTCCCACATTAAGCTGACACGCCGCGATATGACTGGAATACTGTTAAAAGCGGCGTTAAACCCAACTCACTCAATCACTCCCTTTTCTATTTAGATCTACGCATAATGATTCAGCGACAAAAACTCTCCACAGGACTGTATGACAAGAGGGATGCCTTTAACTTTCCAATAGTCAAATTGCCCTTCATGTCGAGCAATAGCCCAGATATCCCAGACTTGATTATTTACAGACCGCCGTCATATAGCTGGAATATTGCTGAGTGCGGCGTTAAACATCAAATAAACACACAAATAGACAAAAAGCTGCTGTATCATAACCTGCCAACCAATATTTACATCCACATTTACACATCCACATCTCTTGTGTGTGTGTGAGAGAGAGAGAGAGAGAGAGAGAGAGAGAGAGAGAGAGAGAGAGAGAGAGAGAGAGAGAGAGTGAGAGAGAGATCAACAGTTCGCACTGAACACGACCACTGAGTGCGTGTTTATTGACTAGCTATCCTGATTCTACTTTGCTTGAAGAATATTCTCCGAGGGCAGTTCAGATAAGAAGCATCTGGTTTTACGAGAGCTTTCATTACCCAATAGGCTGTCCATATGAACTGTCTAAATGTCAACAGCTCTATAGTGGAAAACGGTAGCTATGGTTTTCATTGCAACAGTCGAAGAGAAGAAGAACAAGTATAATACATTAATTTAAAAATGGATACGAACAGCTCCTATAATTCGGCACACTCTCGTTTTTTTGTTTTTTTTAATTGATATTGAATTGAAAACAAAACCGCTTTCAAGAGAATGATGAATATTTTACAGACGTATAAAACGACGTGTATTTTATGATGGAAATATCTCTTTTGTATGTGCTCTGCTCAAACTAAATGACTCGTCATCCTTTAATGAAATAGTGAGTGAGTATGGTTTTACGCCGCTTTTAGCACTATTCCGGCAATATCAGGACGGGGGACACCAGCAATGGGCTTCACATATTGTACCCATGTCGGGAATCGAACCCGGGTGTTCGGCGTGACGAGCGAACGCTTTAACCACCAGGCTACCCGACCGCCCCTTCAACGAATTATAAATATTATAAAACAGTCACATTATTGTTTTGTTTGTATGTTACTGTAACCACCCTCAGCAATCTGTTTCTTGTTCTTTAAGATCGTCATGTAAATCGGGGTTTCAAATGTTAAATTACCTGGTATCAAATTAGGAGATAAACCTTCTGTGTTTTGAAATTTGAGGTAGTCTGACTCAAATGCATAAACAACAATATTCCGTGTATAAATAGGAGGTAATCCGGATTCCAGATTAGAATAAGACCACATCACCCCGCATTATATGACTGACGTGAAAGGAGACTAAATGGATCGGGTCATCTTCCCCAGGCAAGAGAGTTAACTGACTTTAAAAGTCCAGTTTCCACCCTTGCCGAACAAGGCTGGATTTACTGGGCTCGATCGTAGCGCCACCAGTGGCTATTACCAGTTATGTCCCTTCTAAGCCTCTCCTGTGGACCAATCAGATTCCACCTCTCGTATCACTTGCGTTTGCTTCACACAAAATGGTGGCGCTCAGTCAGGACGATCTGATCGATAAAAAGGACCTATATTGTGATAAAACGGGTCTTACATCGCGAAATGCATCCAATTACTTGAACACCTTGATTTAAACCATGAAAAAAGTTTGGAAATTATCTGTTGACAACGAGTTTGCGGTGCACATGCTTTGCAAATCCTGCAATTGAACGAAATACACGACAGTTTACGAACCGGATTTCGATTTCGGTGCGCGATTTTGATAGGACGAGGCAAAGACTCGTAGGCCCAGCCAAAATGTAACTATGTCATGAGCATGTGTTTATGAATCATTATCAAATAGTGACGATACCAGGTGATCGCGAAAAGGTGAGCGCATCTTGCCCCACCGGTGACACTCGTCACAAACACATGCAAAGGCATATTGATAAGGTTATTGATATGTGAGGAGTTACCAAAAATAAACAAACTATGTTTTTGTACCATGTACACATGAACGATTTGGTGAATTTGCGGTAGAACTCTCTTCTTTTGTTCATTCAAACACCTGAGATTAAAGTGCCGTCAGATCGCAGAATAACACCAACACTATTAGAGTCAGACAATTACATCTGGTAACCAATTTTAATATCAGACTTTAGGGGTTTGGGAAGTCCAAAGGAGGCCCGGATTCGATCCCATCCATCGGTACAATGTGTGGACAAAACCCTTTCTCTATTCATAAGAAATCTCGAATTTCCATGTACGATAAATGAAGAATAAAAGCGACACAAAACCATATTCATAAGAAATCTCTGTCAAAAGTCGATTGTACGATTCCAACAATATCATGATCATGTTTGTATTAATAACTATCAAATGGTGATGATAGTAAGTATTCGCGAAAAGGTGAGCGTATCCTGCCCCGCTGGTGGCTCCCATCACAAACACATGCAAAGGCAATTCAATGGTTCACATGGAGTCTGGTAGGCTATGGCTGGAATACTTCAAAAACGTGTTATACTATCACGCATCTAGTCAACTGCACCTACGTGTTCGATTTGTTGCAAAGATCAAGTCGTTATAGGCCACAAATTTCAAATATTCAAATGCATCGTTAACCAGTATGGCGAGAAATACAATAAACCTGACGAGGTTGACATGTTCTCTGCTAAATCCACGAAATAATGATTTTCACATGTGAATAAGAGATTTGGATTGGTTTTTTTTTAAATATTAATAATACCATACTATTGTGAACAGAACTCAGAGCTTTGCAAATACGATCGTGTCGAAAATAGTTAATTGTCTTGACATGCCAGTTTGTCCTGACTTCAAACTCCCATCAACATTCTCTGAGTAACAAATTCTCCCTGGACGATCTCATAATGCATTATTCATGTAAAGCTATTTCAAGTATAAGGACGATTGAGTCATTTTAAATGGGTATACATTCAATTTAACCGCGGTAGTGTGACGTGAATGATTAATAGCTTCAAAGAAAATAGTTTCTTTACTGTCAGGAAGCAGTGCCATGACGTAATTAATGACGTCATTATCTGCTGTCATTTCACATTACGTCACAATTAGGAAATAAACACTTTGGTGAAATATATTCAGTGAAGCGGCATGTGTTTTGAGTGGGTTGTCTATCTGAATTTCGGAATCACCGACAACAACCTGTAACTAAGACAAAATTGTTATGGATGAGCAAATTACAAAGAAGTTGCTCATCCATAACAATTTTGTCTCAGTTACCATTCTAACTTCTAAATGCCACTCAAAGAAGTAACAGTCTGTAAACAAAATATGGCACTGTATATGCTCAAGCAGTTTGTTTACAACGTAAAACATCACTCGAATATACAGGCATTGAAAGCATATAAGCACGGCAACTTGGGAAGCTGACATGAGATGGGAATCCCTATAGAAAACAAAGCAAGCTTTGCAAAACTTTCGTTCTATACCATACGTCACCATTATGACGTCATATCGCTCATTGTGACGCAAAAGATATGACGTCACAGTCGAAAATATCAAAGCGCCAAATTCCAAGTTCTCTATTGTACCCAGAACTAAAATACATTCTCTTTCTAGATTTCTATCGTGTTTTGATGGTAACCGCAACTCTGCATTTTGTAACCTGTAATTGTAGACATAATTATTTAAATATGCCAACAGACAATGCCTGAAAAAGTACTATTCTATAAATATTAGCTTCCGCGCTGGATGCGGCCGTTAAACCAGCTGTTTCAATCAGAGGAAGTTTATTGTGATTAAGTAGCATCTGTTTGACCAATCAGCATCGAGTAATTCATGGTAGAATAATGAATATTACGTCACCAGCGGCATCACGTACACAATATTGTAGTGCGTGTGAGCTCATTATTAAACATTTTCCCGACATTCCGTTTGGTCGGCTTGGGGGGCACGGGTGGCCCAGTCTTCTAGGGCGCCGCGATTCGCTGTGCAGAGTTGCGTCCCTTGGGCACGCCAGAAACTATGATTGTGGGTTCGAATCCCGGTCCGCCTCTATTATGTTGCTTGGTTTGTCAGCACCATTCTCGTGCTCGTGGGTTTCACCGAAGTGGTAAACGTCTGAGATCTACATTACTTCGGGCTTTCCTCCCACATTAAGCTGACACGCCCTGATATAACTGGAATACTGTTAAAAGCGGCGTTAAACCCAACCCTCACTCGCTCACTTGACCGGCTTATAAAAAACAAAAAAACTTAAGTTTAACCTATGTATTTTGTATGTAACTTTACGAAAAATGATTATAACGTGTTAAATGTATTATTGGTCCTTTCAGAGAGCACGTGAGTGGTTTGTCTGAACCAGGATGGAGTCGAACCTGACAGAATACGAACCGTACAAGAGTGAAACGCTCGTGTCCTTCTACAAATGGTACACGGGCGTCCATGGCTATCTCAGCATCCTTGTCTGTGTGTTCGGGATCCCAATGAACCTCATCAACATCACAGTCCTTTCCCAGAAGCACATGCGAACGCCTATTAACTGTATCCTTACGTGGCTGGCCGTGTCGGATCTACTTACAATGACGTCATACGTCCCATTTGCTATCCACTTTTACTGTGTGTATCCGCCGTGGGAAGCGTCCCCTGAGAAGAACAGCCAGGGATGGATGCAGTTCATTTTGTTCCATATCAACTTCTCCGCTGCCACCCACACAGTTTCAATCTGGCTTGGTGTTACCCTTGCTATTTTTCGATACAAGCATATTTATTCTCCTGCCAAAGGGGCGATAACTCGTATACGACGACTCGTCCGCGCCAGGATTGCCGTTGTAATGATCTATGTATTATCCGCTGTAGGCCTTACCCCGAACTATATGACGAACAAGCTGACACATTCTTTGAATGAAAACAACGAAACAATCTACCATTTTGAAAACCTCGGACTAGGAACGTCGGACGTTAAGCCAGTTGTTCTGTTGAATTTATGGATGTACAGTCTGTTAGCGAAGCTGCTGCCGTGTATTTTGATGGTAGTCTACGGAGGACTGCTCGTCTGGACTCTCAAATCCAAGCTGCGTCACAAACGCAGACGACTTTCCTGCACTTCCGCCACGATGCAGCGCCCCCTAGACAACTCACGAACGACCCGGATGTTGCTGATTGTGATTGTCCTTTTCCTGATCACGGAGTTTCCACAAGGAATTCTCATCATCATTAGTGTGACGTCTAAAGGATTTTTCAAGAATGTTTACATTCCGCTTGGTGATTTAATGGATATGGTAGCCCTTATAAACAATGGCGTCAACTTTGTGCTGTACTGCGCTATGAGTAGGGACTTCAGGAGAACACTAATGGACTTGTTAAAGATGGCTGTCATGCCCAATGCCAAACACACGGTAGCTAATGGCATCAACAACACCGACTCGGAGCGTTCAAATACAGCGTTGATTCTGCGCATGACATGACTAAGGCGGACCAGGGATGGGTGACATTGTAAAAATATGGCGCATGCTCAGTGTCATTTCCGGTATGTGACGTGGGCAAAATGTGAATACAGCTTTACCTGACAATTAGTCATTTCATATTTATTTAAACGTCTTTGAGCGCCCATCGTGTCAACCTGACGTGGCACTGAGTAATAATGGTATGTGATGATATTCCACTGAGAGTCAGGCTCACCAAAACCATATCAGCTTCTCGTCGTTGCCTTGTGATGCATTCACCTCCCGCACCCAATCCCTGTGTTATAGATATTACCCGAAATCTTTGTTCAGAGAAACTCGATAATCAGGACCATCTTTTCCTGTAAGATTCGACGGACAAAAGCATGTCCGGTTTGACAACTACCCGAATTGACGAATGTCACGTGTGAAGACGACGGCAGATTTCCTGAACGGGGAACGATCGGGGCTTCACTGGACAATGACCCCATGTGACTCTTCTATCCAGTGAGATGGGTCCCTATATATAATTCAAGACATTAATATTACCATGACCAATAATCTTTCCAAATACGGTGAAACCTTTTTTACCGGTTAAGCTCTGGGAAACTAAGCGTATTTCGGGACAACCGAAGCAGCAATATTAAGCCATAAGGATCTTCAATTTACGTCTTAAACGAAGTTTGAGTTCGCAATAAGTATTGAAATATTGACAAAAGTTTAAAATTATAAGTATATTCATCACTAAATGTGACACGTCCATTTGGAGGAGGGAGAAAACATACCCGGAATCACACGAAAAACAGATTTTCTAACTTCATTTGACTAATATAGTGCTGATTTTGTGTTCGTGCTTTGTGCATATAGAATAATTATACATACATAAGCAGGTTTAACACCTTTTTATCAATATTTCAGTTATATCAAGGGGTCATCTAAATGTGGTAGGAATGTACAAATTGAAAGCAGGCCGAACAAAGTACACTTTGATGAAACCCACGAGCAGGGTAAGATGTTGATGATCAAATATAATAATTGGGGCGAACCTCTGAGTTTTACCCACGCCCCGCGGAGCCTGGTTGTCTAAGGGACACCACTCTTCACAGCAAGTAGTGGCAACTGAGACCACGCGCCCCAAACTCCCGAACTTACACTGGAAGAATGTTTACAAATATCGTCTTCACAAGCAGGAACAATTGTTGTAAATTTAACATATACATTTAATGCGACATATTTCATAAACAATTGTAAATTTAATTTACATATTTTACATATTAGAAGAATTGTAAATTCCTAAGTTGCACACATTCACGTAAATGTCTGTGTGAATTTACATACATTTACGTAACTTCATATCTAAATTTACAACCGAGCAAAATTGGTAAAAGTGATGTATTCTTCCAGTGACATAAACATCACAGGTCTATAGTTCGTTGGGGCGGTCGGGTAGCCTCGAGGTTAAAGCGTTCGCTCGTCACGCCGAAGACCCGGGTTCGATTCCCGACATGGGTACAATGTGTGAAGCCCATTTCTGGTGTCCCCCGCCGTGATATTGCTGGAATATTGCTAAAAGCGGCGTAAAACAATACTCACTCACTCTATAGTTCGTTATGTTTCAAATCGGTCAAGACGTCCATATGTTGTAATTTCTTAACTGTCCCCAAGAAATATTATTACTGTGATAGCAGAACGTCACGGTCGTGATGGTTTTCAATTGTTTATAATTCCTTACCTGTTTTAAGTTTATTTGTATAGTAACTGTGTTCCTACCTTTGGTATATATTGACATTGCACTGTGATACCACTTGTTGTTGAGCCGGAGTACCAAGACAATTCCATGACGGTTTGGCTGGTCAGGTTAATTTTCAGTTGTAGAATGGAAGTATTTAGAACAGATTTGTTTAGCGACCCCAAACATGTGTACTGTACCATAGATTTGCCATACTGTCATGGCTGACTAGCGGGTAGATAGTCTGGACTCCTAGTGATGTTAGAACGGAGGAGTGGATGGGTGAGTGATATGGTTTAACGACGCTTTGATTTGTTTCTTAGTTGTTTTATGCCGCACTCGGCAATATTCCTGCTATATGACGGCGGTCTGTAAATATTCGAGTCTGGACCAGACAATCCAGTGATTGCCATCATGAGCATCGACCTACACAATTGGGATAAGATGACATGCATGAATCAAGACAGCTAGATTGACCACACGATTTCGTTAGTGGCTTCTTACGACAAGTATGGGTTGCTGAAGACCTATTGTGATCCGGATCTTCACGGGTAAACGCCGGTTTGGACGGTATTTCAGTTATATCACAGTGTGTCAGATTGATGTGTCTGAAGTATGCAGAGCAGAGGTCGGAAGGGCTCAGCGCATTTTGAAAACTACGAGTGCGGTTATGGTGCCAGCAGAAATAATCATAATCACATCTTCATCGCATCCTGGCGCCCCAATCTACATAACTCTCAAATTCATGTCCATGCACACAATCCTAATCAAAATCACTTGGCACAGAACTCCGATATGATTGACTTTATTTATTTATTTAAGCTGACACTGAATGCATTTTTATTGCAATTGTCAGTGTTTTCTTGTTTTGTTTTGTTTCGTTTTCTCGTATGATACCGTTCTCATTTTAAATACGTTTATGTATGGTCGCTTTGGGACGCAATAACGGCACATTCTACTCTACTTAAGCATGCAAGTATATTGTTCAAATACTTATCTACGGTCTACGGGCATTGGGTGTTTTTTCACTGTGACACGGTAACAATGCTGCCATTAAGCTACATCTAGCTGTGGAGCCTCGAGGCTTTGGGATAACGACTTCTTGAACCTAATAGTAATTCGGTGTACATGAGTGGACAGTGTTGTCGTTAGCGATTAAGTATGTTTGGCTTCAAATCACAACAAAAGTATATCTAAATAAGCAGGGTATCTTTCAGATTTATTCAACCAGACATGGCCTTGCCCTCAAATGTGTTTGTTTCTTGAAATTTGTGGAGTGTTTATAAAAAAAATATTAGTATAATATATTCTTTGAATCATATTCACGTGTTAAGATGTAGACATTGTAGACTATGTCCCAGCATTTCGTATTTACATTTTAAGTTTTAACATTTGAAAACATTTGCTCCAAAATATGTTAACGAATTCGCGCGTACGGCAAAACCTCCTTATTTTAAAAGACCTAGGGACTACGAAAGTACATCGAGTTATGCACAGTTCGAGAGAAGAGGAGTATACTAGTATAACAATTTCAATGCAGATCACGTTTGGAGTATAAAGATACCTTTTCCGAAACGATACATTGAATTAAAGGATTTCTAGTAAACGAGGTTTCGCTGGATGTCTTATTATTATCATTATTATTATTATCATAATTATTATTATTATTATTATTATTATTATTATTATTATTATTATCATCATTATTATTATTATCATCATCATCACCATTATTAATAATAATAATAAGAATTATTATTATTATTATTATTATTATTATTATTATTATTATTATTATTATCATTAATAATAATAAGAATTATTATTATTATTATTATTATTATTATTATTATTATTATTATTATTATTCCTGAGAATAATGGAGCGTCGTGTGCCAGGTTGGTGGCAACTGGTCAGAAGAGTGTTGGGTATAAATGTTTTTCCCAAAGTTTTTCTTGTTCATTGTCTTTGTATATCAGCATCGTGACGAAATTTGTTGAACATGTGCTTTTTACATATTGTTACTGTATATAAGTCAAATGGAAAATAAAAATAATTCTAAGAATATTTACGGTCTTTTTATTAACGTATGGAGAGACGTATATCAATGTGTTTGACGTATAACGAAAACGGGACCCTCAGCACGAGACTGTCAAACGAGTGAGTAGGTTTGTTGGTTGGTTTGTTGGTTTACGCCGCACTCAGCAATATTCCAGCTATATGACGGCGGTCTGTAAATAATCGAGTCTGGACCAGACAGTCCAATGATTGACATCATGAGCATCGATCCATGCAACTGGGATACGATGACATGCATCAACCAAGTCAGCCAGCCTGATCACCCGATCCCGTCAGTTGCCTCTCACGATCTATTCTACCCTGGATCTTCACGGGTCCCTGAACATGTCTACCAAAAGACTTTTTGAAAGTTTCACTGAGGAATGTTGTAAACATATTTAATCAAATTTAATTCTCTTTTAAGCAAGAGTCGTATTATAAAGTGGATAAACTAGGTTGTTGTAAGCATGTTGTGATTACTCCAGTCTAAATGCTAATATTGCTAAGAAGAACCGGACAAATCAATATACTGTTATTCTCTGTGCCTTTTTATGGTTGGTTGGTTTGTTGTTTAACGCCGCACTCAGCAATATTCCAGCTATATGACGGCGGTCTGTAAATAATCGAGTCTGGACCAGACAGTCCAATGATTGACATCATGAGCATCGATCCATGCAATTGGGATACGATGACATGCATCAACCAAGTCAGCGTTCCTTACCACCCGATCCCGTTAGTCGCCTTTTACGACAAGGATAGTCTTCTTTTACGGCAAGCATGGGTTGCTGAAGACCTATTCTACCCCGGAATCTTCACGGGTCCTTTTTTATGGCAGAAACGGGGCAGAGCGAGACTCTTTGCTTAGTTCTGATCTTTAATGGCAGTGCGTGAGCGAGTGAGCATCGTGCACCATGTTGACAAGCGACGTGTCATACTTTAAGTTAGTAAATTGACAGCCTCCGTGGTCTAGTGATAGAGCGTCCGCCCAGAGAGCGGAAGGTCCGGGGTTCGATCCCGGTGATACCAAAATACGTTAGAAAATGGTACTTGTTGTAACTCTGCTTGTCACTCGGAATAAAGGGCTAAAACAAGGACTGGTCGGCTCGGAGTCAGTATACTGTGTCTGAGGGGGTATTCATTTTAAACTGCGGCATGGTATCTCAGTGGACGAGTACTATAAAATCGGCATTAGTCCGGACTACTACAAGCAGCAACACACACACGCGCACGCACGCAAGCACGCACTCACACATACACACGTCGCTATAAAAGTGCAATAATCTTGGACGCGATGTTAAACCCCATTTCACCTCACCTCAACCACTAAGTAAATTCCTCTAAATGTTTACCATTTCATTTCTTGATTGACGTGACCAGGTCTTAACAGTTAATCCCTTTGGAAACCTCACGAGTATGGTGCTGACAACCCTACGATCATAATCAGGGCAATTCTGACATACGAACCCACTACTATTGAATTATGACGCACGAAGGAAACAAAAATGAAGGAAACGCACGCACTGTATCGCCTTAAGCGACTTGGCCACCTGTATGCTGTAAGAAATATTGATTCAATGTTATTCCAAAAGCCTAACGTTTCTTACACGTCTTGTAACGTTTAAAGGACACATTTACATAAACACCAAGACATTTTTAAGATACTCAATGACTGCTATTCCAGTAACAACACAAAATTGACGAAGGTTTTCTTAATTAACAGTGCGACAGATGTACCCAGATATGTCGCTGCCCTTTATATTGGAGTCATGGTTGCGGCCTTGCCTTCCCTGAGAGCTGAGTGATCGCTTCCATAAAGGCACTAGCATGACGTCAACTATAACTTGCTTGTTTAAGAATTGAACGTCAGTTTGGATGGGTTCATTGAAGTGTGAACGATTTAAAAGCGGCGGTTAAACTGTGTGAACCTCAGAGCTTGCGATTCTTACCTCAAAGGATGTAGGCCAAGTTCTAAACACAATTTTATTTAGTAGGTGTGACTTCATGTTTACACTGACAGCCATACAACAACCAGATATATCGCGAAGTAAAATAGTCCCCCAAAAAGAGAGGTGACATGGGCGTATGGATGCACAACTTGCTCCTCAGAAACATCTTACGCAGCACATGTGTTCAATTCATATCCTCATTAGATGAGAAAGGTCTGTAAAGAACTACCTCAGTAAGTCAGTCACAATGACAGCGCGTCGTAATACATTTACATCAAGTACAAGACGTCAAAATGTCCGACACGATAAACGTGACGGGAGAGATTTCCGAAGTTGTTAATGAACGTGTGGCGGTTACATGTGTTAATCATCATTGATCAACTGGACGATCATTGAAAGGTGAATAAAGATGCGTCAAACAGACACAAAGGTAAATTCATAGATTGCTGGAGACGGTCAATGTCAGCCTAGGCACGGATTGAGTCGATACTACGTTAGTTTAGATGTGCATTTCTTCATTTGTTCATTAGGATGGGCCGTAGAGAGGATATTCGTGAACAATCATGCAGTAACGCTCTCTGACATTTCTCAATGTATACTGAAACGCTGAGACCAAGAATAAAGGTTCTAAATGATCAGAAAGATTACGTCATTTCAAGAACACGGTCTCGTGAAAAACGTATAAACGTCAAATTGTGTCGTTCATACACTTATGAACGTCAATTTCGCGGTCATGTGACCTCTCGTCCAATGGAAAAGCAGTTTATCGTGTAAACATCAAATTAAAAATTATTTGTTGTTTAACGCCGCAACCAGCAATATTCCAGCTATATGACGGCGGTCTGTAAATAATCGAGTCTGGACAAGACAATCCAATGATTGATGTCATGAGCATCGATCCACGCAATTGGGATACGACGACATGCATGAACCAAGTCTCCGAGCCTGACCACCCGATCCCGCTAGTCGCCTCTTACGACAAGCATAGTCGCCTCTTACGGCAAGCATTGGTTGCTGAGGGCCTTTTCTTACCCGGATCTTCACGGGCAACGTTCACTATATTATCGATGGTGTATTACTGAGAAAAACCAACACAGTACTGTGGCGATTCAACGTTAAAGACAAACATATTAATTTTCACAGACGGTAATACCTTTATGTTATTGCTCAACAGAAAATAGAATTCAATGGTGTCTTGATTTATTGAATGTCCCACATACAGTCAATGGATATGTGCATTTGTTTTTACTCCACTGTCGCCGATATTTCACTCATATCAGGTCGTGGGGCACGGGGGGCCAATTCGTCTGCACAGAGTTGCATCCCTTGGGCAGGCCAGAAGCTCAATGATTGTGGGTCCGAAACCCGATAGTCCAATCAAAGAACGTTTCACAAAATTAACATCCACGACTGACTGGTTCACCTTCTTATGAAAGTGATTTACCGCTGCCTGTCTTTGTTGACATGTCTTTTCCATCTTTATCACACACGCACGCAAGCACGCACGCATGTTTTTGTGTCAGGGAAGAAATCGCGAATGTTTTCGTTATCTGATCGACTTGGCCATCGCCTATGGTTGTCACCATCTTTGTGGAGCTACACGAAATAAGACCATCGATCTGATTGGACATCGCGTTTTCACTGAAAGGGGCACAACTCGTGATCTACGCGAGGCCTCGGGAAGATGGCCTAAATAGGACTGGAGTACGGAGAGTTTGTGTGTCAACGAAATGGACAGGAACGAAATGACATTAATGACACTTAATGGCTGGTGCATGACGAGGGAAGGAAACTGGTGCCATGTTTCGTTCCTGTTTAGCCATGTTTCAAACATGATTACCTCTGTTTCCATCTTAACCGGTTTCAGGCCGGCTTCGGAGAGATTTACTGTTAGATATCGACAACAGGTCATTACTGCATCTACGGACGTCCGTGGTGAGTGGAGGCTGTGGGTGTGGACGGAGTAGGGGGAGGGAGGGGGGACGCAACACCTTGGGGGGTATTGATGCCTCATCCTGTGAGTTATGGCTGTTGACGATAATTAGAGTCGAGATGGGTTGTTGTTTGTGAATATCAGTTTACTTATTACTCTCTTTTTTTTAGGGTCAAGTTTTCTTTTCTGTCACGTTTACTTTTACCGTTATGAATAACGTACTTTACTGTTACACGGACGTGTTACCGTCACATTGTCATTATCGATTATGCAGCTTTTGATGACTTATTTTTTATCATTTGGTTTACTTTAACAGTATACTTTCAGCGTCAAGTGTAAAGTTACCGATATGTACGTTTTACTGCCATGTCTACGTTTACTGTTAAGTTGGGGTTTTTTTTTGTTCCGTCGCATGTATTTTTACTGCATATTGTACTTATGCAGTAGACCCGTGAAGATCCGGGGTAGATCCGGGTCTTCAGCAACCCATGCTTGCCGTAAAAAGCGACTTTCCTTGTCGTAAGAGGCGACTAACTGGATCGGGTGGTCAGGCTCGCTGACTTGGTTGATGCATGTCGTTGTATCCCAATTGCGTGGATCGATTCTCATGATGTCAATCACTGGATTGTCTGGTCCAGTCTCGATTATTTACAGACCGCCGTCATACAGCTGGAAGAGCACATCTTTGCATCTTAACATATGTATATAAAATTAAATTTATCCCTAATTCGGTTTTGTAGCAAATACTCGATATGTATGTAGGAATTGCAGCAGTTGAAAATTATCCTTTTGAATATTTGTTGATACAGGGAAATCGGTTTAAAAAAATCCTCTCTCTTGTCAAAATATGTTTCGAAGCGTAGTCGCCAATTCGAAATTAGTGCCGTAAAGCACGAGAAGGCAGCCTTCTGATTGGCTTGTGTCGACTTCTTGTCAGTAATCCCATTGGTCGGTCAGAGTTTGCGAAAGGTCAGTCTGACGTGACCCGTAATGGAATGTCCTCAGATCTTTGTTTAGCAGTTGCGAGAGCTAAGGTCTGATTTTAATGAGATTGCCGGGCAACAATATTGTTTATCATAGGCTTACGGGTGTTGCAGGGCTACGAATGCTTTGTGGATTCGGGACCTGGTTTATCATCATTAGCACAAACTTCAGTGATAAATTTCAACTGAGTATCGAACCATTCGTCGTCTGACATCACGCCTCTTTCGATGTTGACGTCTTAAGTGCTTGTCGCGTGCTGCACGTGCGTTTTACAGCCTCGGAAAGACAAGTGACACAGTGTTCATTGCTGTGAATACCGTAAAGTTTCACTATAAGGCATTATCGATTTTTATACGTTTTTTTTCTCAAATATTTATGCTTTTATCGATAGAATACATTACTCCACCCCTTTTTCTCAAAACAACCGAAATACGTGGTGGCACGTTGAATACAGTTACAGATACACACAGGAATAAAACCTGACATTGGATGAGGAGATTAAAATTTCAAAATACAAAAGTGGAAAGCGTGTATAAATCTCAAATGCATCTAAATGGCATGGGCAAATGTACACAGCATGAACACCTGAGCCCTGTTCCACAAAGCGATCTTAGCACTAAGGTGATCGTAAGTCCCATACTTTAACATAGGTTTACGATCATCGTAGCGCTAAGATCGCTTTGAGGAACGGGGCCCTGGTGATTTTCAGGCTTCATTCTTTCTCGACTACAGTCGCCTCTCAGTGCTGTATCTCGACACAGCAGTAATATCTCAATACTGCTTCTATCTCGACACAACAGTAATATCTCAATATTGCTTCTATCTCGATACAACAGTACTATCTCAATACTCCTATATCGACACAACAGTACTATCTCAATACTCCTATCTCGACACAACAATACTATCTCAATACTCCTATATCGACACAACAATACTATCTCAATACTCCTATATCGACACAATACTATCTCAATACTCCTATCTCGATACAACGGTACTATCTCAATACTCCTTTTCTCTCGACACAACGGTACTATCTAAATATTCCTTCTATCTCGACACAACAGTACATTCTCAATACTCCTATCTCGATATAACGGTACTATCTCAATACTCCTTTTCTCTCGACACAACGGTACTATCTCAATACTCCTTCTATCTCGACACAACAGTACATTCTCAATACTCCTATCTCGACATAGCAGTACTATCTCAACACAACAGTACTACCTCAACACTAGTATCTCGACACAAGAGCACTATCTCAATACTCCTTCTATCTCGACACAGCAGTACCATCCCAATACTCCTATCCCTCCACGCTGCAGTGATCTCTCAGTAATCATATCCCAAAACTTCTTGCGTCTCAGTATTCCCTTTATCTCGACACAAAAGTTGTATTTCACGGGGCTTTTGCGTCGCACTATGGTTACCTCGCAGTACTCCTTTTCACTCGAAGGTACAGATATCCAGAAGATCCGTTTCCTTTTCATTCCCAAAGAAATATATTCCATGTCCAAACCAATACCCCCATGCCCCCAGGAGCTGAACTATGCAATCACAACTTTAAAAAAGAACTTTTAAAAAACTTTAAAAAACACTGGTAAATAATTCTGTCGAACTTCAATACCATCTGGATGTTTCTAGGGTTTGTGCATAGCGGTACAGAATTCCCATTACCGATTTTGATAGGGGTTTTTTAATTCCAATTTGCAATTTTCAAAATTACCGCTTTCCACCAATGACACTCTGAAATCGATTGAACTTTCTGATGGAAGCAATCATTGCATAACAAAACATAATATCGATTTTTTGAGAATTTAAAAACTAAACACCTTAAATGCAAAGACGATTTTCAAGAAGTACTCAATTCACCAAATACACCATAGCAGACCTGAAGACTGTTACAAGAGAACATCGAAACAGTATGGTTCAATGATATTTAAATGATTTCTAGGTTTTAAGATCACACTGAACTACAGCAAAAGTACGATATATTACAATGCTTCTGTTAATGGATTTTGAAAGTTTTCTCTTTTACAGTAACGTGATTCATCCCAAATTGAATCAATATCTAAATCCAGAAATCTGTACGTAAAAGATATGTGTGTGAAACCAACAAATGGTGTACAATCAACAAATGTATTTAAATTAAATTTACAAATTTCACTAATTCTACTAGGGTTGGGACGAGTCCAACTTTACTACCCGGGTACCCACATTCCTATTACCCGACCCTACCCGGGGACCCGCTGTTGGTGTCAAGAGATAGGTACAAAATGTCCGACTCGGAATAGTTTGACAGTAGCCCTGGCAAAATGTATTTAGAGACACGTGGTCATTCATACACTGAAGCTGACTGAAGTTTTAGCATTGTTCAAACATATATGAGTCACGATGAACGTGTTCAAAGTCATAAAGAAATGCGAGCATTAAAGACTTTAAATTGTCGTGTAACCCTGTAGTTATATAGTGAATTTTTCCACGAAACAATATATCACGTGACTAACCACGGGTCTTGGTAATCCTGTGGGTACCTGGGTCCCACTCAGGACCCAACCGACCCGAGTACCCGAGTACCCGAGTACCCGAGTTACCCAGCCCAAAAGCCTAAAAATCAATACACATTACTGCACAGCAATTACAAATACAACGACAGTAAACATTAGAGTGGTTGTAGAATATTCAATTTCAATAAAGGCAACAATGCAGTTTACCAGGCGCACCCGAGCTCTACCATCCGCTCAATTACCGCGCTATAGCGCCACCGCTGTCTCGTTATACCGTTACCGTTAATATGATGGCAGCGGTGAGTTTCAAAATACAAAAGTTACAGTGGTGATAGCAAAAGTCGGTGATAATAATATATATTCACCCATCAGCGACAGTGGTCAAGTTTACGTGATGACCTTTGCAGGGAATCGTGAATGTTGAACGACCCTCACGTGCAAGCTGGTTCCAAAACGATAAAAATGAGTGAGAGTGAGAGACAACATGTACGAGAGATGATGTGTGAGAGATACGCAAACACGCAACTGTCCCCTTATATACCAACTCGCTTCCAGAATACCACCGACCGCCTCCGTGGTCTAATGGTAGAGCGTCCGCCCGGAGAGTGGAAGGTCCGGGGTTCGATCCCCAGCCGCGTCATACCAAAAGACGTTAGTGAGTGAGTGAGTATGGTTTTACGCCGCTTTTAGCAATATTCTAGCAATATCACGGCGGGGGACACCAGAAATGGGCTCCACACATAGTACCCATGTCGGGAATCGAACTCGGGTCTTCGGCGTGACGAGCGAACGCTTTAACCACTCTAGGCTACCCGACCGCCCCCCAAAATACGTTAAAAGATGGTACTTGTTGTTACCCTGTCTGGCGCTCGGCATTAAGGGGCTAAAACAAGGATTTGCCGGCTCGGAGTCAGTATAGTGTGTCTGAGTGAGGTATCCATGTTAAACTGCGGCATGGTATCTCAGTGTGCTAGCACTATAAATCGGCATCAGTCCGGACTAGTACAATTACGTGCAGGCACGTTGCTATATAAGTGCAATAATCTTGGACGCGACGTTAAACCCAATTTCACCTCACCTCAATGCCACCAAATAGTCCACACCAGTCCACGGTATACCGGATGTTTACACACCACACCAGTATCTAAATATAGTAACTTCCTGACGACTGCTAAGATTAAATGGCACTACATTCCTGACGACTAATCACTGCCCAAACACAATGCAATGAACGTCTACCGAATCTCATCAGAAACAATGTAACACAGTTACATCCATTGTGAACAACAGTAACAAAAACTGCCGTATAACATTCTGTATACTGTATTTCCTCTATTAGACGCCGGTCCTTAATAGACGCCGGCCTCCAATAGAAGCCGGGTCAACTGTTCAGTGCCAAAAATGGAGGCCGGGCCTCTAATAGACGCCGGGTCGATCAATTGATTGAGATGTATCTACGAACACAAAATATTTCCATTTCGTGACGATTCGGGACATTCGTGGTCATAGTGAAATGGGGGTATTAATAGACGCCGGGTCAAAGGCTTGTCCGAAAAAAATAGAAGCCCGGGCGTCTAATAGAGGAAATACGGTAAATGTTAATAAGGCTACACCTATTACACCAAACTATGCTTAATGTGACGTTTATTATGTAACGGAAACTAAATACCTCAAGAAGACGCGCGCATTGCAATATGTGTATATGTCGTTTGGCAACAAATAAACACCTACGTTTTATGCACATTGTGTGTGTCGGGTGTCACGAACACCTGGTGTCATTACTGATTTAATTGATTCATTTATTCAATTTTCACTGCCATTTTACCTTTTACGCCCAATTGAATCAGTTTCGTCAGGTAATCGAGACTGGTTGTTACCTGGCGTTGACATCAGAGTGAGTGAGTAAGGTTTTACGCCCCTTTTAGCAATATTCCAGCAATATCACGGCGGGGGGCGCCAGAAATGGGCTTCACACATTGTACCAATGTCGGGAATCGAACCCGGGTCTTCGGCGTGACGAGCGAACGCTTTAACCACAAGGCTACCCGACCGCCCCACATTGTGTTGACGTCAGAGAATAACTAGGCTCGAGTTCCTTTAAAAACAGAGTCCACTGGCGTCAACGGCAAAATTGTGGTGAAGGTCATTTTTATTTTACCTGTTTTCTTATTATGTGTGCAATGTAATGTATGATGTCATTGTCTGTAGCATTGCCATCTTGCATCAACTGACCAATCAGCTTCGAGAATAACAAAAAGGCGCTTGCACAAATATCAAATGGCGATTGAACTCCTTTACTTGCAAAACATTTCAGTGATTGCTCTCATAAGATTGGCACCAGGGTTTCTCAGAAAACTGCAGAACAATTTAGGTTCTCTTTAAATGGGAAACAATAGGCAATCGATAACTGACGTTCTTATCACACGCAAGTGAGTTTTGCCAAGTCTTGTTCATCGAAGAGTAACTTTGCAAACTTTTTTTTCAAGGACACACGTTTATGTCTAGAGGATTCTATCATTTAGATAATTGTAATACACTGCCCCGAGAAGTGCACGAGAATTTCTCATTAATGTCAAATAGACCTCATCGTGTATGCCTCATCATCAACCGCTTTGATCATCTAAAGTTAAAGTGCTATTTCGTTTAGTATAGGCAGATATTTTTCTTGCTAAGAATGTCCTTAACTTAAATCTCTGCCGTTTATCAGAAAACCTTTTGTCAATTTCAAAAGATATGTTTTGTCAAAAGTATGAGCTGAAACGTCTTACCAATCACCTAATTATAACACGTTGTGAATCCGAGCTTTACATGGGTAGCAGTTAAACGACATCATAAAAAAACCGTAACGAATGGAGTGAGTGAGTAAGTTTGGGTTTACGCCGCTTTTAGCAATATTCCAGCAATATCACGGCAGGGGACACCAGAAAATACCCATGTCGGGAATCGAACCCGGGTCTTCGGCGTGACGAGCGAACGCTTTAAAACTTAGGCTACCCGACCGCCCCCGTAACTAATAGAAAGGATGTACATTTCAGGATGAGGATGGGGATGCGAACCTACCGGAGGAAGTTATTATAATCAGGTCTAGATTCAGATTGGCTCATTGCTTATAACATAAGATGAGTTATCATCATATATTGGAATAATTAATATCATCCGTTTGTAATTTACGAATATCAATAATAACGTGAACTACAAAATATTATTTTTAATTTTAATTCATGTTTTTCTAGTTCCCATTACCCTCGTCCGGACCCCCATACAACCCCCGAACTAACCCCACACAAACTTCGTCAAAGAGAATACCCCAGAACAAATCACAAACAAACCACAGGGGAACCCTCAAACTAGCCCACACAAAACTCCTTTCAAACCCTCGAACCAAACCCACACAAACCTTATTCAAACCCTTGAGCAATCCCCACACAAAACTTCTAACATTCGAGCAATGCCCACACAAACCTTCTAACATTCGAGCAATCCCCATACAAACCTCATTCAGATATTCGAGCAATGCCCACAAAACCTCATCCAAAGCCTTCCACAAGTATAAAAATCGATACATCTTAAATATCGTTTAAATCCCCAATGTCGAATATAACAGACTTCAAGGTGTTTGGTGATGTTAGCTGTGTTCTTCTATCTGTTGTAATAAGCTATTAATAAGTTATTTGTATGCCTTTTAGCCATTAAAGACTGTTCCATTATCTTCTGATGTGAAGATCACATGTGGTTCAAAACGAAGCTAATTCAACCTCTTATTATATCACAAAATGATAATGTTGTCTGTGGCCTACGGCAACACCTATACTTGCTATTTTTTCATTTGAATGTATTCTAGCGATAGTGGAGGATGTAACAGGTATAATTCTTTAAATGCTCTTCGCACAAACTGGAAAAACAGGTTAGCCACACGCCGAAAGCCAAGATGGCCCCTATTTTCCCAAGATGGCTGCCAAGTTTCCTTTCAGATGTCCAAATTTTGCCTATAACGTCTTATTTATGAAAATAATGACTATTTTTCAGTGTACAGATTAATGCTTGCTCTTTTGAGCCAAGTTTTATAATGTAATGTTCCCAATTATGGTTGAAAACCAAACACATCAAAATCGACTCAATTTCTGTACAGATAAATGAATGAAAGCTACAAAAAACATCTCCATAATCATAAGTCAGTGAGTGAGTGAGTTTTACGCCGCTTTTAGCAATATACCAGCAATATCATGGCGGGGGACACCAGAAATGGACTTCACACATTGTACCAATGTCGGAATCGAACCCGGGTCTTCGGCGTGACGAGCGAACGCTTTAACCACTAGGCTATCCGACCGCCCCCATAATCATAAGAAATCGCTACCAAAAGCATTTGATTCCGACTATTTCAAGAGCATTTGTTTTCGAATTACGATTCACCAATATGTTGCACTTCATCTGTCATAATAACGTTGAAGTATTTGTTGCAGAGACACCCTCGAATATCTTAGATTGTGCAACTTACAACGTCACATTTGTTTGTTTGTTGTTTAACGACACACTAAGCAATATCACTGCTATATGACGGCGGTCTGTAAATAATCGAGTCTGGACCAGGCAATCCAGTGATTGACATCATCAGCATCGATCCACGCAATTGGGATACGATGACATGCATGAACCAAGTCAGCAAGCCTGACCACCCGATCCCGTTAGTCGCCTCTTACGACAAGCAAAGTCACCTTTTACGGCAAGCATGGGTTGCTGAAGACCTATTCTACCCCGGATCTTCACGGGTCCACAACGTTATAAGAGACATCGATCACTTTCCGAGGTATAACTCCCTAAATTCAGCTGGTCGTTACATGTAATGCAGCAAATCTTGTTTACGATCTCTTGAAGGATCTCAGATGAGCTCGAGGGTGCCTTTCATTTCATCTAGCCGTCATTAATCATTGCTTCCACGAAGTTTAATATCAACCCGAAATATTAGCACGCTCTGACAGATTCAACCGCGAGTTCCACAACCGAACCTGTTCAGATTCCGATTCGCGTTTGTGATCTTTTAGAACCAAATAGGCTTCGAATAGTTACCGGATCGATCTTTTACTCGTTTATACAATAGAATGATTAGAACTGGACATGCAACTAATGTCCTAATAATACATGAATGGGGGAAAATAATCTCTCAGCAAAGGGAAAGTGGCTCGAGTGCTTGTTGTGGTTGCAAAGCTTTCAAATTGAAAATACTGTACGAGATCAATAATGTAGCAGCATACTTGAATAATAAACAGGGTAATTTCAGAAAACATGTGGGATATCTTCACAAAATACATATGTTGTGGTTTACAAAGTGAAATACTCATGTTAAAATACAGAAACCGAAATTAAATTATCTAACGAAATTTCTTCTTGTCTTACGATTTTTAGACAATTCTTGTGAAGTGCGAGTGCGACTGGTAGAGCAGGGCCCACGTGCACAGAACAATCTTGGTTACAATCCATCTAAGGCGGCTAAAATCAACTTTACAATCAGCATACAATTGCCCTATTCCACTTGCACAAACCGATCTTAGCGCGATTGTAAGACGGCTTACAGTTAAGATGGCGATCTTAGCTAAGATTGAAATCTTCAACGGTGGAGGTACGATCATCTTTAACTCGACTCCTGTCTACAGTTGTCTGCAAACGCGCATATCTTGCTGCGCATACAATAAGTGGAACCGGTCACGACACACATCGCGTACCTCTCTCCATCGCATCTTGCACAGTTTTAAGAAAGGTGCCAATTAATTGAAGGAAACGATTATAAGAATGATGGCATATAATTTTTCGGCATTGATACTGTCGTGATTTAGTAATTGTAGGTTTAATATTGCAACTAGAGAAGTCCCTACTCATGTTATTTTAAAAAAAATGAAATACGAATAAATACATTCATATAACTATTATGAAAATAAAAATAAAAATAATAATATGTTTGATCGTCATCTATTTAGGGGAGCTTTTCGTAAAATGCTTCATGTTTTCGATTCGCTGCTATAACAAAGAATGTTATGACTACCATTTCAAAAGACGGGTGGATTTCAAGAATGCATGGACGGAAAATATGAATAATAAATACTATTTTGAGAAATATGTATTTACTGGGTATTAATTATATAAATAATCATTTATAAAAGTGTGAAGTTTACTTTTGCTATTCATGGGATATTTTACACAAATTTCAAATGTCTCATCATGTGCATTCACATGTAGTTGCCTGTTTGATGAATAATTGTACTATTTTTCTACTTGCGTTTAAATCGCAGCCAGGGAGAATGGGTATTGAATTAGTGAGTGAGTGAGTTGGGTTTCACGCCGCTTTTAACAGTGTTCCAGTTATATCGCGGCGTGTCAGTTAAATGTGGGAGGAAAGCCCAAAGTGATGCAGGTCTCAGACGTTTACCACGAGCACGTGTATGGTGCTGACAAACCCAGATACATAATCAGGGCGAACCGGGATTTTAACCCACAATCAGATGTTTCTGGCGTGCTGTGCCCCATGGGTATTGAATTAAGTGTCGTTTACATGTATACCCTATGTATGCACGAAAGTCTAATTTGTCTAGATTGTTCGAGCCGTGTAATAATACCAATGGTGAAATTATATACCCCAGTGTGAAATAATACCAGATATATTCTGAGAACTATTGATCAGCCACCAGTACACACTCAGCAGGACAATACAGACACAGGAGTGGATATGCTACAAGGCGACATGGATATGCTAAAAAACACACACACTTCAAAACACGTAGTTTGGTGAAGAAAATCGATTCTAGCTGCTTATTTGTTCGAAATATATTTCTATGACTTGACAGGAAATGTATCTACTGAGTGTATGATTTAGAAATCGATTTATGCTTATTTGTAGGAATTATTGAGAACTTGAGAGAAAATGTAACAACGCCAAAAATAGCTGTCTAAATTACGTTCTATTTCATGATTAACAGAACCGACGAAATCAGCAATACTTGACTTGCGTTGCGTACCTATTCATACAAACGTCAACACCAAAACACCCTATTCCCATCCCCACTTCCCCAACCCAACTTCCCCATCTCCACTTCCCCAACCCCACTTCCCCAACCCCACTTCCCCATCCCCACTTCCCCAACCCCACTTCCCCAAACCCACTTCCCTTTCTCCACTTCCCCAACCCCACTTCCCCATCCCCACTTCCCCAACCCCACTTCCCCAACCCCACTTCCCCATCCCCACTTCCCCAACCCCACTTCCCCAAACCCACTTCCCTTTCTCCACTTCCCCAACCCCACTTCCCCATCCCCACTTCCCCAAACCCACTTCCCTTTCTCCACTTCCCCAACCCCACTTCCCCATCCCCACTTCCCCAACCCCACTTCCCCATCCCCACTTCCCCAACTCCACTTCCCCAACTCCACTTCCCCAACCCCACTTCCCCATCCCCACTTCCCCATCCCCACTTCCCCAACTCCACTTCCCTTTCTCCACTTCCCCAACTCCACTTCCCCTTCTCCACTTCCCAAACCCCACTTCCCAAATCCCCACTTCCCCATCCCCACTTCCCCAACCCCACTTCCCTAACCCTACTTCCCCAACTCCACTTCCCCAACTCCACTTCCCCAAGCCCGCTTCCCCAACCCCACTTCCGGAAACAAGCTTTGCTGAATGGTTCCAGGGGGTAAAGAGTTCATATATAATACACTGTATACTGGATGGCCGCACTCAGCAATATACCAGCTATATGACGGCGGTCGGTAAATAATCGATTCTAGGCAAATCCAGTGATTGATATCATGAGCATCGATCCACGCAATTGGGATACGATGAGATGCATCAACCAAGTCAGCGAGTCCGTCCATCCGATCATCCCATAGTCGCCTTTTACAGCAAGCATGGGTTGCTGAAGACCTATTCTACCCCGGATCTTCACGGGTCTGGATACTGAATGATGGGTGAAGAGGTACAGCCCCTAGACCACTGCGCCAAGCATATCCCCTTATATAGTGGGTGAGTGAGGCGTTTTGCTGTGACAATGTCCCAGCTTTAGCAAACTAGTCTCATTGTGAAAGATCAAAGATTGGTTGGTTGTTGGTTGTTTAACGCCGGACTCAGCAATATTCCAGCTATATATATCGGCGATCTGTAAATAATCGAGTCTGGACAAGGCAATCCAGTGATTGACATCATGAGCATCGATCCACGCAATTGGGATCGGTGACATGCTTCAACCAAGTCGGCCAGCCTGGCCACCCGATCCCGTCAGTCGCCTTTTACGACAAGCATAGTCGCCTTTTACGACTTTTAAGCATGGGTTGCTGAAGACCTATTCTACCCCGGATCTTCACGGGTAGGCACTACCAAGGGACTCAAGGGTCTAAGGTCAAAGGGCACCCATGTGATCCCTCTTATGTTTGTTCACAAAAAAAAAAATTTTTCCCTACATTGAGTGGTACTGGATACATATTGTATATAAGAGTCCTCACAGTTTGTACCGCCTCCGTGGTCTAGTGGTAGAGCGTCCACCCGGAGAGCGGAAGGTCCGGGGTTCGATCCCCGCCGCGTCATACCAAAATACCTTAAAAGATGGTACTTGTTGTTACCCTGTCTGGCGCTCGGCATTAAGGGGCTTAAACAAGGACTGGTCGGCTCGGAGTCAGTATACTGTGTCAGTAGTATAGAACGGGTCCGCAGGAACCCCTTTTGGTTGAGGGAGGTTGAGGGAAAATAGGGAAGGTGATTGGTTGATCCAAGTCACGTGATCGGATAGGATGACTCATGCATCAACAGCGCGTCACAGGTGAGGGGGAATGAAAGGTGTGTGTTTATAAGGCAGAAAAGAATTCGTAAGAAAACAAAAGTAAAGGGTTATGAATAGAGCTAAATGTATAGCGTGCTGCCCTAAATAGACAGACCGTACCCGTCAGCCCAGTTTGAATTGAGCGCGCTTGACAACTCACGTGGCCTCGTCGTTTAACCCGCGCTCGCTAGAGCGTGCGACCTGGTTTGATGAATACAGGGTGTGTGTTGAAAGTACAAGTACCACAACAGAGACGGGTTGTATCAACACGATATACACCGGGTAATGTAGGGAAAAAAAATGTACGTCTAGTTGGATCAAATTCATCTTGTACGGTCTTCACGTTGTACATCACGAACGTTAGACAACCTGTATAGAAAAAAATATATAGAAAAAATGGATAAGACTACGCAATCAGCAAGCTAGCGGTGTCGTTTAATTACGTTTAGCGCGCAACAACGAGGTAGTCACGTCACCCTGCATTGACTATAACGCTGAAGGCAGCCGGATTTCGAATCACCCGCGCTGCGTACTATTATGAACCATTTGTATAGAGGGCGTTCACTTATTCAGCCCTGTCCCGACTTGCATAGTTGATGTTTCAACGCTAGCGTTTCCTTTTAACGCGATGACAAATAAGCCGTACGGTTTGAGTTATAACCGTGTAACATGATGTGCACAGTTTTTACTTCAGAACGTGCTATTTTGAAAATAGATAGACAACTTATAAGTGCCAAGACAATCCAGTGATCAACGGCATGAGCAGCGATCTGTGCAACTAGGAACCGATGGCACGTATCATCCGAGTTGGCGAGACTGACCAATGGATCCCCGCCGTCAGTCGCCGATAAGCATGGGTTACTGAAGGTCGATTCTATAACCCGGGACCTGCACGGGTGTAGTATGACGAAGACTATATACTAATATGCAAAAAAACTGAGAAAAACCAAACCAATTCATTCGTATCATTTATTGATTCGAGTCAATTGGTTCCATACAAAGCCGTGATAAACGAATGGACAATAGTATTCCCTCTGGAACATTATTTAGTCACTCATATACACATGCTGCTGCTGCTCGAAGGCCCTATTGTTTAAACAGCCAGTCCATGTTTTGAAACACATTTCGCACTGTTGAATGTTTTAAGGTTGAATGGTTGTCTATAGTCTATGCTTAATCCATTGCTTGTAACGATTTCCGTCCAGGAGGTCCCAGTTTCACAATTCCTCTCACGTGGAGGGAAATTCGGCGTTTCTTATCGTTCGAACGCCTCAGTTTACGAGGTGTTTTCAAAATATGAATCAAACTAGACGCGTGGCGTTGACTCGGCATTCTCTTAAGACTGTTAGACTGATACAGTAGTGATGGGTATTTATGCCTAATCGTTCTGCTCACGATCGTCATCCTCCTCCTCGTCATCACCGTCGTTATCCTCTGCAACGCTATCAGATTCAGTCTCACTTTCTATTTCCGGCATATCCATCAAAGGCAGGATCTCTTTCATCTTGGGTTTTAGGAGGAGTTTGATTTTATTTTTGAGAACGGATTGTTCCGTGGAAGGATTCATGTCTCCCAGGTTGTATAGCATGTTTTGAAACAGAGGTGCCTCTTTAAAGTACGTGGTATATTCCATCGCATAGTTGAGAGTACTACGCACTAGATTCTCCCACCTCAGTTTCAATCTTCTCTCAATCCATTCTTGCGTTCGTCCCTGTCGCTTGTACTGTTTTTTCTGCAGTTTCATCTTGTCATGAAACGTATCGTACACCTGCTTCCAGATGCGTTGCAAGCCTACATTTTGCCACTCCTCGGCTTCCATATTAGTGAATGTTGACTTCCCACGTGGAGGTTTGACGGCAAGACCACTGCCTTTCTGGGAAGAGGCTAGGTCGTCAAAGTCACTGTCATCGTCATCACTCTCGACTCTGGCACGCTTTCTCTTAGGTTGAAGGCTATTAGCCGGACACCAGTGTTTGATATGTCGCTGTAGATCGTGCATGTTATCTATCAGCACCCCGCAATCTGCGCAAGCCGTGGCCATAGTCAATGATGTCTCACTACTCGTGTCTGAATCGGTTTCAATTGGAGTGAGCTGATGTTGGGGCAATCTCTCTTCTTGTGTCAGAGGACTATCCAGAGATTCTGTTGTAGTCAACTTCTCCCTACGCAGATCAGGTTCAGACTGTGCTGTTGTTCTCCTGTTCTCCTCATTTATGAGGTTAACATGCAGTCGATCCTTATCTTTGGTGGTAGGTTTTAGATCGATGGTGAGTTGTCCATAGGGTGTTTCAGCAACCTTTTCATACATAGCCATAAAGTGATCCATATGTTCGGGGAAAATTCTACGAGCGAAGAGTTTGATTTGCTGTTTATCTATGGGGGAATGAAACAAGGTGACATAATGCGCGTTCAAAGCAATGTCTCTCGATTCCTTACCTCTCGGAAACAGATTTTGTATCAAGAGAAAGATCAATACATTCTTGTGATGTGAGGTTTCAGTAAACAGCCGCGAAATACGCTTGTCGTGCTTTGCTTCGGCCAGGAAATCATCCAGGACCAACACGTTCTGTTGACGAGCATCAAAGTAATCCTCGTCCAAGATATCGTAGGGAATTCCTTTAACAAAGGTCAGCTGAGGCAGCTGCTCACCGAGGTCCTGATATGATGGCTGCCATTGAGTATAACACCAAACGATGCGGGTAGGTTGGGGTTGGATCAGGCCATGCCGGAGTACATGAGAGGTAAACACAGACTTTCCACAACCACTGGGTCCCACAACGAGCGCATTTGAGGGAATCAGGAACTTGAATTGTTCTCGAAGATCAGATATACATGGTAAATGAGGCAGCCACGAGTGGACTTGCGATGGCGGCGGCGGCGGCGGATGTGCTTGTAACGGCGGGTTGGCTTGACGCAGCGGCGGCGGTGGGTGGACTTGCGGCGGCGTTACCGGGTGGGCTTGTAATGGCGAGTAGACTTGCGGCGGCGGGTGGGCTTGTAACGGCGGCGGCGTTAGCGGGTGGGCTTGTAATGGCGAGTGGACTTGCGGCGGCGGGTGGGCTTGTAACGGCGGCGGCGGCGGTATGCTATGTTTATTTCTCTTGTGTCGTAACATGACATCTCTCCTTGAAAACATTTTTTCACAGACCGGACAGGTGGCAACCCCCATGGTGATCCAATACGGTGTGCGATTAGAGGGTATGAAGCTTTCTTTTATACCGTTGACTCTGTTGACGCTTCAAGGCAGCAAGTGCCCGTTCCACCACAGCCTTCACCTCCGACACATGTTGTATTTTCACGGGTTGGGGTGTTGTCTTCGATCCCTGTTTGGTTGTCATCTTTTTCATTTTAGGGGTTACCTGTCTCTTCTTTGTCTTCAGCGTCGACTTCTTGGCTGCTTGTGGTTTCTTTCTCTGTTGTGATTTTCTCAACGTAGTCTTCCTAAATATATCTCTAGGGTCAAGTCTAATCTCTGATGCTTTCTTCATGTTGTTCGCGTCCAATCCGTTTGATGGCGAGAGTAAAACTGTTTGTCGGGCTACACTACTGTAGAGTTTATACTGTCTTACACGTGCAGGGAATCTTGGAAGAAACTCTTTTCTCCACAGCACACTTGTGAGTATGTTAAAAAAGCGATCAGTATGTGTATTTTAATTTGGTTTTACAATACACACTGGTAAATAATCCTTGATGGTCTTCACCTTTGGCTTCCACAGGCAGCAGGCCCAGTAACCCATGCTTATCGGCGACTGACGGGGATCGGTTGGTCAGTCCCTCCTCTCTGAAATAACTCCCTTTAAAAATAACAAATGTACAACACATCTTCCCTGACATATCATGAATACGGGACACTGCTCACACAATTTATGAATGGGAAGCTTCAGGCGAGGCTGGTATGTTAACATTAATTGTAAGGCCGGGGTAGTGTATGTTGACATTGTTATGGGCGGTCGGTCGCTTAGTATGTCTGCTATACATTAGCTATGAAAAAACCTGCTTCGACATATATTTCCAATAAAACATTTTCCTCGTCAAACAATTTTCCATAATAAACTCTGTTCTCTCTTCGAATTAAGGGTGAGTATTGTAAACATGAAAATGTCCTATAGATTGCTTCCATCACTTTCCCAACAAACCTAGCTTCGTACCGTCACACTGCTACATGTACTTATCAGTTTCTTATTGAACATAGACATGGTTCTAACTATCTATTTTCAAAATAGCACGTTCTGAAGTAAAAACTGTGCACATCATGTTACACGGTTAAAACTGAAACCGCACGGTTTATTAATCATCGCGTTAAAAGGAAAAGCTAGCATTGAAACATCAACTATGCAAGTCGGGACAGGGTTGAATAAGTGAACGCCCTCTATACAAATGGTTCACAATAGTACGCAGCGCGGGGTGATTCGAAATCCGGCTGCCTTCAGCGTTATAGTCAATGCAGGGTGACGTGACGACCTCGTTGTTGCGCGCTAAATGTAATTAAACGACACTGCTAACTTGCTGATTGTGAAGTCTTATCTATTTTGTCTATATATTTTTTTCTATACAGGTTGTCTAACGTTCGTGGTGTACAACGCGTAGACCGTACAAGATGAATTTGATCCAGCTAGACGTACATTTTTGTGTGTGCCGACATTACCCGGCGTATATCGTGTTGACACAACCCGTCTCTGTTGTGGTACTTGTACTTTCAACACACACCCTGCATTCATCAAACCAGGTCGCACGCTCTCGCGAGCGCGGTTAATTTGAAACGACTTCGTGAGTTGTACACTAATTGTAATTTCTACTAACGCCTGAAATTAACGAAACCATTACGACCAATAAACAATTTGAAACGACGATGCCACGTGAGTTGTCAAGCGCGCTCAATTCAAACTGGGCTGCTTGTCTATTCAGAGCAGCACGCTATACACATAGCTCTATTGAATACCCTTTACTTTTGTTTACTTACGAATTCTTTTCTGTCTTATAAACACACACCTTTCATTCCCCGCCCTTTCCCGACGCGCTGTTGATGCATGAGTCATCCTATCCGATCACGTGACTTGGATCAGCCAATCACCTTCGCATCCGCCTGGATCAACCGGATCAACCAAAAGGAGCTCCTGCCTACTGACACTATACTACTTGTGTCTGAGTGGGGTATTCATGTTAAACTGCAGCATGGTATCTCAGTGTGCTAGCACTATAAATCGGCATCAGTCCGGACTAGTACAAGCAGCCACACAAACACACACACGTACATGCACGTTGCTATATCAGTGCAATAATCTTGGACGCGACGTTCAACCCAATTTCACCTCACTTCACCTCACCTCACAGTTTGTTCTTTTAAGGATGCGAGATTATAAAACAACAAGTATTCGACCTGTTACCAACAAGACCATTCAGCAGTGAAGCAAGTGTTGAACATAAGGCTGTAAGCAGTACTACGTGTTCTATTTCCAGTTTCGATTATTGATAAAGGTTCCCAAATCAATCTAATGAGATTAATGTTATTGAAACAAGAAAAACACAATTATAAACTGGTTCTGGGAAAATGTC
Organism: Haliotis cracherodii; assembly: GCF_022045235.1. Classification (NCBI taxonomy): domain Eukaryota; kingdom Metazoa; phylum Mollusca; class Gastropoda; order Lepetellida; family Haliotidae; genus Haliotis; species Haliotis cracherodii. The sequence goes on along the minus strand of NW_027266279.1, from coordinate 9,618,482 downwards.
AGTTGTCCAATATTTGGTTACCGATGCACCAACACTCTCTTAATAGAACAGTTTACTAATCTCAAAACTGGTTAATGAAATAAGATGAACCTTGTCCATCGAATTGGAAATGGAACCGCAAGCCTATCTTGTGATGATTTCATACTGAGATGAGGACTGCAGGCCATCGCCTTGTCACGTTGGAGGAACTTGGTGTTTTTATTGCATGTTACGCCGGTACAAATTGATTATTTATTGACCAAAGCAGGTTTTAACTGAAAGCATTACCACGAATGTTGGGGTTAATGATGAGGTTTGGGTTCTTGTACAGTTGATGATGACGATGATGATGATGTTGGTGATTTAACGAGCGCTTCCGGATGTGCCGATTTCGCACTCTTGTCCAGTTGACAATTTCAGTCAATCTATATTTACACATCTACAGAAAGGTCAAAGGTCACAGGCCTAAAGTACAGGCCCGTAGTACAGATTGCATGAATAGTTTCAATTTTGTACACCACTGACCTTCATGATTAACTTATTACCGAACATCATTCCTTGGTCCATGGGGCTTTTGTTTTTAAACGTGGTGACCATTTACATATCTGTATGTCTTCAGAGGTTCAGGGTAATTTGTCAAAACTGAGCACAAATGCTATGTGAAGTTTACTGATAAAAACAATATGTGAAATGGTGGACCTCCTCATAAATAACATCCATGTAAAATTTGGGGGTAAAATATATTGGCAAGAAGTAGGCATCCCCATGGGCACCAATTGTGCTCCCCTTCTTGCTGAATTGTTTCTTTATGCATATGATCGGAATTTCTTCTCGGATTGGCAAGGTCAAAACAAGGCCTACAGGTTTTACTTCAGATCTGATGTCGTTGAAAACTCATCTATAAATCAATTACCATCCACTGACCTGGACACCCGAACACGAAATAAAGGCGACCAGTGAGACAACCTCTTCTTTTTCATATTTAGATCTATGCATAGAAAATTAAGCGTGACAAGACACTCCACAAGACTGTATGACAAGAGAGACGACTTTAACTTTCCAACAGTCAACTTTCCCTTTATGTTGAGCAATATTCCAGCAGCTCCAGCCTTTGGTGTCTACATTTCACATCTTTTCGGTACAATCGAGCATGCTCTATCTACCAAGATTTCAAAGAGCATCGCACGACTCTTGCTCATCCAAGGCCTCAGTGAAGCTCTCAAGTTTTTAGATGACATTTCCAAAAGTGACGCATCAGTGACAATATAATGCCTTATGAAATTCTCTATTTTGACTTGTACCAGATATTCCTGTGTTTTTTCAGGTGAACAATTGACTTGCCTTTGCATGTGTTTGTGACGGGTGCCACCGGTGGGGCAGGGCATGCTAACCTTTTCGCGAACACCTGATATCATCATTATTGTTTCAGTCGATGGTTTGTTTGATCCAGTCTCGATTAGACTCGATGGCCAACGAGCCATCGCTGGAATATTGCTGAAAAAATACTCCCGCACCCACCGGTTATGCTGCCACACATCCTAGTCAGGAGTTATCTCCCATTTGTCTGACAGCCAGTTGTGAGACAGTGGAACAGGAGATTATTTCAGACAATACACACAGCTGGGACAGGACAGAGCCCGTGAAGATCCGGGTTCGTAGAGGTCTTCAGCAACCCATGCCTGCCGGAAGAGGTGGCTATGCTTGTCGTAAAAGGCGACTAACGGGATCGGGTGGTCAGACTCGCTGACTTAGTTCATGCATATCATCGTATCCAAATTGCGTGGATCGATGCTCATGATGTCAATCAGTGGATTGTCTTGTCCAGACTCGATTATTTACAGACCGCCATCATATAAATTGCTGATTAAGTTGCACCAGTGTGAATATTAAGGCAACAAATATTAATAACGGCGGCAAATCGATTATGTATAGACCGTCGTCACACAGCTGGAATATTGAGTGTGGCGTTCAACAACAAACAAACGAAAAGGTTTCACTTCGGTTTAAACTGTTTGTTATTCTTATTAGACAAGCATATTTGCTGTAAGTAATTGGTTTTATCTGCTTGAAAGAGGTTTACTATCACAACACACATATTGAACAGGGAAGATATGAGATGCCAAGCGATCGATGCATGACGCCAAAATGATTAATGGTTGTTTGTGTTGTATATTCTAGTGCTGTTAAAAAGAATATAAAGCTAATTGTCTCTTTTAAAGGCGACAGTACGTATCTATGCCTTTGACTGTCTGTCAAGGAGTCTGTAGGATTCTAAACCCCCTTTGAACAATGTTTTATCACGATGTATCAGCTCTAGTTTAAGGACAGAATGATTAATTTTGCTACCAGTTCGCTTTTCAAAATCAGCCTAGAGTATTAGGTGCCAATCTAGGTCTACGAATAAAACAAGGGTACACATAAACCTACATTGAATGACATGGTGTACCTTATCCTCTCTTGGGGACGAGGGGGTAGGGTAGTTAAAGCGTTAGCTCATCGCGCCGATGACCCGGGTTCGATTCTCCACATGGGTTTAATGTGTTAAAGTCTTTTTCTGGTGTCCCCCACTGTGATATTACTACTAACTAGCTAATTAACTAACTAACTCACGGGTGCACGATTATGTTTACGTTAATTCAACCACCATCGACGATACTCACTCACTCACTCACCCACCCACAGGGGCATGCTTTGTTTACGTTTTACTGTTTTAGTGCAAACCATTTCAATACTTATATTTAAAATAGTGCAAACCATTTCAATTATTATTTAACATTTCATTTATATAACTGGTTCAATATGTTTCCAATTCTATGCCCTTTGTCTGTTTAAAATATTCAGCAAACATTCGGCTCTTTTCATAAGCCCCTCCGGGCTGGACCCTTAATATCTAGCGCTATCTATAAATTTCAGTTAACACCTCCTTACGTCGCCGGATCTTACGTATATACATACACGTGGGACAATGACCTTGCCACACGTTACGTAATACCTCGCTCTACAAAACACGACTGACATGGTCAGTCGGGGGACAGCCAGAAGGTAAGTGACAGAGCGAGTCTCCACCCGGGAAGATTGGCCACTCGGTCCCGGTCTGCGTTCTGTCACGTTCTTATCAACATGTACCTTTTCGACTTATTCCAAACCATCAACAATAAACATGGCTGCTGTCGTCTTAAACTTCACCCCTGAGTTTTGTCTTCCGTCATCACCCTGAGCTACCATCCGAGGGCCGAAACGTACGCCCTTGGACATTACTAACAATCTCTGTGTATGACTGTCTACTACCCATTTATAAGATAAATAGGTTCATCAAACCTTATCTATCAATTGTATTTCTTTTAAAAAACAGTTAATCAAATGCGAGTTTATATTTCAAAAACAATCCTTCAGAGACGATGCTCGTGTGATGGAAAAACAACAGTCAAGTAGGATATGCGTGACAGTGATTCTCTCCTCACAAGAGATATACGTTGGAGAATCTTCACCTTAAAACAAATGTTCATGTGTATATCTGCTGTTGCCAATACAACATCGTCGTTGGGTGACCTTCAAATCGGGGCCCACTTGCACCAAGCGACCTTAGTGTTACGACTATTGTAAGCCTATGTTTAAGTATGGGAGTTACGATCATCTTAGCGCTAAGATCGCTTTGTGCAAGCGGGCCTTGGACTGACAACCCAGATAGGTGCAGCCGATAGCTTGGTTTTATTGCCTGGAATGTATTTATACCTACGTTGGTGTCCTACTTCGTTTGCTTTAGATCTCGGATATAGCATCCGCTGACAAGCCAGGTTATCCTCGCTGAAAAGGGTCAGAAGAAGTATCAGAGCTTTGTTGAGAGCTTACTTAGAGCAGCACCGGCCATCGAGTTCCAAATGATTCCCACATGGCTTGGTAACCGACAGAAGACGATGTCGCATTGGCCAGAAGCAAGATAATTTTGTTTCTGAATGATCTCAAGTAAAATTGGATGCTGGCACGAATTATTTTGAATTTCTTAAAGACAAGGTGAGGTGAGGTGAAATGGGGTTTAACGTCGCGTCTAAGATTATTGCACTTATATAGCGACGTGCATGTACGTGTGTGTGGTTGTGTGGCTGCTTGTACTAGTCCGGACTGATGCCGATTTATAGTGCTAGCACACTGAGATACCATGCTGCAGTTAAACATGAATACCCCACTCAGACACAGTATACTGACTCCGAGCCGGCCAGTCTTTGTTTTAGCCCCTTAATGCCGAGCGCCAGACGCTCTACCACTAGACCACGGAGGCGGTCCTTAAAGAAAAGAGTCTGAAGTGTGTATGTATGTGAGAGTCTGAAGAAATAATGAATTGCGGATGTTTCGAATCAAATCATTTGAGACTGATTGATATATCTTAGAACTGTTGAGATGGCCTTTGCTTCGTCTGTAAAAATGGAATCTTGATGACTTAGTTCGGGATCCAACGACAATGGCGCTAAAAACTGCGTCGCCATCTAAGGATCACTCTGTAAAATTTGTGGATAGATTTTTAAGTATAACTGTATGCGCTTCTTAACTGTTTACATTCGTTGTGATATGTTTCCGAGTTCTTTATCTGGGCCGACGAGCACATGTGTGGTGCTGATACTATAATCTGGGCTAATCTGGGATTCGAACCCTGCACTAACTGATTAACTGGGCCTTCCGTGCCCATTACTGCTTTGGATGGTCTCGTGATCTTGACAGATACGTGTTAATTAAATAACAGCGAAATTTTTCAAATGATCTATTACCGATTTTCGGCTACGGAATGGTCCGGAATGGCCCAATCGTCTAAGGCGCCACCATTCTCTGCGAAGAGTTGTGTGCCAGAAACCTATGATCACGGGTTCGAATTCCATATACTCCCTGATTTTGTTTCCAGGGTTGTCAGCACTATATCCATGGTTTTTTGGAAATGAAATGTGCCCAAACAAAACTCACTTAATCACCACTTATAATTAACGCCATGAATTGAGGCCTTAGATTGTTGGACCCAGCCAAGCCCAAGCCCACGCCCACGCCCACGCCCACGCCCACGCCAACGCCAACGCCCACGCCCACGCCCACGCCCGCGCCCGCGCCCACGTCCAAACCCACACCCACACCCACACCCACACCCACACCCACACCCACACCCATTTATAATACCACGCATTTCTTTTTCAAGACACCCAGAATTTCCATTCCATTGTTTCCAGGGTTGTCAGCACTATATCCATGGTTTTTTGGAAATGAAATGTGCCCAAACAAAACTCACTTAATCACCACTTATAATTAACGCCATGAATTGAGGCCTTAGATTGTTGGACCCAGCCAAGCCCAAGCCCACGCCCACGCCCACGCCCACGCCCACGCCAACGCCAACGCCCACGCCCACGCCCACGCCCGCGCCCGCGCCCACGTCCAAACCCACACCCACACCCACACCCACACCCACACCCACACCCATTTATAATACCACGCATTTCTTTTTCAAGACACCCAGAATTTCCATTCCAAATGTCAAACATATTTTGTTCAAGTCTTCAACTTTCCAACAGTCAACTTTCCCTTTATGTTGAGCAATATTCCAGCAGCTCCAGCCTTTGGTGTCTACATTTCACATTTTTTCGGTACAATCGAGCATGCTCTATCTACCAAGATTTCAAAGAGCATCGCACGACTCTTGCTCATCCAAGGCCTCAGTGAAGCTCTCAAGTTTTTAGATGACATTTCCAAAAGTGACGCATCAGTGACAATATAATGCCTTATGAAATTCTCTATTTTGACTTGTACCAGATATTCCTGTGTTTTTTCAGGTGAACAATTGACTTGCCTTTGCATGTGTTTGTGACGGGTGCCACCGGTGGGGCAGGGCATGCTAACCTTTTCGCGAACACCTGATATCATCATTATTGTTTCAGTCGATGGTTTGTTTGATCCAGTCTCGATTAGACTCGATGGCCAACGAGCCATCGCTGGAATATTGCTGAAAAAATACTCCCGCACCCACCGGTTATGCTGCCACACATCCTAGTCAGGAGTTATCTCCCATTTGTCTGACAACCAGTTGTGAGACAGTGGAACAGGAGATTATTTCAGACAATACACACAGCTGGGACAGGACAGAGCCCGTGAAGATCCGGGTTCGTAGAGGTCTTCAGCAACCCATGCCTGCCGGAAGAGGTGGCTATGCTTGTCGTAAAAGGCGACTAACGGGATCGGGTGGTCAGACTCGCTGACTTAGTTCATGCATATCATCGTATCCAAATTGCGTGGATCGATGCTCATGATGTCAATCAGTGGATTGTCTTGTCCAGACTCGATTATTTACAGACCGCCATCATATAAATTGCTGATTAAGTTGCACCAGTGTGAATATTAAGGCAACAAATATTAATAACGACGGCAAATCGATTATGTACAGACCGTCGTCACACAGCTGGAATATTGAGTGTGGCGTTCAACAACAAACAAACGAAAAGGTTTCACTTCGGTTTAAACTGTTTGTTATTCTTATTAGACAAGCATATTTGCTGTAAGTAATTGGTTTTATCTGCTTGAAAGAGGTTTACTATCACAACACACGTATTGAACAGGGAAGATATAAGATGCCAAGCGATCGATGCATGACGCCAAAATGATTAATGGTTGTTTGTGTTGTATATTCTAGTGCTGTTAAAAAGAATATAAAGCTAATTGTCTCTTTCAAAGGCGACAGTACGTATCTATGCCTTTGACTGTCTGTCAGGGAGTCTGTAGGATTCTAAACCCCCTTTGAACAATGTTTAATCACGATGTATCAGCTCTAGTTTAGGAACAGAATGATTAATTTTGCTACCAGTTCGCTTTTCAAAACCAGCCTAGAGTATTAGGTGCCAATCTAGGTCTACGAATAAAACAAGGGTACATATAAACCTACATTGAATGACATGGTGTACCATATCCTCTCAGGGGGACGAGGTGGTAGGGTAGTTAAAGCGTTAGCTCGTCGCGCCGATGACCCGGGTTCGATTCTCCACATGGGTTCAATGTGTTAAAGTCTATTTCTGGTGCCCCCCACAGTGATATTACTTCTAACTAGCTAATTAACTAACTAACTCACGGGTGCACGATTTTTTTTACGTTAATTCAACCACCATCGACGATACTCACTCACTCACTCACCTACCCACAGGGGCAGGCTTATTTTTACGTTTTACTGTTTTAGTGCAAACCATTACAATACTTATATTTAAAATAGTGAAAACCATTTCAATAATTATTTAACATTTTATTTATCTAACTGGTTCAATATGTTTCCAATTCTATGCCCTTTGTCTGTTTAAAATATTCAGCAAACATTCGGCTCTTTTCATAAGCCCCTCCGGGCAGGACCCTTAATCTCCAGCGCTATCTATAAATTTCAGTTAACACCTCCTTACGTCGCCGGATCTTACGTATATACATACACGTGGGACGATGACCTTGCCACACGTTACGTAATACCTCGCTCTACAAAACACGACTGACATGGTCAGTCGGGGGACAGCCAGAAGGTAAGTGACAGAGCGAGTCTCCACCCGGGAAGATTGGCCACTCGGTCCCGGTCTGCGTTCTGTCACGTTCTTATCAACATGTACCTTTTCGACTTATTCCAAACCATCAACAATAAACATGGCTGCTGTCGTCTTAAACTTCACCCCTGAGTTTTGTCTTCCGTCATCACCCTGAGCTACCATCCGAGGGCCGAAACGTACGCCCTTGGACATTACTAACAATCTCAGTGTATGACTATCTACTACCTATTTATAAGATAAATAGGTTCATCAAACCTTATCTATCAATTGTATTTCTTTTAAAAAACAGTTAATCAAATGCGAGTTTATATTTCAAAAACAATCCTTCAGAGACGATGCTCGTGTGATGGAAAAACAACAGTCAAGTAGGATATGCGTGACAGTGATTCTCTCCTCACAAGAGATATACGTTGGAGAATCTTCACCTTAAAACAAATGTTCATGTGTATATCTGCTGTTGCCAATACAACATCATCGTTGGATGACCTTCAAATCTGGGCCCACTTGCACAAAGCGACCTTAGTGTTACGACTATTGTAAGCCTATGTTAAAGTATGGGAGTTACGATCATCTTAGCGCTAAGATCGCTTTGTGCAAGCGGGCCTTGGACTGACAACCAAGATAGGTGCAGCCGAGAGCTTAGTTTTATTGCCTGTAATGTATTTATACCGACGTTGGTGTCCTACTTCGTTTGCCTTAGATCTCGGAAATAGCATCCGCTGACAAGCCAGGTTATCCTCACTGAAAAGGGTCAGAAGAAGTATCAGAGCTTTGTTGAGAGTTTAGTTACAGCAGCACCGGCCATCGAGTTCCCAATGATTCCCACATGGCTTGGTAACCGACAGAAGACGATGTCGCATTGGCCAGAAGCAAGATAATTTTGTTTCTGAATGATCTCAAGTAAAATTGGATGCTGCTACGAATTATTTTGAATTTCTTAAAGACAAGGTGAGGTGAGGTGAAATGGGGTTTAACGTCGCGTCTAAGATTATTGCACTTATATAACGACGTGCATGTACGTGTGTGTGGTTGTGTGGCTGCTTGTACTAGTCCGGACTGATGCCGATTTATAGTGCTAGCACACTGAGATACCATGCTGCAGTTAAACATGAATACCCCACTCAGACACAGTATACTGACTCCGAGCCGACCAGTCTTTGTTTTAGCCCCTTAATGCCGAGCGCCAGACGCTCTACCACTAGACCACGGAGGCGGTCCTTAAAGAAAAGAGTCTGAAGTGTGTATGTATGTGAGAGTCTGAAGAAATAATGAATTGCTGATGTTTCGAATCAAATCATTTCAGACTGATTGATATATCTTAGAACTGTTGAGATGGCCTTTGCTTCGTCTGTAAAAATGGAATCTTGATGACTTAGTTCGGGATCCAACGACAATGGCGCTAAAAACTGCGTCGCCATCTAAGGATCATTCTGTAAAATTTGTGGATAGATTTTTAAGTATAATTGTATGCGCTTCTTAACTGTTTACATTCGTTGTGTTTTGTTTCCGAGTTCTTTATCTGGGCCAACGAGCACATGTGTGGTGCTGATACTATAATCTGGGCTAATCTGGGATTCGAACCCGTCACTAGCTGATCAACTGGGCCTTCCGTGCCCATTACTGCTTTGGATGGTCTCGTGATCTTGACAGATACGTGTTAATTAAATAACAGCGAAATTTTTCAAATGATCTATTACCGATTTTCGGCTACGGAATGGTCCGGAATGGCCCAATCGTCTAAGGCGCCACCATTCTCTGCGAATAGTTGTGTGCCAGAAACCTATGATCGCGGGTTCGAATTCCATATACTCCCTGATTTTGTTTCCAGGTTTGTCAGCACCATATCCATGGTTTTTGGAACTGATCTGTGCATCGCGGCCTTAAACAAAACTCACTTAATCACCACTTATAATTAACGCCATGAATTGTGGCCTTAGATTGTTGGACCCAGCCAAGCCCAAGCCCAAGCCTACGCCAACGCCCACGCCCGCGCCCACGTCCAAACCCACACCTACACCCACACCCATTTATAATACAACACATTTCTTTTTCAAGACACCCAGAATTTCCATTCCAAATGTCAAACATATTTTGTTCAAGTCTTCAACCTCCCAGAATACCAAAAGATCCCAAACTCGCCTTCTTTACGAGACAATATACATGACATTTGAATTACATTCGTAAATACCGTTATCTAGCTTTATTTCGAGCGACCTTAAAAGTTATCCATATGTAATCTGAATTAGATACGTGATTTCACCTCATGAAATCGCTACAATGACTGTCAATCTTCGATAACCGAGTCCGTGTCAAGTGATGTACTATAAATTTACATCCAAACTAACGTGTATCATGAGCCGATATCGCTGCATGGGGCACGGGCACAATTGTGGCCAACTAATGTACCTTGGATGAACGTTTAGTTCAATGTAGTATGGAATATAGTCGCACAAAGTGTCAGTGATTTGACCAGTGTATGGTTTGTTACTGTTTCTATATGAACGGAAATAAGACATGGTATATACGTCAGCCTAATACATGTGGCAATAACGTCACGGGTGACCTGTGCTAAACTATATATTCATATTCTCTATAGTCCACTCAACAGCATCGGTCTGTTCGAAATGACAACTTGATTGGTTGTGGATGTAGTTACTGGTGTCTCGGGTGTGCCGTATTGTAACGTCACACACGCACACACACACACACTCTCTCTCTCTCTCCCTCTCTCTCTCTCTCTCACTTACTCACTCACTAACTCATGCCCCTTCACACTCACACACACCTCACCACCATCACGCCACACCCAACACACACATACCTCACCACAAGACACACCCACCATACACACACCTAATCACAACACGCCACACCCACCACACACACACACACACTCTCTCTCACTTACTCACTCACTAACTCATGCCCCTTCACACTCACACACACCTCACCACCATCACGCCACACACATACCTCACCACAAGCCACACCCACCATACACACACCTCATCACAACACGCCACACCCACACCTCACCACCATCACGCCACACCCACCACACACCTCACCACAACACGTCACACCCACCACACACACACCTCATCACAACACACCACACACACACCTCATCACAACACGCCACACCCACCACACACACACCTCACCACCACCACACACACACCCACCACACACCTCACCACAACACGCCACACCCACCACACACACACCTCATCACAACACGCCACACCCACCACACACACACCTCATCACAACACGCCACACCCACCACACACACACCTCATCACAACACGCCACACCCACCACACACACACCTCATCACAACACGCCACACCCACCACACACACACCTCATCACAACACGCCACACCCACCACACACACACCTCACCACCATCACGCCACACCCACCACACACCTCACCACAACACGCCACACACATCACACACACACCACCAACACGTCCCACCACACCATACTCACACACACTTCACAAAAACACGACCCACAACACCACACCTCACACCCACACCCACCTCACACCCAACACACCTCAAACCCACCACGCCCACACACACCTCACCCCCAACACACCCCACCACACAAACACACCTCATCCCCAACACACCACACCACACAAACACATCTCACCCCCAACACACCACACCACACAAACACACCTCACCCCCAACACACCACACCACACAGACACACCTCACACCTAACACACCACACCACCATCCCTAGCGTGTCCTGCCTTCATCAAATGTTGCATGCCTGTCTGAAATGATCTGCTTATTGTCAGATTCCAATTTCATTATCTTAAGGCTGATTTATCAATATCTGCTTAGACAAGACCTTGAACCAAACAAGAGGAGGGAATATTGCACCGAGATACGGCTATTCGATATTAAAGTATAACTGGATTCCGAATCTGTCTTACTGCTGTCGACCTGTAGATTGATTCATGTACTTTGGTGAAACCTTAGAGAAGGGTGACGTGGCGCGCTAACAGAAGGCAAGGGGTCACAATCGGCGAGAATGAAGGAGTCGAATCCACGGTCATTGGATCCTCGGATAGCTACTGTGAAAACTGCGACGCTTCAGACAACACAACACACAAAGCGAGCTGCAGTCAGGGTAACAATCCCATATTATTACACATTTTCACATTCCTAAATATTCCGACATTCTAACATATTCCCACATATTCCCACATTCCTACATATTTCCACTTTCCTACCCATTGACACATTCTTACCCATTCCCAAATTCCTACATATTCCCACATACCTACATTCCTACATATTCCCACATTCCTATATATTCCCACATACCAACACATTCCTACATATTCCCACATTCCGACATATTCCCACATTCCTACTCATTCCCACATTCCTACTCGTTGACACATTCTTACACATTCCCATGTATTCCCACATTCCTACAGATTCCCACATTCCTATTTATTCCCACGTTCCTACTCGTTGACACATTCTTACACATTCCCATGTATTCCCATATTCCTACAGATTCCCACATTCCTATCTATTCCCACGTTCCTACTCACTGACACATTCTCACACATTCCAACATTCATACATATTCCAACATTCCTACTTATTCCCACATTCCTAATATATTCCCACATACTTACATATTCCCACATACCTACATATTCCCACATACTTACATATTCCCACATACCTACATATTCCCACATACTTACATATTCCCACATTCCTACACATCCCCACATTCCTACATATTCCCACAATCCTACACATTCCTACATATTCCCATATTCCTACACATTCTCAGATTTTGGAATCAACGATGTGAACGAGGAGCCGTTACACCACACGACCAGGCCAAAATGATATATTACCATCGCATGTCGTCAAATAATACAATTTCAAATGTGTCGTTTTCCAGACGTCCCGAAACAGCTTAAAAAAATCATGTTTTCTGTCAGGAGAACATGATCACTTGCCTCATCATCAGTGGTACGGATTCCTCACGGACCATCCCAGCAATTTCACACCCTAACGAGAAAGGTTTGTAATCCTACCCTAGTGCTGTTAACTGTCTGGATATTGCACCATCAATTCCACATTACCCAATATTTCCTGGGTTTCTCTGATTCTGACCCCGAGAGGTTTTATAGACCGATCTGCAACAACTCGCTTGTCAACAACAAGGAGAAAATTGAGTTCACATAAACATAAAACGTCAACGCCAGAGAATAACCAGTCTCGATTATCCACGGAAACAGATCCCATTTGGAATAAAAGGCGAATCAGCGATGAAATTATATGACAATCCAGTGATTAATATCATGAGCATCGATCCACGCGATTGGGGTCGATGGCATGCAATCAACTAAGTCAGCGAATCTGATCACCCGATCCCGTTAGTCGCCTCTTAAGACAAGCATAGTCGTCTTTTACGGCAAGCATGGTTGCTGAAGATCTATTCTACCGCCCACTTTCAGGAAATCCGAAAAAAACGTCAGGAGATGAAGATTAAGGCATAATCATCCCCATTCTCACATCAAAATGGATCCGATTTCACCGGTGCCATGTATCTGGAATAAATAAAGTTCTTTTAAGAAGTTAGCTTGATCAGTTCGTTCCATTATATCGAGTGCGGATTCACCACAATTTATTTGGGCTGTATAATTGCCTATTAATCTGGACGAAATGTCTTGTCACATCCCTATACCTCTAAGTGTGGGATATTGGAAACTCGTAATGTTTTTCTTCCGTACTCGATATCAATAAATATTTGACAGCTTATTTTAACTATGGATTAGATTGCACTCTGTTCTTGTAATATGTTCCCTGTGGCACCCTTCAGCAACTCTTCAGCAACCCTTGCTCCTTGCTTGCAGTTACGGTAGAAGGCGACTATGTCTCGCGCTCGCTGACTTGGTTGATGCATAACATCGTATCCCAATTGCGTGGATCGATGCTCTAGTTGTCAATCACTGGATTGTCTGGTCCAGACTCGTTTATTTTTCAGATCGCTGAAATATTGCCGAGTCCGGCGTTAAACATCAAACAACAACAACAAGGATTCCAGGGGACTGTAAACAATCGAATCTGGACCAGATAAACCCGTGACTGAGGAACGTTCCACCTTGTCGAGGTACGCTGTCACAAAATCAACCAAGTCAGCGAGCTTGAGCAGCAAATCCATATAGTTGTCACGTACAACAAGCAAAGATCCCTGTCAATTCTTTGGTCAAAACGCCAATCACTGTTAATGAGATTTTAAGACTCTCAAATCGCACATATATGCAGTTAGGGGTCACCTGCACCCTGGACACATTGTACAATGCAGTCATAGTCAGATATTTCGTTAGTACAGAAATATTTGTCGAATTTCATGATTCCACAAAACTTTCACAATTTTTAAAAGTTCATTTTGTTTGTTTATAATTTAACCCCGCACTCAGCAGTATTCCAAGTACACTACGGCGGTCTGTAAATAATCGAGTTTTGACCAGACACTTCATTGATTGACATCATGAGCATCGATATATGCAATTGGGATACGATTACATGCATCAACCAAGTCAGCGAGCCTGACCACCCGATCCCGTTAGTCGCCTCTTACGAATCTTCACGGGTTCAAAAGTTCATACTGCAAGGCACGACAGTGTTGGATTTCCCTCCGAAACAATATGTCAATCTTCACTGACCTGCCTACGTTTACAAGTCACATGTTCGAACATTATCGATCAGTTTAAAATCGACATGTACCCTGTGTGCAAAACGATATATCGAGATTTTCGTTGCCGCATCTATTTGTACGTAGACCATATCTAACTGTCCCCGGATTTTTGTTCTCGCTTAGCAACGCGAGATTTTTATTACGGTAGGGGAGATAACTCTTTGTACAGGGCCAATGATGGTCACAGATGTCAACCGATCGATCAACTTTAGAGGAATGAATGAGTGAAGAGATAAGCTTTTCTGGTTCTGGCTTGGCGAAACATTACTCGTTATGGCTTACTCGCTAATACATTAGTTTCATTGCACTTTATTTATAGTTTCCCTTTAGGATTCTCTTTTAATGTTTATGCTTTAACGCCCTGACTTGTTTGAAGATGAGGTTTCTCCATGACCTATAGCACTGAGGATCCGCTTTTTGCAACAAAGTATCACTTCTATTTTGAATTATCTATGATTGTGCGTTTGTTTGTTGCTTAACGCCGCATTCCATCACAATGACGCCGGTCTGTAAATAATCGAGTCTGCACCAGACAATCCACTGATTGACATCATGACATGTATCAACCAAGTCAGCGAGCCTGACCATCAGAACCCGTTATTCGCCTCTTACGACAAGCATGATAGTTGCCGTTTAACAACAAACAAACAAACAATAAATCGACGTTGGCAGTTCGAACCTATTGCTTGTCTCTGGACTGTCGACTGCTTTTCGGGGTATTTTGATATTTTTCTGCAAAAGATGGGAGTGACTTTAAGAACTGAAATGTTTGTAGACTGTTCATGCTGGTTCTTCAAATCGACAAAAAAATATCTTGAAATGTAGACGCCAAAATCTTCCCGAGGCAAGAGAGTTAACTTGGCTGGAATTCCTGGACTCGACCGTAACGCCACCAGTGGCTATAACGAGTTATGTTCCTTCTATGCCTCTCCTATGGACCAATCAGATTCCACCTCTCATATTCCTTATATTTGCTTCAAACAAAATGGCGGCGCCCGGTCAAGACGATCTGATCGATAATCAAGGCTTATGTTGTGATAAAACGGGTCTTACACCACAAAGTGCACCAAACCACGCGAGCACCCTGATTAAAAACATGAAATGGTTTGGAAAATATCTGTTTACAACGAGTTGGTGGTGCACATGCTTTACAAATCCTGCAATCGACCGAAATCACGACAGTTTACGAACCGGATTTCGATTTCGTTGCGCGATTTTGATTGGACTATGCATAGACTCGTTAGTCCATCCAAAATGCAACACTATGATACCAGCCTAGTTCGGCAAGGGTGGAAAGTGGACTTTAGTCAGTTAACTCCCTTGCCTTGAGAAGATGGGAGCACTTTGAATCTTTAGGCATAGATCTAAATGTGAAATATCAGACCAGCGAAATACCTGAGGCTTGGGTTAAACTTCATGGCCAAATTCCCTAACTTTGGCAATCAGAGTAGAAATTCTGATTCAAACGCATAAGGAAACATATAAGCAAGCGGGGTGTTCCCAAGGGGGTGTCCACTTGTTAGATAATGTCATTGATGAAGTTTTCAATTGAATTTAATTTTTTTTTTAGTTAAGTTTCACCATTATTTCGCCTTCTACGCCCCCTGTGGAATCTGTTACAGCGGATAATCGGGGCTGATTATCTAGCGTTGACGCGTACTATTACATTGGTGATGTTAGTACATGAATCTTAAGCCATTTAAGCCATGGCAGTTGCCTATATGTTGAACGAAAGAAGAGTTCATGATATCTCGAATAGCCAACCGAGGACTGCAGCATGACTCATATGCTGTGTAATCCGTGCTAGCTTTCTAACTTGGTGGTGGTGGTGGTGGGTGGTGGGGGTGGGGGGGGGGGGGGGGGGGGGGGTTGATGTCAAAATCAGCTTTCAATTTTGCTGACACCACATGCTAGCATGCCATTTCCAAGACACATTTCTTTATAACAGCTGGATTAAGGTAAGATGAAATAAAAAAAAGTTGAAATCGTACTTCTGGAAGGAAGAGAAATTCACTCAAAATTATTAGTTTTGTCACTTCATCATAGGTAGGTTTTAGAATCCCTGTTTTTTGCCAAGCTCAGATTTGTGTGTGTAGGTATCGGTTTCGAGACGAAGAGAAGATGTGATCCTGTCTTTAGGCAACTATTTTTACAGATATTCTCTTTGGAACTTTTTACCATGACCTTTGGTTTATTCCATGAGAGTCAGAAATGCACCTGCGACTACAAGAGCGAAGTCATGGACCCTGATTCACTGAGAGGTTTACGTGAAGATCTTCGCGGAACGGCTTTACCCTGAGGGAGTTCTTCAAGATATCTACTGTACACATGCGTGAGAGGAACTTAGAAGCATCAATTCCACCAGAGCCAAAGAAGTGTGCACCATATGCGGTGATCACTGCATATATCTTCCACAAGCCAAAGATACATGCTGATTGCACAAAGTAATCTGCAAAAGCCACTGGAATCGATAAAGTTTCCTATTAATCCGAGTCTTCGGGGTAACAGTGGTTCAATAAAGCAAATGAGAATTTCTAAGTTCCCTTTCTGATTCAGACACGTTAGAATAGGGCTTCAGCAACCCATGCTTGATGTAAAAGGCGACTATGCTTGTTGTAAGAGGCGACTAATGGGATCGGGTGGTCAGGCTCGCTGACTTGGTTGATGCATGTCATCGTATCCAAGTTGCGTGGATCTATGCTCATGTTGTCAATCACTGAATTGTCTGGTCCAGACTCGATCGTGTCGACAAGCAAAGTCTACACAGAGAATCGCGGCGCCTCAGACGAGTGCGACGTTAAAAAAAACCCAGCAAGTTGTGTTTTTTACCTCCCTAGTCGTAATGCCATATTTGCCGTTGGACGAAATGTGGCATTATAAACAGAGATGACAGCAAATTATTTGAGACTACAGTCGGCCAGAAAATTCGTGATATTAAATGTCATTAACATCACGACTGTGACGGGAAATCCGCTAAAACTCGTTTAAAGTTTGACAAAAACTGTCACAATGCCTCATTTAAAACGCTCTTTTTTTAAGTTAATGACACCACGTCTTCGGAAACAGTGGCGTGTCTCATCCTTCTATCCCATACAACAGGCTTTGGTCGTTTCAATGACGTCAATGTAAAGACGTATCGACATTTCTTACGAGCAGTCAAAACTTAACGAAACTAATTTCAAGCAGCAGACGTATGTTGTTGGAGACCTGTTCTTTTCCTGAATCCACACGTGGTAAATAAATCATAATTTCCTTTCCTATATTTCCCCATATTTTGCATTTAGGCTTTCGCTTTGTCAGCAAAACATTTAAGAACGCATATGTATAATTTCATTCCGACCAATATTTCAAAAGCAAATGTCCGCTAGCATAGGTAATCTTTCAGACTTGGTGACTTACAGTACGAATAGAAAGGCAGGGCAGGGCAGGGCAGGGCAGGGCAGGGCAGGGCAGAGTTGCTTGACAGTGAACCTTCCATCACAAGGCATGCGTTTTGGGGGTTCATCGTCATTGTTTGGAAAGCCCAGAGCTCAGGTGTGGTGCTGTCAGCCCAAGGCGTGATGGTTCTGGGATTGTTGTGAACGATCCGACAAGTAAGGGACACAACTCTGCACAACGATCATAGTGGAAGGTATCCCTAGAGTTAACTGATACAGTGAAGAATAAAATGAGGTTTCATTTTGGAAACATAGATTTCGAACGGTGTGAGTGAGTGATGCCTTAAGACGTCGCTCCGACCCGTGAAGATCCGGGGTAGAATAGGTCTTCAGGAACCCATGCTTGCCGTAAAAGGCGACTATGCTTGTCGTTAAAGGCGACTAACGGGATCGGGTGGTAAGGCACGCTGACTTGGTTGATGCATGTCATCGTATCCCAATTGCGTGGATCAATGCTCATGATGTAAATCACTGGATTGTCTGGTCCAGACTCGATTATTTACAGACCGCCGGCATATAGCTGGAATATTGCTGAGTGCGGCGTAATACAACAAACCAAACCAAAAAAACTAAGCTGGTGCTCCGTGATTAGAATGAAAACTGATAAAGCCGACAGGTGCTGGAATTGCTTTACTCTGTCTTAACTGCATTTTCTGTTTTGTGAGAAAATACAAACACCATTAGAGCGGCAGCCCAGAGCACTTTGGTCAAACGAACAAGGTACCAATATCCGAACACAGGAACATTTACTGTGTAACCCAACATATTCATATATGGATGTCTGCCGGGGAGCCCCTGCTGCTTGTGGCCCCTGGTCCCCCAAAAGAAGGGGCCATTCAAGGGCTGGATCAAACATTGGAGGTACCACATGAAAGTAAGTGTAAATGAACTGGTACATCTCGCAGAGTACAGAATGGGCCACGCCAGACAAATCTTCCTCTGCAAAAGGCCTGTCAGACACCCCCAAAGAGAGTCCCAAAATTTGGGCTGGGTTAAACATTGGAGGTACCACATGAAATCAACATAAAATGAACTATTTCACTCTACTAAGAATAAAAAACCCATTGCCAGACAAATCGTCTGCTGCATAAGGCCCGCCAGACACCCCCAAATGTTGACCCTTAATGCACTCAGTGAACGATCTGGTAAAATTTGACTAGAGTATACATTCAAAGTACCAGATGAAAGTAAGTTTAGATGAACAGGTACATGTTACTAAGTAGAACACGGCCCATACCTGACAAATTGTCCTCTGCATCGGGTCCGCCAGACCCCCCAGAGAGGGTCCCAAAATTTGGGCTGGGTTAAACATTGGAGGTACCACATGAAACCAACATAAAATGAACAATTGCACTCTACTTATTGCAAATACCCATTGCCAGACAAATCATCTTCTGCATAAGGCCCGCCAGACACCCACAAAAAGTTGACCCTTCAGGTATACACGGGTAAAATTGGTCTGGAATATATATCGATTGTACCACATTAAGGTACGTTTGAATGAACAGGTTCATATCACAGAGTACAGAATGGGCCACACCAGACAAATCTTCCTCTGCATAAGGCTTACACATTGGAGGTATCACATGGAAACCAACATAAAATGAACTATTACACTCTACTTATTACAAAATACCCATTGCCAGACAAATCCTCTTGTGCATAAGGCCTGCTAGACAGACCCTCACCCCACCCCACACAGATGACTCTCTGTAATCCTCCATTGTTTAACCCAGCCCAAATTTTGGGACTCTCTTTGGGGGTGTCTGGCAGGCCTTTTGCAGAGGAAGATTTGTCTGGCGTGGCCCATTCTGTACTCTGCGAGATGTACCAGTTCATTTACACTTACTTTCATGTGGTACCTCCAATGTTTGATCCAGCCCTTGAATGGCCCCTTCTTTTGGGGGACCAGGGGCCACAAGCAGCAGGGGCTCCCCGGCAGACATCCATATATGAATATGTTGGGTTACACAGTAAATGTTCCTGTGTTCGGATATTGGTACCTTGTTCGTTTGACCAAAGTGCTCTGGGCTGCCGGTCTACATGTTTGAATAAATTGTAAGAGCAACGACAATATTATTAGAAAACAAATAACTGAAAGTGACACAAGAGCGTTCGGACGAACTGGCATTTGAGTGAGTGAGTATGGTTTACGCTTTTAGCAATATTCCAGCAATATCACGCCGGGGGGCACCAGAAATGGACTTCACACATGTCGGGAATCGAACCCGCTACTTCGGCGTGACGAGCGAACGCTTTAACCACTAGGCTACCCGACCGCCCCAACTGTCATTTGAACACCGCTACCCGACCGCCCTAACTGTCATTTGAACACCGAAATGAAGCTATCTGAACTGGTTATTAAACCATGTCAAAATTCTCTTGAAAGCAGAAAATAATCAATGTTTTAATTTCAGTGGGATTTTAACGTCATACACATTTCAGAATGTGGACAAGTCTGTTATTAAAGTAATTTTTTAAAACTTAAATCAATATTTAAAAGACTTGACATTCAAAACAAAAATTTAAACAATCTTTTTCTGCGTTTACAACACCAAGGACTTCAAAGTCTTCAATTTCGAATCATTTAAGTGTTTTAGGGTTGTCATGTTTTAGAAAGTTAAGATTAGAAAATGATAAAGCGCAGTTTGTTGTATTATCAAGAGTGAGTTTAGGTTTGTCAGCACCATACCCGTGCTCGTGCGTTTCACCGAAGTGGTAAACGTCTGAGACCTGTATCACTTGGGGGCTTCCTCCCATATTAAGCTGACACGCTGATATAACTGGAATATTGTTTAAAGCGGCGTTAAACCCAACTAACTCACTCCCTCAAAGCTTGTCAATGCCAAGTCCCTTTTGGGATTCTGCTAAGAATGGGTCCCCAAGCATGGCATGTCTATACGTAATAGACGACTAAATCAATGGTGTGGTGAGGCTCTGTGATATTGTTGATTGCATGTCATTGGACCCCTTTGGCCTGGCGACCGCCTCCGTGGTCTAATGGTAGAGCGTCCTCCGTGGTCTAATGGTAGAGCGTCCGCCCGGGGAAGGTCCGGAGTTCGAATCCCGCCCACAACATACCAAAATACGTTAAAAGATGGTACTTATTGTTTCCCTGTTTGGCGCTCGGCATTAAGGGGCCAAAACAAGGACTGGTCGGCTCGGAGTCAGTATACTGTGTCTGAGTGGGGTATTCATGTTAAACTGCGGCATGGTATCTCAGTGAGCTAGCACTATAAATCGGCATCAGTCCGGTCAAGTACAAGCAGCCACACACACACACACACACACACACACACACACACACGTGCATGCACGTCGCTATATAAGTGCAATAATCATTTCACCTCACCTCTGGCCTGGCCCGTTGCTAATAATATCAATCATTGGATTGTCTGGTCCAGACTCGATTATTTACAGGCCGGCGTCATGTGGCTTGAATATTGCTGTGGCGGCAACAAACAAACAAACAAACAAACAAAGAGGAGGACGATGACACGAAGTTAGTCTTCCCTAACCTTATCAAGTTTCAACATTTGTCCAGCAGCTCATCCTTGACGTAAGTGTGAGTTGTTGGGTTTTTAACGCCGCTTTTAACAGTCGTCCAGTTATATCACAGCGTGTCAGCTTAATGTGGGAGGAAACCTCGAAGTGATGAGGGTCTCAGACGTTTACCACTTCGGTGAAACCCACGAGCACGGGTATGGTGCTGACAAACCTAAAAAACATAATCGGGGCGAACCGGGATTCGAACCCACAATCATAGGTTTCTGGCGCGCCCAAGGGACGCAACTCTGCACAGCGAATCGCGACTGCCCCCCTCCTTGACGTAACATGCTTGCCGTAAAAGGTGACTAGGCTTGTCGTAAAAGGCGACTAACGGGATCGGGTGGTCACTGACTTGGTTGATGCACGGTCATCGATCCCGATTGCGTGGATCGATGCTGATGATATCAATCACTGGATTGTCTGGTCCAGACTCGATTATTTACAGACCGCCGTCATATAGCTGGAATATTGCGGATTGCGGCGTTTAACATGAAACCAGCCAACCAACCCCTTGACGTAAGAGGCGACTAACGGGTGACATACCAGACCAGCGTCACATAGCTGGATTATTGCTGAGAGCAGCCTTAAACAATAAACAAACACATTTCCGCAACTGCTTATTGTATTACCATGCTCCACACGGTGACCCTTAAGGACACACCAAAGCTCCACCATCAGTATCAGCTATATAAGGATGAGGCCCGTGAAAATCCGGGGTAGAATAGGTCTTCAGCAACACATGCTTGCCATAAAAGGTGACTATGCTTTGACTCGTAAGAGGCGACTAACGGGATCGGGTGGTAAGGCACGCTGACTTGGTTGATGCATGTCATCGTATCCCAATTGCGTGGATCAATGCTCATGTTGTCAATCACTGGAATGCCTGGTCCAGACTCGATTACTTACAGACCGCCGTCACATAGCTGGAATATTGCCGAGTGCGGCGTTAAACAACAAACAAACATACCATATACGGATGATCCTGAGGGAGTTACCTTCCTTGAAATAACTATTTACAATAGCCCCAGGGGTTTCCATCTGTGGGAGGATCTGGTTGTCATTGTTTTCTTGTGTGTCGTCCTTAATTACTGCTAACCTTTCGTCGATCTTCTCCGAGAATCTAAACTGAGACATATGTCCGACCATGTTTCTGTATTTGGTCGCGACATATATGAGTTGATCACAACAGTGTCAATTACCTCCTGTTTTGGCTCAGTTTGACATTTATTTCTTCGTGGAGAATATGCCTTATTGTGTATAGTATAGAATCACACAGGAAATACCTTGTTACACTATCCTGAAGCGTAGAAAGATCCACATTCGTGACCAACTCGTGTTATTCCGGGACAAGCCGAATAGCGACTCGTGCCCCTCTCGTTGACATTTTTGCGACCGGGTTCCGTCTTAGCGCAAACGGGCATACCTAAAACAATTGTTAACTCATTGCGTAATGGTTCACTTATCTTTCCCCATATATTATACATATTTCAGATGCAATTTAAAGCACATCGGGACATGCGAAGTTATACAGTATGCTTGAACACATTTAACTGTGTCATGGGTATATTTTTAGATGCAAGACATATGTAAAATCAAATAATATTTCTGAGGGATTCTTTGACGAAGAACTTGAAATCATACGCGCATTCTGATTGGTTTGTCGTATTTTCGCACATAACATTCATCGATAGGGGAACGAGTCTTCATGCAGGTTACGGAAAGGGGCGAGTGGTGCCGAATGGAAAGATCCAGTGCAGTCACTGTCCGATATTTGCACTTGCCCTTTAAAATTTGATTGGGCGATACTGAGTCACATCCATAGAGCTAAACTATTGCTTGGTCGAACACAGCCTGGATTCCTGGGTGCGCTGCGCTGGCTCTACACCGACTCAGTGTAGCGCCAGCGCAGCATACCCAGGGAACCAGGCTGGGTCAACATATATGTTCTTGACCTTCAACCCTCACTGAGCCTGGAAGACAATTATACACACACATGAAACCACTTTAGAGTTTTTAGTTCAGTTCTGAGATATCACCCGCCGTCACATTAGTCAAAGTAAAATTGCGGCAAGTGTCGTCTGAAAATTAGGAACATCGTTCTTAACGCTATTTTTTTACATTTAACTAAATCACCATTCAATGCGTTATTTCGTTTATGTGTTGACTTCAAACTATCGGTAAGTTACTAGGAGAATTCAGTAACACAAACAGTATATCAGAAAACGGGTGTCTGTGTTAAAAATTTATGAAATCACCAATGATCCTTCTGAAACGTCAAAACGTTTGGCATATTTTAGAAAACACGGACGCCAAAGTGAACTTTTCGACTCGATAATGGATGGTCATATGAGTTCCAACAAACAAACAAACAACTTGAATCAACCTTGATATCTGAGTTGGTTCTTGTAAACATAAAAGAGGACTTGTAAGAGGCGACTAACGGGATAGGGTGGCCAGGCTCGCTGACTTGGTTGATGCATGTCATCGTATCCCAATTGCGTAGATCGATGCTCATGACATCAATCACTGGATTGTCTGGTCCAGACGATTACTTGCAGACCGCCGTCATATAGCTGGAATATTGCTGAGTGCGGCGTTAAACAACAAACCAGCAACAACAAATGTAAACATAAATACAGGATTTATAGATCGCTGACGCCATAGACACTGCACATGTGTTGTCACCTCATTAATACATTGTCTCATCTTCTAAAGACAAGAAACCCTCGAAGATCCGGGGTAGAATAGGTCTTCGAGAACCCATGCTTGCTGTAAAAGGCGACAATGCTTGTCAAAAGAGGCGACTAATTATAAAGGGATCGGGTGGTAAGGCACGCTGGCTTGGTTGATGGATTTCATCGTATCCCAATTGCGTAGATGCTCGTGACATCAATCACTGGATTGTCTGGTCCAGACTCGATTATTTACAGACCGCCGTCCTATAGCTGGAATATTGCTGAGTGCGGCGTTAAACACAGAGCGAGAAAGCGATAGAGCGAGAAAACGATGTCCCCTCTCGGCCACCATATTAAACAACAAACAAACGAAACGAAATCTTTCGACAAGATCTCATTGTCAAGACAGCATCCCCGATACTAATGATAGGGCTTGCTTCCTGAAGGTGTAGGTGCGTACACATTTAATTAATACGCAGGAAGAGCCGAGTAATTTGAGACTGCCTTTGGTCGAATTAATGATGAGACAGGAACCGAATATATCTCACTACATTACACAAAGTTTGACTGTATTCTAAACTTGTTACATCGATGAGAAAAGGAAATCAAAGATTCATCCACTTTTTTGCATGTTGGATGAAAGAAGGCCAACATCACACTTCCTGATTATAACACTGATACTTCTGACGTGTGGATCCGCGGTGATCTGCAATTGCTTGTCATTAATTCAAATAGGACGTGCTTGATCATTCATTGAGACACAAAGAAGAGAATTAACATCTCGCTGGTGCTTCTGATGGGGTTTTTACAATTTTTGATCCGGGGAAGGTAAAATACTAACATTAATCCCTTCCAGTGATCACAAGGACGATGAAACGTTTAATTTTTAGCTGTTACTTTTTTTTTCAATTCCCGATCGACTATTATTTTACGCCACTTACTTTTGACGAGATAATATGGCGGTGATGAACAGTAATCATCTATAAAAGGGACTTGAGCAAACTTCAGTGTGTCCACAACTGGTTGAAAGATGTGTTGTCATTATAATGGATACATGGCAGTACTTGTCAGCGAAGACATTTATTTATTTTTGTAGACCTCTGACGTTGTCAGTCTATTGTGCTGAGAAAGCAGTTCAAAACAATTTTTGCATGTAAATTCTCTGTAATGATGTTTTTTGCATTTTCTCCTCATACGGGTGCTTTCCTAACATTGTTGTAAATTCCATGAAGCCCCTCTTGCTAGAAAGTAGTTTTTCAGTGATTCTGCGTCCAAAAACTCATAAGTTTCTCAGTTACGTCATGCTTGCCGTAAAAGGTGACTATGCTTGTCGTAAAAGGCAACTAACGGGATGGGATGGTCAGACTCGCTGACTTGGTTGATGCATTTTATCGTATCCCATTTGCGTGGAACGATGCTCATGATGTCAATCAGTGGCTTGTCTGGACCAGACTCGAATATTTAGACCGCCGTCAGACAGAGGGAATATTGCTGAGTGCGGCGTTAAACAACAAAACAACCAACCAACCAATCATTTGGAGATACAACTATTTGGTTATTATTTATCATCTGTAGAATGTAAACATTGGGATTTAATTTTGTGATCTGTCAGCTGAAATACTGTTGTCAGGGTGATGACTTCATTACGCTGAGCTGTCTCAAGATTGTGATCTCTCCTTTGTGTGAAAACTGTGGACAAGAATATTCAGAAAACGTCAGTTGAATTTACCAATGGAGATAAACAGTACGGGTCTGAAAGTAAATGTCCTACTTACTTTGGTACTCTTACATAAAAATAACATTTATCTGTAAATGAGAGGATGGACAATTACTTTTGCTTCAAAAACATATCAATTAATTTGTATTTGTTTGTTTCATGTGAAATAAAATGCATATCGTTTTTTAAGTTAATATTGTTATATGATAAATATGTTTCATTTGCAACATCGTTAGAATATTAAATAATGTATTTAGCTTTAGTAAGACAGATTTGTCTGATACATTGTAACCTTGTCTTCATTCATTTATTTTTACATACAGTGACATTTTGTTACTTACATGTACTTTGTTGGTCTCCCTGAACATATAATGCTTTATAAAGGTCACCGCTCACACACCAAGCCTTGTTGAACGAGACACAACTCGCAGTGCCGAGTTACGTCCCTTAGTTGTGACGGAGTCCACCAGATCCGATTATGTCCCTTCCTCTGTCAGTACCACGCCTGTGGGTTTAACCAAATGGCAAAGTAAACATTCGGTTAACTTCAGACGTTAACTGATATGCTGGCATACGATTGAAATACTGTTCAGGGCAACGTCAAATAAAGAGTGCTTTGCGATTTTTACAGCATAAAGTGAAATACTATTAATAATAGTTTTATGCAAAACTATTAAGACGGTGAGTGATTTTCCCATATGCCTTCAATGAAGTCATCGTCCCGGGGCAAGGCAGATAACTGACTTTAAAAGTCCAGTATCCACCTTTGCCGAACGAAGCTGGAATTCCTGGGCTCGATCGTAGCGCCACCAGTGACTATTACGAGTTATGTCCCTTCTATGCCTCTCCTTTGGACCAATCATATTCCACCACTCGAATCACTTGCATTTGCTTCTAACAAAATGGCGGCGCCGGTCAAGACGATCTGATCGATAATCAAAATCTATATTGTGATAAAACGGGTCTTACATCGCGAAGCGCATCAAATCACGTGAGCACCTTCATTAAAAACAAGAAAAGATATGGAAAATATCTGTTGACAATGAGTTGGCGGTGCACATGCTTTACAAATCCTGCCATCGAATGAAATCTACATGACAGTTTACAAACCGGATTTTACGATTTCATTGCGCTATTGTGAATGGACTATGCAAAGACTCGTTAGTCCAGCCATAATACCAGCCTAGTTCGGCAAGGGTAGAAACTGGACTTTTATAGTCAGTTAACTCTTTTGCCTGGGGAAGATGCAATGAAGTGAGCTTGAAGCGGTAGTTGCGCAATAGAACACACACCAATTTCGATATTTCTTTATTTGAACAGTTAGATTTAAGGAACAAAAACAAATTAGAAATATTTCTCAAAGAAAAAGTTAAATACTGTTAATACAGACCAGAGGAGATCATTAATATCATTATATTTTTAAAGCAATTTAATTTTAGGCTTTTCGTTCATTTAACTGTTGCTCGTGCTATTTGGTAACTCGAACAGATACAAATAACAGCTCATTACTTTAATTACCTCCCTTGCCAGACACCTGAATCCAAAATACATAAAGACTGACTAATCATCTATGATAAATATATAATCTCCCTGAAACTTGAAATGAATGAAACAAAGAGAGAGAGAGCATTTTGGGAACAGGTTATAATTTTTAAAAGAATGCCAGAAACGAATCAGCTGTTTTCATCAGAGGTTATTATTGCGATTTGAAACCTGTCTGACCAGTTAGAATCGAACATTTTCATGGTAGAATTTTATATTGTGGAATACTTATTCTGACTCTTTAGTCCTTGGTGTTGCCCCTTTATGCCGAGCATTAGGCAGGGTAACACCAGTACCGTCCTTTAACGTCTTTTGGTATGACGTCGGCAGGGGATCGAACCCCCGACCTTCTGCTCTCCAGGCGGAAGCTCTACCACTAGACTAGGGTGTGTATCGAAAAGGCACCCTCCTTTTTAAAAAAATAACTTGCATCTACATGATGTGAGTGGAAATTAAATTGGGTGACTGAAATGCCCTGGGTGATGGACAATTTTTTTTATAAAATACAGGCTGCGGGATCATGTCAGGGAGATTCAATTGCCTTGGTGGAAAGTCACAGTGAACCTGACTTGCGTTTAGACGAGGGACGTGACCTGTCTTAGTTTTCTTTCGAATGAATTTATTTTGCACTTGGGCGTCTCAAAATAGTAGGGTAAACAGGAAGACGGAGTATTAATGATTTAGGGGAATTACGTGTCAACTAATGGGCACTGGCGCGGTTTTATTGTTCTGTTGTTTTGCAGAGCCACTTTGATCTGCTTTCTTGCAATAAACCCACATAGCTTATTTCTTAAAAGCAATTTCACCTAATCTAACACGCTAAAACATCTAAAACATTTTAACACCCCTGTCCAACAGAGAATCGATGACTACTCTAAACAAAGTGTTTGATGGTGGTTATTTCGCTAGAAAAACCTCCAGGTTATTGTGTTTTGATCTATAAGGATACAATCCCTTCATTAATCCATAGAGCGATCAAGTCGTGGCTGCAAAGAGTTGCGTCCCTTAGACATGCCAGGAACCTATGATCGTGGGTTAGAATCCCGATTCGACGTGATTATGTTTCTAGGTTTGTCAGCACCATACCGAGCTCGTGGGTTTCACAAAAGTGGTAAACGTCTGAGACCTGCATCACTTCGGACTTTCTTCCCACATTAAGCTGACACGCCGCGATATAACTGATATTCTTTGGCTTTTTTTACAGTTGGTGTTGTTTGCGTGAAAGATTTTGGTTTCTAGTTTCAGATTTGTAGTCTTTGCTGAAGAGGCGACTAAACTGAATATGGACAAGCACGGTGGCACGATTGCGTGTTATTTTCCACTGTGGGCGTTGTTCATGATATCAACCACCGGTTTGTCCGGTCGAGAGGCGCCTGGTTACATGCATCTAAATAACTGAAATATTGCTGACGTTCAACAAACAAACGAAGCCGTTACTGTGCCACCAGGCCTGACATAAACTCCAGGACAAAAGAAAGTAAACACCATGTTTGATGGTGGAAAAAAATGAAACAAACTTGAAATGGTGAGGTGTTTGATACAGGTATCATAGTTGTGTTTTGGAAATTAAGTTCAAAGTATTTCGGCGACTATTGTTGTCCCAGTAACCTTTTGATAACGTTTGTTATTTTGTGTCAAAGCCAAATTTCAAATTTGCCCGGCATTGAAGATTAACCATTGTTGAATCATACACTGGCACGGAATGCCATCATTTGTTTACTTTAGTCACCAACGAAGAGGTGTTTATTCATAATTATATCTTCGCAACCGACACTGATAAGAAAACACCACTGTACTATTTGAATCAAATCAAGACAATTCCCGATCCATTTTAACAATAACGTTTTGAGTGAGGCGTTTCATGCTTGCGTTCTTGTAATTATTCTTGCCATTATCAAAAAATCGGGTTTTTTTTCGAATTTTTTATAAATCCATACCAAGGGTGTTCTTTTTTCAACCTCAAGCATCGTAATACAATTGCTAAATTGCAACTGACTCGTCGAACCCCTCGCACTGCGTTTATATTCTCATATTTCAGTGCACGACCCTATGTGAAATGAATAACAGCAGCTAAAAGCTATATGAGTTACGGAATAACATGGTCACGGGACTGTAACTGCCGTCCGGTCGTTGTGCAATCTTCTGGACATGTGTTTGTGTAGGCAGTACTTTAGATGAATGTCCTTTTTGCATGTTAGTGCCAAGTGGGCTGTATATTACTGCCTGTGGTTATCTGCGAGTAGTTATGTTGTGCATTTCGTTTGTGAAGGATCGATGCCCGATTACTGTAATTCCGAGTAAATGAGCTTATTGGCTTTACTTAAATGTACACAAATACCGAGTTGGTTCAGTGAGATTGTAAATCAGTTGGAGACTGTAGAAAACAAAGTACCAATTAGGTTATTCTGGCATTCTTATGAGGGTCGGATTTTATGGAAAAAGTGTGAGTGAGTGAGTATTGTTTAACGCCGCTTTTATTCCAGCAACATAACGGCGGGGATACCATAAAATGGGCTTCACACATTGTACCCATGAGGGGAATCGAACCTTGGTCCTCGGCGTTACGAGCGAAGTGCTTTAACCACTAGGCTACCCGACTGCCCCTTGAGACCTAGTTAGTACATCTGATAATGTTACGATATTGAACGTAGACAGATCTGATAGGTTATTGGCAGACAGTTTTTTATGGCTCGATATGTTGGTTATCGAATTATTCATACGCACGATTTTTGTGTCAAAAGGCTTATTTTAGCGGTATCAAATTGAAAATTGACACCTCATTGTAACCAATCAGAATAAAGTTTCATGAAGAAAAATGTCCCTGTAAAGTGACTGAGTTTGGTTTTACGCTGCTTTTAGCAATATTCCAGCAATGTCACGGCGGGAGACACCGGAAATGGGCTTCACACATTGTACCCATGTCGGGAATCGAACCCAGGTCTTTGGCGTGACCACTAGGCCACCGGACCGCCCCTCCCTGTAAAGTGATCCCTCTCAAATGCGGATTCCGCTGACCTTATCACTCTCCGCTTGAACATTTAACTTGGAACCGGGGACAGAGGGTAGCCCAGAGTTCGGGTGCGATTCCCAACACGGATATATAGAATGCATGAACCACATTATTGTGCTCCTTGCAGAGTAGATACAGGAATGTTACTGGAGCTGCGTAAAACAACACTCACTCAGTCACCGGGAGTGTCACACAGTTGTAAATTTGTTCCTTCAAAAGATATCGTTTCATTTTCTCGGTTCTCTCTACTTTCAATTCCTGGCAGAATTGCATTAAACATTTCAATGTTCAATAACTCCTGCACTCGGATGCATTCAGTTGAAATCAATCAAGCTCAGGATCCTTAAGCTCTTCATCACTAATCCAGGTCGCACAGCAGTTGTATCGCAAAGAGGCTCTTGGGAGCTCTGTAAAACAAGATCAAAGCAAGCAATCCACATCGGTAATTGTTTAGGGGAAAAAACCTTGACGATGTAATCGATTGTGAGAGAAGACATTCTTTCGCAAAACGCTAAACTATGACAACCGTACATAATCAGGTAAAAAGCAAATAATTTAAAGAACATCAATGAGATCAATCTTGTATCTTATTCTTTATGCTAGCTCCTGAATAAAGTACATAGATTAATATGAGTTTCGTTTAATGCCGCTTTAAGACATTAATAAAGTTTCCGGACATCAATTGCAACATACTGAAACAGTTGAAGAAATATTAACTGCAAGCGCCCATCATTAAGTGAATATGCTCCTGAGGCGTCGTCATTCATGTGACGTTATCAAGTAAAAAAATGATATTTATTCATCTACAAATCCTGATATTTTTGATGAAATACTATCAGCCTGATCAGAGCCCATATGGTCTCTGGCCTGATGTTTTAAAAAAGAAAAACATCTTGCAAGAATGAATTTGTGTAGGAGGGTAACGTGGTCATTTTTTTCCGATAGACACCCATATGCCCCCAAAACACCCATTAAAACACGGCAGATATAGGGTGGTTTGATTCCTCACCTACAATCTGTTGAACTATAAAACAAACAGGGTTTTTTATGGGACCCGTGGAGATCCGGGGTAGAATAGGTCTTCAGCAACCTATGCTTGCCGTAAAAGGCGACGATGCTTGTCGTAAGAGGCAACTAACGGAATCGGGTGGTCAGGCTCGCTGACTTGGTTGATGCATGTCATCGTATCTCAGTTGTGTGGATCAATGCTCATGATGTCAATCACTGGATTGTCAGCACCATCAGCCATTGTATTACCCTCAATTCCAACATGGCATGGTAACCAACAAAAGACGTCGTATTGTCGAATTACTGATGAGTCAGGAACCGAATGTAACTTCATGACACAAAGTTTGACTGTATTAGACTGTATTAGAAAACGAAATCAAAGATTCATCCACTTTAATGCATGACGGTGAAAGAAGGCCAAAATCACACTTCCTGATCATTACACTGAAACTCCTGAGATGTGGATCGGCGGTGACCTGCAATTGTTTGTCATTAATTCAAATAGGACGTGCTTGATCATTCCTTGAGACACAAAGAGGGGCATAAACATCTCGCTGGTGCTTCTGGTGGCTTTTTTTTCATTTTTGATCCGGGGAAGGTAAAATACTAACATTAATCCCTTCCAGTGATCACAAGGACGATGAAACGTTTATTTTTTAGCTGTTACTTTTTTCAATTCCCGATTGATAATTATTTTACGCCACTTACTTTTGACGAGATAATATGGCGGTGATTAAGAGTAATCATCTTTAAAAGGGACTTGAGCAACCTTCTGTGTGTCCACAACTGACGTCCGTTGAAAAAGACTGTAAGAAGTGTTGTCATTATAATGGATACATGGAAGTAGTTGTCAGGGAAGACATTTATTTATTTTTGTAGTCTTTGACGTTGTCAATCTTGTCTGCTAAGAAAGCAGTTCAAAACAATTTTTGCATGTAAATTCTCTGAGATTTCCTCGCATTTTAGCAAAAATGACGTTTTTGCATTTTCTTTTCACTGGGTACTTTTCTAACATTGTTGTAAATTCCATGGAGACCCTTTTGCTGGAAAGTAGTGTTTTTCAGTGATTCTATGTCCAAAAACTCATAAGTTTCTCAGTTACTTCATGCTTGCCGTAAAAGGCGACTATGCTTGTCGTAAAAGGCGACTAACGGGGATGGGGTGTTCAGACTCGCTGACTTGGTTGATGCATGTCATCGTTTCCCAATTGCGTGGAACGATGCTCATGATGTCAATCACTGGATTGTCTGGTCCAGACTCGAATATTTACAGACCGCCGTCATACAGCTGGAATATTGCTGAGTGCGGCTTTAAACAACAAACAAACACAAATTACTTTGTCAATGTCCTTGTGCCGAATCAAATTATTGACACAGATCACGTGACAAGGAAATAGGACCACATAGTTCCTAATCATTTGGAGATACAACCATTAGGTTATCATTTATCATCTGTAGAATGTGAAAATTGGGATGTAATTTTGTGATCTGTGCGCTGAAATACTGTATACAAGGTGATGACTTCTTTACAACGATCTGTCTCAAGAATGTGATCTCTCCTTTGGGTGAAAACTGTGGACAAGAATAATCAGAATACATCAATTGAACTTGCTAATGGAGATAGGACAGTACATGTATCAAAAAATAAAAGTCCTAACGTCTCTGGTACTCTTACATAAAAATAACATTTACCTGTAAATGAGAAGATGGATAATTACCTTTGCCCCCAAAACACAAAAACTAATTTGTATTTGTTTGTTTCATGTGAAATAAATGCATATTGTTTTTTTAAGTTAATATTATTATATGATATTATTTGTCATTTGCAACATCGTTAGAATATTGAATAATGTATTTAGCTGGTCAGATTTGTCTGATAGATTGTAACCTTGTCTTCATTCATTTATTTTTACATACAGTGACATTTTGTTCTTTACATGTACTTTGTTGGTCTCCCTGAACATATAATGCTTTATAAAGGTCACCGCTCACACACCAAGCCTTGTTGAACGAGACACAACTCGCAGTGCCGAGTTTATTTATGCCGAGCATTAGGCATGGTAACACCAGTACCATCCTTTAACGTCTTTTGGTATGACGTCACCAGGGAATCGAACCCCCGACCTTCTGCTCTCCAGGCGGAAGCTCTACCACTAGACTAGGGTGTGTATCGAAAAGGCACCCTCATTTTTAAAAAAATAACTTGCATCTACATGATGTGAGTGGAAATTAAATTGGGTGACTGAAATGCCCTGGGTGATGGACAATTTTTTTTTATAAAATACAGGCTGCGTGATCATGTCAGGGAGATTGCCTTGGTGGAAAGTCACAGTGAACCTGAATTGCGTTTAGACGAGGGACGTGACCTGTCTTAGTTTTCTTTCGAATGAATTTATTTTGCACTTGGGCGTCGCAAAATAGTAGGGTAAACAGGAAGACGGAGTATTAATGATTTAGGGGAATTACGTGTCAACTGATGGGCACTGGCGCAGTTTTATTGTTCTGTTGTTTTGCAGCGCCACTTTGATCTGCTTTCTTGCAATAAACCCACATAGCTTATTTCTTAAAAGCAATTTCACCTAATTTAACACGCTAAAACATCTAAAACATGTTAACACCCCTGTCCAACAGAGAATCGATGACTACTCTAAACAAAGTGTTTGATGCTGTTTATTTCGCTAGAAAAACCTCCAGGTTATTGTGTATTGATCTTTAAGGATACAATCCCTTCATTAATCCATAGAGCGATCAAGTCGTGGCTGCAAAGAGTTGCGTCCCTTAGTCATGCCAGGAATCTATGATCGTGGGTTCGAATCCCGATTCGACGTGATTATGTTACTAGGTTTGTTTGTTTGTTAGGGTTTCACCAAAGTGAAAAAAGGTCTAAGACCTGCATCACTTCGGGCTCTCCTCCCACATTAAGCTGACACGCCGCGATAAAGCTTTGATATTCTTTGGCTTTTTTTTACAGTAAGTGTTCTTTGTGTGAAAGATTTTGGTTTCTAGTTTCAGATTTGTAGTCCTTGCCGAAGAGGCGACTAAACTTGATATGGACAAGCTCGGTGGCACGATTGCGCGTTTTTTTCCACTGTGGGCGTTGTTCATGACATCAACCACCGGTTTGTCCGGTCGAGAGGCGCCTGGTTACATGCATCTAAATAACTGAAATATTGCTGACGTTCAACAAACAAACGAAGCCGTTACTGTGCCACCAGGCCTGACATAAACTCCAGGACAAAAGAAAGTAAACACCATGTTTGATGGTGGATAAAAATGAAACAAACTTGAAATGGTGAGGTGTTTGATACAGGTATCATAGTTGTGTTTTGGAAATTAAGTTCAAAGTATTTCGTCGACTATTGTTGTCCCAGTCACCTTTTGATAACGTTTGTTATTTTGTGTCAAATCAAAATTTCAAATTTGCCCGGCTTTGAACATTAACCATTGTTAAATCATACACTGGCACGGTATGCCATCATTTGTTTACTTTAGTCACCAACGAAGAGGTGTTTATTCATAATTATATCTTCGCAACAGACACTGATAAGAAAACACCACTGTACTATTTGAAACAAATCAAGACAATTCCCGATCCATTTTGACAATAACGATTTGAGTAAGGCGTTTTATGCATGCGTTCTTGTAATTATTCTTGCCATTATCAAAAAAGCGGTTTTGTTTTCGAATTTTTTTTATAAATCCATACCAAGGGTGTTCTTTTTTCAACCTCAAGCATCGTAATACAATTGCTCAATTGCAACTGACTCGTCGAACCCTTCGCACTGCGTTTATATTCTCATATTTCAGTGCACGACCCTATGTGAAATGAATAACAGCAGCTAAAAGCTATATGAGTTACGAAATAACATGGTCACGGAACTGTAACTGCCGTCCGGTCGTTGTGCAATCTTCTGGACATGTGTTTGTGTAGGCAGTACTTTAGATGAATGTCCTTTTTGCATGTTAGTGCCAAGTGGGCTGTATATCACTGCCTGTGGTTATCTGCGAGTAGTTATGTTGTGCATTTCGTTTGTGAAGGATCGATGCCCGATTACTGTAATTCCGAGTAAATGAGCTTATTGGCTTTACTTAAACGTACACAAATACCCAATTGGTTCAGTGAGACTGTAAATCAGTTGGAGACTGTAGAAAACAAATTACCAAATACGTTATTCTGGCATTCTTATGAGGATCGGATTTTATGGAAAAAGAGTGAGTGAGTGAGTGAGTATTGTTTAACGCCGCTTTTATTCCAGCAACATCACGGCGGGGATACCATAAAATGGGCTTCACACATCGTACCCATGTGGGGAATCGAACCTTGGTCCTCGGCGTTTCGAGCGAAGTGCTTTAACCACTAGGCTACCCGGTGCCCCTTGAGACCTAGTTAGTACATCTGATAATGTTACGATATTGAACGTAGACAGATCTGATAGGTTATTGGCAGACAGTTTTTTATGGCTCGATATGTTGGTTATTGAATTATTCATACGCACGATTTTTGTGTCAAAAGGCTTATTTTAGCGGTATCAAATTGAAAATTGACACCTCATTGTAACCAATCAGAATAAAGTTTCATGAAGAAAAATGTCCCTGTAAAGTGAGTGAGTTTGGTTTTACGCCGCTTTTAGCAATATTCCGGCAATATCGCGGCGGTTGACACCAGAAATGGGCTTCACACATTGTACCCATGTCGGGAATCGAACCCGGGTTTTCGGCGTGACGAGCGAACGCTTTAACCACTAGGCCACCGGACCGCCCCTCCCTGTAAAGTGACCCCTCTCAAATGCGGATTCCACTGACCTTATCACTCTCCGCTTGAACATTTAACTTGGAACCGGGGACGGAGGGTAGCCCAGAGTTCGGGTTCGATTCCCAACACGGATAGAATGCATGAACCCCATTGTTGTGCTCCTTCCAGTGGTGATACAGGAATGTTACTGAAGCTGCGTAAAACAACACTCACTCAGTCACCGGGGGGGAGTCACAAAATTGTAAATTTGTTCCTTCAAAATATATCGTTTCATTTTCTCGTGTCTCTCTACTTTCAATTCCTGGCAGAATTGCATTAAACATTTCAATGTTCAATAACTCCTGCGCTCGGATGCATTCAATTGAAATCAATCAAGCTCAGGATACTTAAGCTCTTCATCATGACCGACTAATCCAGGTCGCACAGCAGTTGTATCGCAAAGAGGCTCTTGGGAGCTCAGTAAAACAAGATCAAAGCAAGCAATCCACATCGGTAATTGTTTTGGAAAAAAACCTTGACAATGTAATCGATTGACAAGACATTCTTTCACGAAACTCCAAACTATGACAACCGTACATAATCAAGTAAAAAGCAAATAACTTAAAGGACATCAATAAGATAAATCGTGTATCTTATTCTTTATGCTTCCTCCTAAATAATGTACATGGATTCATATAAGTTTCGTTTAATGTCGCTTTAAGACATCGATAGTTTCCGGACATCAACATACTGAAACAGTTGAAGAAATATTAACTGCAAGCGCCCATCATTAACTGAATATGCTCCCAAGGCGTCGTCATTGATGTGACGTTAACAAGTAAAAAAATGCAAACAATATCCAGTTGTAACAAAACTTAACTAATTATTTTTTCGAGGGATATTCACTCGCATATGGGTCGGCTGACAATACATGGCTACCCTTGTGTATCCCCGTGAAGATTCCGGGCAGGAATTGGCCATATGTTCAACCTAACCTGAACTAAGAGGTGATGGTGGTCAGGCTATTTTATTGACAGCGTGTCATCCTACCCCGACTACGTGCATCGCTGAATACAATATCAACCACTGGATTGTATCATGCGGCGTCAAGCAACATACACACACACACGCACGCACGCACGCACGCACGCACGCACGCACACACGCACACACTCAGCCTCATTTAAAAAAAAAGAAAAACACCTTGCAAGAATGAATTTGTGTAGGAGGGTAACGTGGTTTATTTTTTCCGATAGACACCCACATGCCTCCACAATTCCCATTAAAACACGGCAGATATAGGGTGGTTTGCTTCCACACCTACAATCTGTGGAACTATAAAACAAACAGGGTTTATTATGGGACCCGTGGAGATCCGGGGTAGAATAGGTCTTCAGCAACCCATGCTTGCCGTAAAAGGCGAC
Organism: Haliotis cracherodii; assembly: GCF_022045235.1. Taxonomy (NCBI): domain Eukaryota; kingdom Metazoa; phylum Mollusca; class Gastropoda; order Lepetellida; family Haliotidae; genus Haliotis; species Haliotis cracherodii. The sequence goes on along the minus strand of NW_027266279.1, from coordinate 9,581,106 downwards.
GATGCTTGTCGTAAAAGGCGACTAAAGGGATCGGGTGGTCAGGCTCGCTGACTTGGTTGATGCAAATGCCAAATGTGTGGATCGATTCTCATGTTGTCAATCACTGGATTGTCTGATCCAGACACGATTATTTACAGACCGCCGCCATACAGCTGGAATATTGCGGTGTTGAACAACAAACAAACAAACAAACAAACAAATATCTTATAACGTCAATTATTTAAAATATTTATATATATATATATATATATATATATATATATATATCTTCACCATTTCACCAAATATTTTGACTTCCAATTGAAAGCTTGTATTTGTTTTATAGTCCGTGATAACTCCTCGCTTCATGTTCAACCCGGCCATAGCCTCCGGTCCAAGGAGTGATCATGCGAAGTATGTTCATATCATGATAAAAATACCGCAGTCCATTTCACAGGATTGCGTGCAGCACGTGCATTTATTGAAAATATGGCTGTAACAGTACCGGATCTAAAGGGGGGTGTCCAGCCCCCACCCACCGTTTTCACATCTGATGACATTTTGTATGGCATTGCCTTCCAAGATAACATGTTGATTGGTTGTACAATTAATATAGGTTAAATATGGTGTTTCCGATTTTGTCTTACCCACCACCCCACCAAAGGTACCAATGGCCCAAGTGTAAACCACCCTTTTTTTCGGTCCTGGATTGTGAGAGACTTCGTGACAATGCACGATTTGGTTGTGAAGATAACAGACTTTATTTTCCGGCAGTGTCTTTAAATCCTATTTCTAATGTCTTACCTCACTCTTAAACGCAGGTTGTAAAATACAGTAAACTACGGTTATAACGAACACGGTTATAACGAATTACGGCTATAACGAACTAAAATTAGTAGTCCCTTTGAGTTAATGACATTTTTCGAATTATTCTCACGTTTATCCAGCAATGGATGGGTACCCGGTAAGATGTGACAATGATGTGAATTTTAACCCCTGAGGCAGCTTGGATTGTATACTCCAAAGGGAGCTGAGAAAGTACAACGTAACTGTAACTCGCGCTTTGAAGATGTTCATTGTGGTGTCCCGCGCAAAAAAAAAGAGGATAAATAATATAATTATTGTTAATGTTCTTTGCTCGTCTCCTATCTATTGTGGTATAACTGGTATGCTTTGAGACCACTGGGGTATCACGTAGGCACCCCACAGCACCCCACTTACACGCAGTTCTTAGGTACAGGTCTATTTCTTTGAGTGAACAGGGGCATCGTCTTCACTGTCGAAAGGAGCTTTCGGTTCACCGACTCCAGTGACATTTGCATAGACGTGTTTATCAGAGTCTGGTTGATTCTGATTGGCTGGGTCGTCGCCAATCGTCTTTTCGTTTACTGACGTATTCGGCGGTGTAACGTTGATTCCTATTCTCGAAGCGTTTCTTCTATGATTGCGTCCTGACAATAACGGTTCTTTTTCGTCCACTTGATCTGTTTCCTCTTGATATGCAGGTGGGCGGTCTTCTATATCTCGGCTAAACTGGCCTGCCCTGGGCTGCTGCATCGCTTGTTGGTTGTTCTCTGAGCTGTTCCGCACGCCGTAGCCGAAGTATATTGCGAAACCTGAAAGAAGAATGGAGCGAGTGAGTGAGTGATTGAGTTTAACGTCGATTTTAATAGTATTTCAGTAAAGCAGTCCTGAAACGTATACCCCTTTCGTGAGTGAGTGAGTCGGTGAGTGAGTATGGTTTAACGCCGCTTTTAGCAATATTTCAGCAATATCACGGCGGGGGACACCAGAAATGGGCTTCACACATTGTACCCATGTCGGGAATAGAACCCGGGCGTGATGAGCGAACGCTTTAACCACTAGGCTACCCGACCGCCCCTGGGACAATTCAGAGAGTTGGGTGAGGGAGTATGGTTAAACGCCGCTTTTAGAAATATTGGAGCTAAGGACACCAGAACTGGGCTTCACACATAGTACCCATTTGGAAATCGAAATTGAACGAACGCTTTAACCTCTAGGGTACCCCACCGACTACCCCTTTTGTGAAACCCACGTGCACTGTGCTGGCAAACCAAGAAACAGAAGTACTAGAGATTTCAGCCATGCTGGCGGCCATCTTGGATTTTCTACCACCAGGAAGCGCTGCAAACTATATTTGAATTATATGCTGCAACTCATTTCGCACGTATTACTATGGATATATGTATAAAGGGATCAGATAAGTATGATATATTGAGTATATATTGATATATAGAGATTTCAGCCATTTTGGCGGCCATCTTGGATTTTCTACCACCAGGGGGCTCTGCTGAGGTGGATCCATATCCAAAAATGTTCGGAATGGTTCAATGTATAAGTGTGCCAAGTTTGGTGCTTTCAACCCAAAGTGCACAATTTTAGCCTCACCCGCCCCACTATACCGCCAATCTGGTGTTCGAATCTATGACCTCCAAAGGAACTAGGGTCATATCGAGACACCATCAAGAACGCCATACAAATTATTAGGCCTATAAAAGGAATTGGTTTCATCTTTAACAAACATGTGGAAGATAACTTAACGCTCACTTGTAAATAAAAGCGACACAACCCTTTCCATATTCATAAGAAATCTCTGCCCATACCAGTGTCCATTGTACGATTCTGACTATATCACGAGCGTTTTTTTATGAATCACTATCAAATAGTGATGATACCAGGTGTTCGCGGAAAGGTGAGCGTATCCTGACCCACCGGCACCGATCAGAAACACATGCAAAGGCAAGTCAATTGTTCACCTGTAAAAACACGGGTACATATGGCACTAGTCAAAATAGGGAATTGCATCGGACATCATTTTTTGTCACTGATGCGTCAAATTTGGAAATGTCCTCAACCACCGGTGTCCATGGGGGTGCCTACTTCTTACCCCAACAGATCAATGAGGAAGTCCAGCATTTTCCATAGTGTTTTCTCAGTAAACTTCAGATGGCATTTGCTTTCATTTTTGACAAATTGACCTGAGTGAGTATGGTTTTACGCCGCTTTTATCAATATTCCAGCAATATCACGGCGGGGGACACCAGAAATGGGCTTCACACATGGTACCCATGTCGGGATTCGAATCCGTGTCTTCAGCGTGACGAGCGAAAGCTTTAACCACTTGGCTACCCGACCGCCCCAAATTGACCTGACCATCAGAAGATAGATATGTTACTGCATCCATGGTCACCACGTTTTGTAACAAAAGCCTCGTGGATCAGGTGTTCCCTTAAGTTTGTCACGTGGGACAGTGGTGTACAAACGTGAAAAATAACATGTCTTAACAGAATTGTATTGTTTTTTTCTGAGATTGTAAACAGTCAAGCGAATCCTTTGAGTTTTTGAGAATCCACATGGTATAAGCACCACTTGTGTCAAATACTTTCTGTGAATATAAAGAAAGTCCTTCTGATCGTAAGTAATGGACTGAAGAATCGTTCCACTAGGCACACGTGCCTTTCCTGCACTATGATAAGGGTTTTGTACCTGTCAGTATTTCTGAGAAAACTCTTATAATGTTTAAATGAAGGCAAAGTACCGGAAATGGTAAGTGAGGTGAGATGAAATGGGGTTTAACGTCGCGTCAAAGATTATTGCACTTATATAGTGACAAGCATGTACGTGTGTGTGTTTGTGTGGCTGCTTGTACTAGTCCGGACTGATGCCGATTTATAGTGCTAGCACACTGAGATACCATGCCGCAGTTTAACATGAATACCCCACTCAGACACAGTATACTGACTCCGAGCCGACCAGTCCTTGTTTTAGCCCCTTAATGCCGAGCGCCAGACAGGGTACAAGTACCATCTTTTAACGTCTTTTGGTATGACGCGGCCAGGGATCGAACCCCGGACCTTCCGCTCTCCGGGCGGACGCTCTACCACTAGACCGCGGAGGCGGTCCGGGAAATTGTAATTTATAATGATTCGATGACAAAAATGCCACCATCCCCTCTTCCCTCCCACTATCAAGTTGGCATGTTAGAGTCAACAATCTTCTCAAAACAGTATTCAAAACGCGGAGTTTGTCTGGTTAATGCCAAAGCTGTCAAAAGAGACCAAAATATCTCAAGTACAAGTTCTTTGAATGTCGATTATAATTACCGCTGATCATACACAGTTCGATTGACCAAGGATGTCATCATGACAATTGACATCGATCCGTGTTCACCGACATGTTTATGTGATCACGACTTCGCTTTTATGAAATGTCACAAGTCATGAATCTAACCTTTATCTCTGCTAGTGTGGCACTACTTGAACAATGGCAGAACGAGTCGAGTTGTGTGTTGGGGAAGATGGCTGGGGAGGCAACGGTGTAGTGGATGTCTGTCTTCAGCACAGATAGAAATATTCCTTATTCTTTAAACAGATTCGGTGTCTAACAAGACATAGTTGCTTAGGTTCCGACAATTTGATATCCTGGGATTTTATCGGGATAATAATTGTCCCCAGAAATTCTTGAAAAAATAGTTATTATTCACATTTGTTTATATCACATATATTCATCTGATGACAGAGTAAGTGGATGGAACTGTGTCTTCAGCATAGATAGAAACAATTCTTATTCTTTAAACAAGTTCGGTGTCTTACAAGACATAGTAGCTTAGGGGCCAACAATTTGATATCCTAGGATTTTATCGGGATAATAAATGTTCCCGAAAATTCGTAGAAAAAAAATGATTCTTCATATTTATTTATATCATATTTATTCACCCGATGAAGGAGTAAGTATATACTCCGAAATGTTGTGTTCCTCAAAATAAAGAAAATGCCATCCATAAATTCTCTTTCTTATGTGTATCACTTTTAAATGCCTTTCAAAGACTAATATTTCCTATTGTTGGCAAAAGACATTGATGCATGCAATTTGTCTTTTCGGAAAAAAATATTTTGACTCTTGACTTTTAATTAAAAACGATCTGATATCTATACAAAATCCCAGCTCTACCACAGACATCAGTCTCTGGAAAATATGGAAACTGCTATAAACTATGAGGATTCAAATACAATACACTACGGTTATAACGAACATGCTTATAACGAACTGACGGATATAACGAACTTACTTTTTTGTCCCGACTATTTGCTGTAGTTATGCTGTATATATGCTTATTACGAACTACGGTTTTAACGAACTAAAATTAGTAGTCCCTTTGAGTTCGTTATAACCGTACGCCGTGATATAACTGGAATACTGTTAAAAGCGGCGTTAAACCCAACTCACTCACACTCGTTATAACCGTTACGTAGTAAACTGTACTGTTCTTAATTCGGACTTTTACAAAAATCAAGGCCTCAACACAAGGCCAGTATACAACGGAACCTTGTTAATCCGGACGGTATCGAACTTAGTAACGTCGTCAGAAATAACAATTTTCAGAATAAACGAATCATTGGTGCACGTAGTAATATGTATGTTGTTTTTTGATCAGGTGTACAACATTCAACCCCAAGGCCAACAGGTTTTACAAAGATATGTGGAGGACATTTCCAAATTTGACGCATCAGTGACAAAAATGACGTCCCCATTTTGACATGTCCCATAATTATGTTCACGCGTTGTAGTTTTTCAGGTGAACAATTGACATGCCTTTGCATGTGTTTGTGACGGGTGTCGCCGGTGGGTCAGGATACGCTCACCTTTTCGCGAACACCTGGTATCATCACTATTTGATAGTAATTCAAAATGTCGAAATGTCAACGCCAGAGACTGTTCAGTCTCCAAGATATTCCACAGGGCGCAAGGGCTGGATAACGGGGGAAATTATATGAATATATCACTAAAAATCAGTGATGGCACCTAGTGTTCGCGAAGACAGAACACATGAAAGTAACATCGTATTTGTCTTTTGGGTGGCACAAAGATTAAATCAATCACAATAAACCTTGCTCGTTAACAAAAATGCCACACCAATGTCACAAATGTACTCCCATCTTCTCTGGACAATGTCATCTTTTACCAGAAACACTACTGGCCTATATTTTGTTACGACAATGATTATTGTTATTAGTATTGATATTATTAATGTAACCATCAAGAACCAACAATCAAACAAAGCTTGGAATAAACAATGAGTACTATGACACTGATATATTACTGCCTCATTTCTTAGTATCTAACAGAACGTCATGGTTTGCATATAAATGGGAGGTGGGATAAGGAATGTTATATATCACGCATTCTTTTAAATTAATCACGAACCATTCGTGAAGTCCTGTCTCTAAATAACAGATTGAGCAAGATCATAATTATCCGTTTTTCAGTTGAGTTTCATCTGATCAGAAAATCATTTCCAATTTTCAAAATATATTGATCCTAGCGCGGAATTATCTGACGCTAAACACGTCAGTACCAACATGTCTATTCATGAGTGTGTGAGTGAGTTTCGTTTAACGCCGCTTTTAACAGTATTCCAGTTATATCGCGGGGTGTCAGTTTAATGTGGGAGGAAAGCCCGAAGTGATGCAGGTCTCAGACGTTTACCACTTCGGTGAAACACACGAGTTCGGGTATGGTGCTGACAAACCTAGAAACATAATCGGGGCGAACCGGGATTCGAACCCACAATCATAGGTTTCTGGCGTGCCCAAGGGACGCAACTCTGCACAGCGAATCGCGGCGCCTTAAACGACTTGGCCACCCGTGCCCCTGTCTGTTCATGAAATATACATAGTAACATTATAAAAGTGATGCAAAATTACTACATTCAATAACCAGTCTATATTCAAAGGCATTTACTGTGCAACGCGAAACACAAATATTGGGTTTCGGTCAGGGAACAAGAGAACGGTGAGCGAGTTTGTAACGCGCCATCTTCCCGAGGCAAGGGAGTTATACCATCAGTTGCCTCGGGAAGATCCACAAACGCACGAAGTCATAACTGGCGGCGTACGCCAATGAATGCGATTTGGAACGAGAGACGTCGTCAATTATGAGCACTTTTATTAAATGATAGAAGAATCAACGTTGGTGTATTTTCCGGTCAACAAAACCAAGCCATTACTCTGACCCCGTCTTGTAAACAACCACGAATAGTCGGCAGGTTCAACTAACTTAATAATGTTCAGACAGTTATAGACAGTTCGACAAAACACAACACACTGCTCGAAGGGTCTTTTCTTTTATCAAGTGGCGTTGAATCCTTTGGATTGAATTAACTGCCTTACACTGGATTGTGTTAGGTAGAAACTACCAGATCAATTGATTGTGAGTAGTGTTACTACGTTCCCTTGTGTCAGAGGGATAACTGTGTTCTAACACACATTTCAATGCCAATATGTATTTATACGACGGGGTATCAACAAGTTTTGTGCCTAGCATTTAACCTCTAGGGTACCCCACCGACTACCCCTTTTGTGAAACCCACGTGCACTGTGCTGGCAAACCAAGAAACAGAAGTACTAGAGATTTCTGCCATGCTGGCGGCCATCTTGGATTGTCTACCACCAGGGAGCGCTGCAAACTATATTTGAATTATATACAGCTATGCTGCAACTCAATTTGCATGCATTACTATGGATATATGTGTAAAGGGATCAGATAAGTATGATATATTGAGTATATATTGATATATAGAGATTTCAGCCATTTTGGCGGCCATCTTGGATTTTCTACCACCAGGGGGCTCTGCTGAGGTGGATTCATATCCAAAAATGTTCGGAATGGTTCAATGTATAAGTGTGCCAAGTTTGGTGCTTTTAACCCAAAGTGCACAATTTTAGCCTCACCCGCCCCACTATACCGCCAAACTGGTGTTCGAATCTATGACCTCCAAGGGAACTAGGGTCATATCGAGACACCATCAAGAACGCCATACAAATTATTAGGCCTATAAAAGGAATTGGGTTCATCTTTAACAAACATGTGGAAGATAACTTAACGCTCTCTTGTAAATAAAAGCGACACAACCCTTTCCATATTCATAAGAAATCTCTGCCCATACCAGTGTCCATTGTACGATTCTGACTATATCACGAGCGTTTTTTTATGAATCACTATCAAATAGTGATGATACCAGGTGTTCGCGGAAAGGTGAGCGTATCCTGACCCACCGGCACCGATCAGAAACACATGCAAAGGCAAGTCAATTGTTCACCTGTAAAAACACGGGTACATATGGCACTAGTCAAAAAAGGGAATTGCATCGGACATCTTTTTTGTCACTGATGCGTCAAATTTGGAAATGTCCTCAACCACCGGTGTCCATGGGGGTGCCTACTTCTTGCCTGAAAGTCTTACCCCAACAGATCAATGAGGAAGTCCAACATTTTACATAGTGTTTTCTCAGTAAACTTCAGATGGCATTTGCTTTCATTTTTGACAAATTGACCTGAGTGAGTATGGTTTTACGCCGCTTTTAGCAATATTCCAGCAATATCACGGCGGGGGACACCAGGAATGGGCTTCACACATGGTACCCATGTCGGGATTCGAATCCGTGTCTTCGGCGTGACGAGCGAAAGCTTAAACCACTTGGCTACCCGACCGCCCCAAATTGACCTGACCATCAGAAGATAGATATGTTACTGCATCCATGGTCACCACGTTTTGTAACAAAAGCCTCATGGATCAGGTGTTCCCTTAAGTTTGTCACGAGGGACAGTGGTGTACAAACGTGAAAAATAACATGTCTTAACAGAATTGAACTGTTTTTTTCTGAGATTGTAAACAGTCAAGCGAATCCTTTGAGTTTTTTGAGAATCCACATGGTATAAGCACCACTTGTGTCAAATACTTTCTGTGAATATAAAGAAAGTCCTTCTGATCGTAAGTAATGGACTGAAGAATCGTTTCACTAGACACACGTGCCTTTCCTGCACTATGATAAGGGTTTTGTACCTGTCAGTATTTCTGAGAAAACTCTTATAATGTTTAAATGAAGTCAAAGTACCGGAAATGATAAGTGAGGTGAGGTGAAATGGGGTTTAACGTCGCGTCCAAGATTATTGCACTTACATAGCGACGTGCATGAACGTGTGTGTGTTTGTGTGGCTTTTTGTACTAGTCCGGACTGATGCCGATTTATAGTGCTAGCACACTGAGATACCATGCCGCAGTTTAACATGAATACTCCACTCAGACACAGTATACTGACTCCGAGCCGACCAGTCCTTGTTTTAGCCCCTTAATGCCGAGCGCCAGACAGGGTACAAGTACCATCTTTTAACGTCTTTTGGTATGACGCGGCCGGGGATCGAACCCCGGACCTTCCGCTCTCCGGGCGGACGCTCTACCACTAGACCGCGGAGGCGGTCCGGGAAATTGTAATTTATAATGATTCGATGACAAAAATGCCACCATCCCCTCTTCCCTCCCACTATCAAGTTGGCATGTTAGAGTCAACAATCTTCTCAAAACAGTATTCAAAACGCGGAGTTTGTCTGGTTAATGCCAAAGCTGTCAAAAGAGACCAAAATATCTCAAATACAAGTTCTTTGAATGTCGATTATAATTACCGCTGATCATACACAGTTCGATTGACCAAGGATGTCATCATGACAATTGACATCGATCCGTGTTCACCGACATGTTTATGTGATCACGACTTCGCTTGCATGAAATGTCACAAGTCATGAATCTAACCTTTATCTCTGCTAGTGTGGCACTACTTGAACAATGGCAGAACGAGTCGAGTTGTGTGTTGGGGAAGATGGCTGGGGAGGCAACAGTGTAGTGGATGTCTGTCTTCAGCACAGATAGAAATATTCCTTATTCTTTAAACAAATTCGGTGTCTAACAAGACATAGTTGCTTAGGTTCCGACAATTTGATATCCTGGGATTTTATCGGGATAATAATTGTCCCCAAAAATTCTTGAAAAAATAGTTATTATTCACATTTGTTTATATCACATATATTCATCTGATGACGGAGTAAGTGGATGGAACTGTGTCTTCAGCATAGATAGAAACAATTCTTATTCTTTAAACAAGTTCGGTGTCTTACAAGACATAGTAGCTTAGGGGCCAACAATTTGATATCCTGGGATTTTGTCGGGATAATAATTGTCCCCGAAAATTCTTGAAAAAAAATTATTCGTCATATTTATTTATATAACATTTATTCACCTGATGAATGAGTAAGTATATACTCCGAAATGTTGTGTTCCTCAAAATAAAGAAAATGCCATCCATAAATTCTCTTTCTTATGTGTATCACTTTTAAGTGCCTTTCAAAGACTAATATTTCCTATTGTTGGCAAAAGACATTGATGCATGCAATTTGTCTTTTCGAAAAAAATTGTTTTGACTCACACTTTTAATTAAAAACGATCTGATATCAATACAAAATCCCAGCTCTACCACATACATCAATCTCTGGAAAATATGGAAACTGCTAAAAACTATGAGGATTCAAATACAATACACTACGGTAATAACGAACACGCTTATAACGAACTGACGGATATAACGAACTTACTTTTTTGTCCCGACTATTTGCTGTAGTTATGCTGTATATATGCTTATTACGAACTACGGTTATAACGAACTAAAATTAGTAGTCCCTTTGAGTTCGTTATAACCGTTACGTAGTTAACTGTACTGTTCTTAATTCGGACTTTTACAAAAAATCAAGGCCTCAACACAAGGCCAGTATACAACGGAACCTTGTTAATCCGGACGGTATCGAACTTAGTAACGTCGTCAGAAATAACAATTTTCCGAATAAACGAATCATTGGTGCACGTAGTAATATGTATGTTGTTTTTTGATCAGGTGTACAACATTCAACCCTAAGGCCAACAGGTTTTACAAAGATATGTGGAGGACATTTCCAAATTTGACGCATCAGTGACAAAAATGACGTCCCTATTTTGACATGTCCCATATGTTCACGCGTTGTAGTTTTTCAGGTGAACAATTGACTTGCCTTTGCATGTGTTTGTGACGGGTGTCGCCGGTGGGTCAGGATACGCTCACCTTTTCGCGAACACCTGGTATCATCACTATTTGATAGTAATTCAAAATGTCGAAATGTCAACGCCAGAGACTGTTCAGTCTCCAAGATATTCCATAGGGCGCAAGGGCTGGAGAGCGGGGAAAATTATATGAATGTATCACTAAAAATCAGTGATGGCACCTAGTGTTCGCGAAGACAGAACACATGAAAGTAACATCGTATTTGTCTTTTGGGTGGCACAAAGATTAAATCAATCACAATAAACCTTGCTCGTTAACAAAAATGCCACACCAATGTCACAAATGTACTCCCATCTTCTCTGGACAATGTCATCTTTTACCAGAAACACTACTGGCCTATATTTTGTTACGACAATGATTATTGTTATTAGTATTGATATTATTAATGTAACCATCAAGAACCAACAATCAAACAAAGCTTGGAATAAACAATGAGTACTATGACACTGATATATTACTGCCTCATTTCTTAGTATCTAACAGAACGTCATGGTTTGCATATAAATGGAAGGTGGGATAAGGAATGTTATATATCACGCATTCTATCAAATTAGTCACGAACCATTCGTGAAGTCCTGTCTCTAAATAACAGTTTGAGCAAGATCATAATTATCCGTTTTTCAGTTGAGTTTCATCTGATCAAAAAATCATTTCCAATTTTCAAAATATATTGATCCTAGCGCGGAATTATCTGACGCTAAACACGTCAGTACCAACATGTCTGTTCATGAGTGAGTGAGTGAGTTTGGTTTAACGCCGCTTTTAACATTATTCCAGTTATATCGCGGGGTGTCAGTTTAATGTGGGAGGAAAGCCCGAAGTGATGCAGGTCTCAGACGTTTACCACTTCGGTGAAACACACGAGTTTGGGTATGGTGCTGACAAACCTAGAAACATAATCGGGGCGAACCGGGATTCGAACCCACAATCATAGGTTTCTGGCGTGCCCAAGGGACGCAACTCTGCACAGCGAATCGCGGCGCCTTAAACGACTTGGCCACCCGTGCCCCTGTCTGTTCATGAAATATACATAGTAACATTATAAAAGTGATGCAAAATTACTACATTCAATAACCAGTCTATATTCAAAGGCATTTACTGTGCAACGCGAAACGCAAATATTGGGTTTCGGTCAGGGAACAAGAGAACGGTGAGCGAGTTTGTAACGCGCCATCTTCCCGAGGCAAGGGAGTTATACCATCAGTTGCCTCGGGAAGATCCACAAACGCACGAAGTCATAACTTGCGGCGTACGCCAATGAATGCGATTTGGAACGAGAGACGTCGTCAATTATGAGCACTTTTATTAAATGATAGAAGAATCAACGTTGGTGTATTTTCCGGTCAACAAAACCAAGCCATTACTCTGACCCCGTCTTGTAAACAACCACGAATAGTCGGCAGGTTCAACTAACTTAATAATGTTCAGACAGTTATAGACAGTTCGACAAAACACAACACACTGCTCGATGGGGCTTTTCTTTTATCAAGTGGCGTTGAATCCTTTGGATTGAATTAACTGCCTTACACTGGATTGTGTTAGGTAGAAACTACCAGATCAATTGATTGTGAGTAGTGTTACTACGTTCCCTTGTGTCAGAGGGATAACTGTGTTCTAACACACATTTCAATGCCAATATGTATTTATACGACGGGGTATCAACAAGTTTTGTTCCTAGCATTGATTTCAGTGATCCATTCATAAAATGTCCGCAGCTATTTTGCCCTTTGCGCCAAATGGAATCTATTTTGTCAGAAAATCTAGGCAGGTTATTGTATATTCATTGAACTAAAATATTGTCGCGAGCTTTAATCATTTTTTAACATTGTCCCCTTGTAGCTCAATAGAACTCTTCTCCAGGTAAGCTATCCCTGTTTTTGTAGAAGGTCAAATCTTGGTCTCTCAACCAGTCTTCCGCCGCAGCAACACATTCTTGGTCCTAGTTAAATCTCTGACCAAGCAAGTGGGCTTTTTTCAAATTTCGAAAACAGGGGCTAGATGTGAATAAAGGGGATGGGGTAGAAGCTGGTACATCTTCCCGAGACAAGGGAATTAACTGACTGTAAAAGTCCATTTTCCACCCTTGCCAAACTGAGTTTCTTATCACGAGTTATGTCCCTTCTATGTCCCTCCTTTTGACCAATCAGATTCCACCTCCCATATCACTTGCATTTCCTTCAAATAAAATGGCGTCGCCCAGTGTAGACGATCTGATCGATAATCAAGATATATTTTGTAATAAACGGGTCTTACTTCGCGAATTGCACCAAATCACGTGAAACATGAAAAACTTTGGAAAATATCTATTGAGGCTGTGTTGTCGGTACCCATGCTTTGCAAATTCTGCAATCGAGCGAAATATGCACGGCATTTGACGAACCGGATGCTGATTTCATTACGCGATTTTGATTGGACGATGCATAGACTCGTTGATCCAGCCATACCAAGAGCAACCATACACAAGTAAATCAACAGTATGCCATCAAGGTGCCGTGCATGTATTGTCCAACATGGTGGACACACCAGGGACCACTTGCACGAAGCGATCTTTGTACCACGACTATTGTGAGACTATGTTAAAGTATGGACCGTTCGCTTTGTGCAAGTGGGCCCTGATATTCATCTTGGCGAATATAATTTTACAGACATTTCATCAATACACCTCCTCTGTCATTTCATCAGTTCCCTTAGTTTTGGTCGGTAGTACACATTGCAAATTCGCACGATTTCATTACATGATCATATCAGAAGAAAAAAACATATTGACAGACATACGCAAAAGGTCATTTCGACATGGTCTGCCCACGGCAGTTGTTTTTTTCTCTAAAAACAACTTCGTGTCTCAAAGTGGTATAATGGTGTTTGCATTATATGATTATCTCTCATAACCTTTATAACACAGGCGACAATCCAGCCCGAAGCAGCACATTCTGAAAATGAAGCCAATCGTGAACCCCCAAGTGCTGCACAGATAAAAGCGAATCGACCGGGATCGGAATCACCACGAATACAAATTATATTTAATAGGGGTTTGTTTGTAGCCTGGTACATCAGTCTGCTTGTTTTAGACCAGGACTGCAGTCAGTTCCACGTGTCTAAAATATTACTTTACTTTTTGTAATGTATTCTACAGTATTGTAGATTTTGGTTGTTCGTCTGTTTGTTGTTTAACGCCGCACTCAGCAATATTCCAGCTATATGACGGAGGTATGTGAATAATTGAGTCTGAACCAGACAATCCAGTGATTGACATTATGAGCATCGATCTACGCAATTGGGATACGATGACATGCATCAACCATGTCAGCGAGCCTGACCACCCGATCCCGTTAGTTGCCTCTTAAGACAAGCATAGTTGCTAAAGACCTATTCTACCCTGGATCTTCACGGGCCAGCTGTCGGTTAAGAACATGAGCATTGATTCACGTGGCTGCTTGTACTAGTTCGGACTGATGCCGATATACAGTGCTAACCCACGGAGATACCATGCCGCATGTTAGCATGAATACCCTACTCAGACACAGTATACTGACACCGAGCCGACCAGTCCTTGCTTTAGCCCCTTAATGCCGAGCGCGAGACAGGTTAACAACAAGTACCATCTTTTAACATCTTTTTGTAGGACGCAGCCGGGGATTTCCGGGCGGACGCTCTACCACTAGACCACGAAGGCGGTCCGATAAGTGAAGGATTGAGTGGGTGTTAGCTTCCATTAGGCGTAAAGAGAAAAATAACGTTGAAAATCAGTGATGACACCAGGTGTTCGCCTGCAGGGTATGCATATCCTGTCTCACCAGAAGCACCCACCACGATAACAATTTGCAAAAGAAAATAACTGCAAAACGCCGTCCTGAAAATATAAGTTGTTTTGCGGCCTATCTTATCAGCTTAATTTGGAAAGAAATACGTTAGCCCAAAGTGATGCTGATCGTAGACGTTAACCACTTTGGTAAACCCCGAGAAAAGTATGGTGCTAAAAAACCAAGGATCATAATCGGAGCGAACCTGGGATTCGAACCCAGCACCAGCGGATCCTGCACTCTGCACAGCAAATTGAGGCGATGTATTCTACTTCAAATCCTTTACCTTAGTCTGTCTCCCAGACCCAAGAGAATGATGCAAAAAAGGAGTCTAGAATGATTTGGCAAGTCTAGATTGCCTCAGCTCAAGGTCTGAAATCAATGATTGTTCTGGACTCTATTATTTTGATTTGATTTTTTTCATTATGTGAATATATGTAAATTTTGATAAGATAACGTAAGTTCTGCGACTAAATGTCAATTTACAATGACTTATATGTTGGTACGCTTGCGTGCATTCTACTACAGTGTTTATGTCGTGTGAGCAATGTGCCAGTCGTTTAATAGCAAGGATGATTACTTCAATGGACGATAACACTACTGTTACTTTTCTTGGCACTAATTAAAGAGCTAAACTGCTATTCCCTGTTCGTGTATATACATTAGTGTTTATTTACAGATTGAAACAAGAAGTCAGTGACATTTAGACGTTGTTGTTCGAAAAGGCGAAGAGCTTGACGTCATTCGATCTGTATGTACCTTTATTGTGAGATTTGGGACCGTGGGTTTCCTTGACGCGTGAAGTCACAAAGCGAACCCAAAACACGTGGTAGGTCCACACACGCGCACGCTCATACACGCGCACGCACATTTACCTCCTAGATCCCGTGGCCTCGTAGATACTGTCTGCCCGGAGAGCGAAAGGTCCGGAGATCGATCCCCAGGCGCGTCATTCTAAATGACTTTCAAAGGTGGTACTTGACTGGCAATCGGCATTAAGAGGATCAGAGCACGGGAATAGTGTACTGTGTCTGTACGTTGCAATATGAGTGAAACAGCAATCTAGCTGAAGTATAACTCTAGCCGTGCCTGAATGTGATATCTATGTTAAACTGTGACACAGCACGTGGGTGCGCTCTCTAATCGCAATAATAACATCTGATGAAAACAGCTGAATCGTTTCTGGCATTCTTTTGAAAAATATAACCTGTTCCTAAAATGCTCTCTCTCTGTTCCTAAAATGCTCGCTCTCTCTCTCTCTCTCTCTCTCTCTCTCTCTCTCGAAGAACGGTCTGAAGGCTAGGGCTATGAATTTAATGGTCAGCATAAACAATCTACGTGTATGAAGCGTTCGTAAAATGTAAGCATCCATCAGTTATTCTTGGTTGCGGGTTCAGTGCCAGCAAACCCAGGAACGTCAACAACACGAGGACAGGATTAAAACCCGGGATCGGCGGATCCTGGCACCACTAAAAAACGCTTTTGGCATATATGCTCCCACCCCTCCTGAGTAAGGTTGCCATCTTCCCGAGGCAAGAGAGTTAACTGACTTTGAAAGTCCAGTTTCCACCCTTGCCGAACTAGGCTTGAATTCCTGGGCTCGATCGTAGCGACACCAGTGGCTGTTACGAGTTATGTCCTTTCTATGCCTCTCCTATTGACCAATCAGATTCAACCTCTCGTATCACTTGCATTTGCTTCAAACAAGACGATGTGATCGTAAATCAAGATCAATATTGTGATAAAACGAGTCTTACATCGCGAAATGCATCAAATCACGTGAGCACCTTGATTAAAAACAGGAAAAGATTCAGAAAATATCTGTTGACAACGAATTAGCGGTGCACATGCTTTGCAAATCCTGCAGTCGACCGAAATCTGCATGACACTTTACGAACCGGATTTCGATATCGGTACGCGATTTTGATTGGACTATGCATAGACTCGTTAGTCCAGCCATATAATGAGCGCCTCAGGCGGGTAATTGAAACTAGTTACGTGCAGATTACTATCGCACGACACATCACGATAAGTGACAATTCAAGTTGTTTTCGTTTCCCCTGCTGTCATATTAGACGAACTACATGCAGTGGGGCTGGACGTAACACGGTACACAGTGATTTAATGAAGCACCCCTGCTCCATTGAGTGAGTGAGTGAGTTGGGTTTAACGCCGCTTTGAACAGTATTCCAGTCATATCGCGGCGTGTCAGCTTAATGTGGGAGGAAAGCCCAAAGTGATGCAGGTCTCAGACGTTTACCACTTCGGTGAAACACACGAGCACGGTATGGTGCAGACAATCCTAGAAACATAATTGGGGCGAACCGGGATTCGAACCCACAATCATAGGTTTCTGGCATACCCAAGGGACGCAACTCTGCAAAGCGAATCGCGGCACCTTATATGACTGGGCCATCCGTGCGCCCCCCCCCCCCCTTCATTGATGCAGGTTACGGAATAAGCAATAAGTCGACTGAACTCGATTCTGAATTCGTGAAGCACATTTGGTACTGCCTCACGTACAAACTAAATAAAATCCTCGGACCAGAGACCATATACCACATATGGACGGTCGGACAGACAGACAGACAAACATACATTTCTTGATTTATGTATATTTGGATTTATACATCCAGTTCGATTCCTAAGCTACGGAAGCCTTTTAGGGCCATTTGGGTTGTTTTATTTTTTTCGATACTATCTTGAAATTTCAAGATACTAAGTTGAAATTTCATGAAACTAAGTTGAAATTTCAAGATACTATCGTTAAATATCAAGATACTATCTTAAAATTTCCAGATAGTAACGGGGAAAAAAATGGCCCTAAAAGGCTTCCATACGTAGCTGAGCCTGGTCACGAAAAGAATTTGCTATAGCAGTACATTTCATTTACAGAAAACGATGTTCAACAAATACGAAAAATACATTCTTATACCCAGAGAACAATTTATTGTTCTTGATAACAGATATATTGAATAAAACAGCCCACTGTATAAAACAAATAACCCACTGATTGGGAGAAGGTACAAAACAATACATTTTGTGAACAAGAAACATCCACAATCCTCCATGAAAGGGGAGACCCATCAGTAACAGCCGTATCATTAAACCTAATGTGTGAATTGGAGTATGAAACACACGAGCGACTGTGCTCCAAGACCTGGTGAAAACGTCCAGTCAGTGAGTTGGGGTTTATCCAACTTTTAGCAAATACCAGAAATGTCAAAGGGGATTCAATCAGTGTTGTCATGTAACACAGCACTCAGCATTATGACAGGGTTAGTAAATGATCAAGTCAGTCACACAAGCCAGTGATCGACATCATGAGCATCGATCCACGCAGTTGAGTTATGATTACATGCAAGTCAACGAGCCTGACTATCCAATCCATTTTTTATAATAATAATAATAATATTATTAAAAAAATAATAATAATAATGAGCCTAACTGTGCCAGGATCACCCAAACCCTCTTTGCTGCATTTTTTATTTTAATCTGTAAATAATAATAATAAAAATAATAATAATAATAATAATAATAATAATAATATTTTAAAAAATTATAATAGGCCATTTATATTGCGCATATTTCCACACCACTCAAGAGCATGCTCAAAGTGCCATTATTACTGCCAGCATAAGTTGTGGAGGATGAATATTCTTAGCCTGCACTCATTGTACACAGGTGTTATATGGAGACAGCTCTCTGTACGATTAAGGATATTTTCATTGTTTATAGATTGACTGATTTCTGCAGTAAGCAGTTTGAGTAAGGGACCTTCCATTTAGCATTTGTTTGGGAGAAGTGGGGCTGGATTTTTTGTAAGAGACAAACTATTCTTTTTTCGCTGGAAGGGGAAGCCGAACAGTGTTTTTTTCATGCATGGAATAAATGTTGGTTCCAAACTTCCCATATGTGGACTGTCTTTACTTCATGACTTTGGTTCCAAATATGCATGAGAATCAATGTGTTCCAAACTTTCCATATATGGAGTTTACTTTCTCAAAAATGAATTTGGATATTTCCAAATATGGATTCCCTGGAACTGTTTTCTTTCGTATTGTGTTTGATTGATTGATTGATTGATTGATTTATAAGGAGGGGTGGTATCTGTTTGGATTTTGTAGGTAACCCAATATAATTAACCTGGCACAATATAATACTTAAAAACTATTATCACAAATATGGTTACAAAGATTACATACATCAACACTACAAAATATTTTTTTCAAATTACCCACTTAGTCTATTGATGCCAATGGTGAATACACATACCGGGTAATAAAAAAATAAAAAACTTATATCATGCATTACACCATGAACAATGCATGCTTTAAGTGCACAACCACAGCAATTAATCTTGAAAGGCATCAGGAACAGATGAGTTTTTCAGGCAAGATTGGGAAAGTGAAAGCTTGGAGACTGTCTCAACTGTATATTTTGGAAATTATTCAACTGTGCTGTGGCAGCGAGAGACTAGATCTTGTTGGAGTGCATCTGCTAAGCAGGACACACAAATATTGTGGAGCATCACCGGATACACAAGACAAAGAATTTTGTAGCTTCTCCTGATGAACAGGAAGCCAATGTACAGTTGTGAAGGACGTGGATGATTGGATGATTCCAAGGCAAACATGGCCACTAGCCCATATCAAAGCCTAGTTTCTACCCTTGCCACATCAAGGCCACTTTTCTTGGCTTGACAGCTTGAGTAGATCAAGAGTTGTGCCCCTTGTAATGAAAACATGATATCCAATCAGATCGCTGTTCTTATCTCGTATAGCTTCACAAAGATGGTGACTACCATAGGCGATGACCTAGTCAAACGAATAGTTTAGCGATTTCATCCCTGACACACAAAAAAAGGAAATCGTTGGGGGGTTTAATAGATGAAAAAGACATGTCAACAAAGACAGGCAGCGGTAAATCACTTTCATACGAAGGTGTACCAGTCATTGATGTTGATTTCATGAAACATTCTCTGATTGTACTATTGATATGTGATCGTCCAATCATATTTAGCACAGGAAAGTGGGCTTGATGTGGCAAGGGTGGAAACAAGACTTTGATAAAAAGGCTAGTGGACGCTCTTGCCTCGGGAAGATGGTTTTGAATATGCTGCAGCTATTTAATAATGGATGTTGGGGCACCAGTCACAACAGTATTGCAGTAATCCATCCTGGATATGACGGGGGAGTGGGGGGAACAAGGAGGATGGTACTGATGTTACCAATATTCCTTAATTTGGAAGGAACAATATTTTGCAATGGAAAGTCTTTGAAAGGCATTTAGAACTGATACACATTACGAAGAGAATTTATGGATGTCAACTTCTTTCTTAAGATGAAGAAATTGTTATCCATAAATTCTCTTCCTTTTGCACTGTGGTTGACACGTCTGTCCATGGAGACCTCTGTGTCAAATACAACAACTCAATCCTTTACAGAAGACGATATGCCATAATCAAAGAATTTCCACTTTGTGGAGCTGAAGTCTTGTGTTTCAGTTGTAACGGAATAAAAATATCACCAATTCACTGGACAAGGATTATATGCAAGCATTGTAAAACAATAATTATTGTTCAAACCTGTCTGTCCATCTCAGACACAGCTTGTTTTATAATAGTTTGGGTCAAGTTTGCAGTTGGCAACGTCCAGTTTCATATTCATGAAAAGGGATTTGCATCACATATACGGTTTCTTGAGATCCAAGGTCATATTGTACGTATTTTTGGTGTATATATTTTTCTAATACGTATAAAAAACATGCATTTTATATGTGGATGACAAAATGTGGTATCATATTGTATAACACACATGCCTCACATTCTGTAACCAAGGAAACACATAGTTAGGACAAATGTACATCACACACATAATAGTATCACATTTTGTGTAACACACCGGCCTAACATTCTGTAAAACTAGTTACAAATAATATGCATCACACACATACTGGTATCACACATGCGCGACACACATATATTGTATAACATGTGGCCACACACACATTCATCAAACAGTGTGATCCACCTAGGATGTTGCAACACACAATCCTGACACACATCGCAACACACATTCATCACACACATTGCAGCACTTTGCAAAACACACATTCACCACACACATTGCAACACTTTGCATAACACATTCACCACACACATTGCAACACTTTGCATAACACACATTCACCACACACATTGCAACACTTTGCATAACACATTCATCACACACATTGCATCACTTTGCATAACACACATTCACCAAAAACATTGCAACATTGCAACACTTTGCATAACACACATTCATCACACACATTGCAACACTTTGCATAACACACATTCATCACACACATTGCAACACTTTGCATATATACACACATTCACCACACACATTGCAACACTTTGCATAACACACATTCATCACACACATTGCAACACTTTGCATAACACACATTCACCACACACATTGCAACGCTTTGCATAACACACATTCACCACACACATTGCAACACTTTGCATAACACACATTCACCACAAACATTGCAACATTGCAACACTTTGCATAACACACATTCATCACACACATTGCAACACTTTGCATAACACACATTCACCACACACATTGCAACACTTTGCGTAACACACATTCACCACAAACATTGCAATTTGTTTTCAAAGATATCAACACTCATTCACAAAAGTGAAAGAAATTCTCGGCAAGCCATGGAGTTTTTCAACATTTATCAACTCGTGTTGATATATAGAGAATCTCACCTGAGTGTCTTTTGATATCAAATATATCAACACAAGTTGATAAAAGTGGAAGAATTCCGAGGCTTGCCGAGGATTTTTGCCACTTTTATCAACGAGGGTTGATATATTTGATATCAAAAGACACTCGGGTGAGATTTTCTATATTTAACACATTCACCACATGCATTATTTAACACATTCACCCCATGCATTATTTAACACATTATTTAACACGAGTTGATAAAAGTGGAAGAATTCCAAGGCTTGCCGAGGATTTTTGCCACTTTTATCAACAAGTGTTGATATATTTGATATCAAAAGACACGAGGGTGAGATTTTATTTATCATCCAACATCATTCTTCCAACTTTTTCAATTTGTAGACAGTAATTAGCAGTGTCTTCAGTGTAAAAAGTACTGCTAACAGCTTCAGTAGCAGAGCCATTAGTGATGTCATTTGATTGTGACATCATGGTAACCAGTGACGTCACAATGGTCTGCAAAGCATTGTGATGTAATTTCATTGCAGCGATATATACAGTGTAGATATCGTTTGATCTCATCCAAGCGATATCTCCTGTGGGAGCCAGTTTTGGTGATAAACATGTATTTGATATCAAAAGACACTCGGGTGAGATTTTCTATATCTAACACATTCACCACATGCATTATTTAACACATTCACCCCATGCATTATTTAACACATTATTTAACACATTCACAACATGCATTATGTAACATGTGATTGAACACATTCATCACATGTGTTATGTAACATTATTTAACAAGTTCACCAGATGCGTTATTTAACTCATTATGTAACACATTTACAACTTGCATTGTGTAACACATTACCTAACACATTCACCACATGTTTATGTAACACATTTTTTAACACATTCACAACATGCATTATGTAAACACATTATTTAACACATTCATCACATGCGTTTTGTAAGACATTATTTAATACATTCATCACATGCGTTATGTAACACATTATTTAATACATACATCACATGCATTGTGTAACACATTATTTAACACATTCATCACATGCATTATGTAACACATTACTTAACACATTCACCAAATGTGTAACGTAACACATTATTAAACACATTCACTACATGCAACACATTTTATCATCACACCACTGTATAACACACATGGTGAGACATATTGAACAAAACAAACATAAAATACTTCAGTTTCAGGTCATAAAAATAAGTTAGATATATATGTATATAAGATATGGTTAGTTGGGGGACAAACAATAAACATATAGTTTAACGCAAGTTTTGATGAGGTCGCAGAACTAGCGCTGAATGTTGAATATCTGAGGGTAACGAGTTATTGGATGGATCAGTCCAGCTACCAGAAACAAGAATTCTATTTTTGTGGCTCATCACTCGAACATCTCCCTCTTTGTGGAGCACACGCAGTATTTTGTATTACGTCCCGGATTCTTCATCACTATACAGCTGTTCATGAGGACGCTGTATCAATGATGCATCCTCATCATCTTTCAGGAGTTCTAACTTTGAGGCAGGAAGGTTGTTGTGCTCGGGGTTAAGGGAACCGCTGCTCTGCCAGATGCCGTAGGTGAAGTAAATGGTAAATCCTGGTGAGGGAAAGGTCAAGGTCAGTGCAAAGGTCAAGATGAGTGCAGGTAGAAATAGGCGTGTGATGTTATGCTGCTGAGAGTAATAATCAAGCCGTATCACTGAAGGGGATCCACAAGAATCAGTTTGTATCCATTTCGGGGATGTAACACAAATGGTTTAATAATGAGTGAGTTGGATTTGACACTGTTTTTAACAGCATTCCAGTTGTATCGCGGCGTGTCAGCTTAATATGGGAGGAAAGCCCGAAGTGATGCAGGTTTCGGAAGGTTACCACTTTGATGAAACCTTAAAGCACGGGTATGATGCTGACAAACCTACAAGAATAATCAGAGAGGACCGGGATTCAAACCCACAATCACAGGTTTCTGGTGTGCCCATAGGATGCAACTTTGCACAGGAAATTGCATAGATGACTGGGCCACCTGTGCCCCTGTTAAACTATGAGGCTTCTCAATTGTAAAGAATTGTGCGATCAGCATATTTGTGACTGAAACAAATGCATTTGATACTTGAACCCCTCTTTTTAAGTGTAAAACAAAGCCACTTTGACACAGCTGGAGATAAAAGAGGTGGTTGTTTTGGGAAAAGCAAAGCAAATGGAAATGCCATGGTTGGAGAAAGTGTCATCTTATTTTGTTTTCTGTTGCATATAGATAGTTACTTAGCCTGCAGTCTACAACACACAAGAATACAAAAATATTCTGTTTTTCCTGGATGATCAGTGATCAATTACCAGAGTCAACTCCATCACAGCAGGGTTATGAATCTGGAATATTTGTTTGTTTGTTTGTTGTTTAACGCCGCACTCAGCAATTTTCTAGCCATATGACGGCGGTCAGTAAATAATCAATTCTGGATTAGACAATCCACACAATTAGGATCAATGACATGCATCAACCAAGTCAGCGAACCTGACCACCCAATCCCGTTAGTCATCTCTTACGACAAGCATAGTTGCCTTTCATGGCAAGCATGGGTTGCTGAAGACCTATTCTACCGCGGGTTTTCACGGGTCAGTACAACACAGTATCAATGGAATACTTCCTACCTATCGCCATCCAGACTCCAAACCTGATCCATGTAGGGACTGAGAGTTTCATCATTAAATAGATGTTGATGAAGGCACTCAGAGCAGGAATCCAGGGTAGGCCTGGAACCTGATAAGAAATATAACAAGAAATATTAGTGCTCAAAGATGTTGATGAAGAAACACCGGAAGGCAGGTCACCTGTCAAGATCAAAACAAGAAATATTGGTGATCAATGATTACGATGAAAAAATACTGGTAGGCAAGATAAAAAGAAGAAATGTATGTCATTTGTCAAAATTATGCAATTTGTGGGGTCTTGTCACAACAATAATGATAAAATTGAAAAGCTTCAGAGTGAGTGAGTGAAAACAGAATGGATAGACAGGATATCTCTGAAGATGTAAATGGGAAATAAGTTTGGTCGGAAATCAGAATGGGCAGACAGGATACCTCTGAAGAGGTAAAGGGGAGATAAGTTTGGTCGGAAATCAGAATGGGCAGACAGGATACCTCTGAAGAAGTACAGGGGAAATAAGTTTGTTCGAAAATCAGAAGGGGCAGACAGGATACCTCTGAAGAAGTACAGGGGAAATAAGTTTGTTCGAAAATCAGAAGGGGCAGACAGGATACCTCTGAAGAGGTAAAGGGGAAATAAGTTTGGTCGAAAATCAGAAGGGGCAGACAGGATACCTCTGAAGATGTACAGGGGAAATAAGTTTGGTCGAAAATCAGAAGGGGCAGACATGATACCTCTGAAGATGTACAGGGGAAATAAGTTTGGTCGAAAATCAGAATGGGCAGACAGGATACCTCTGAAGAGGTAAAGGGGAAATAAGTTTGGTCGAAAATCAGAAGGGGCAGACAGGGTACCTCTGAAGATGTACAGGGGAAATAAGTTTGGTCGAAAATCAGAATGGGTAGACAGGATACCTCTGAAGATGTACAGGGGAAATAAGTTTGGTCAGTAATCAGCATGGGTAGACATGATACCTCTAAAGAAATAAGAGAGTCAGAGCTCAGCAGAGAATCACGGGTAGTGGATGATCAGACACAGAGGAGAAAATAGTCAGTATGCAGTCAGTGAAACAAATGTAGAAATAGTTTATGAGACTTACCTTAAACCATAGTTTAGATTTGTTCTGTGGTTGTCTCCAGACAACAATGACAGCCAGCAGCACAGCAGAGCCAAATATAATTGTCAGGACTATTGCCCACCATGAAAGCTTCACCAGGTACGGCTCAGCGTAGATTAACATGGCACACAAGGCAGTGATTGCAAGAACTGAAAGCATAGTTTGGTATCGGAAAACAGGATTTGTCATTCATACATGTGAAATGAAATAAGGTT
Source organism: Haliotis cracherodii (assembly GCF_022045235.1). Lineage (NCBI taxonomy): Eukaryota > Metazoa > Mollusca > Gastropoda > Lepetellida > Haliotidae > Haliotis > Haliotis cracherodii. The sequence continues at coordinate 9,555,626 of NW_027266279.1, read as the reverse complement.
CTAGGTTATTGCACGTATATACAATCTCATTAAAATCAGATCTTAGTTCTCTCTACCGCTAACTAAAGATCCGAGGACATCCCATTACGGGTTACGTCAGACCAACCTTGCGCGAACTTTAACCGACCAATGGAATGACCAATCAGAAGGCAGGTTTCTCGTGCTTTACGGCACTTATTTCAAATTGGTGAATACGCTTCAAAACATATTTTGACAAACATTCGGGAATCGAACCCGGGTCTTCGGCATGACGAGCGAACGCTTTAACCACTAGGCTACCCGACCGCCCCTTGAGACCTTGAGTGGGTACCCGGGTAGGGTCAGGTAATGAGGGCGTGGGTATTCGGGTAGTAAATTTGGACTCATCCGAGCCCTACAGGCTACCCCACTGCCCCAACTTACGGAGCAGTCCTACACTGTACGATGTTAAGCTGCCTGAGATAGTAGTGGGATCGCTACTCCGTGGACTGAAGAGGTCCCGGGACGAGATCTTCCCGGTCATAGGCTGGTCAGGCACTTCACCTGTCAGGTATTCGTCTGTCTGATACCTGGAACATGCACAGATAAATATACATACTGGAACATGCACACAGGATGTAAATATACATACTAGAATGTAAAAACAGGTAAATAAACATACTGGAACATGCACACAGGTAAATATACATACTAGAACATGCACACAGGTAAATATTCATACTGGAACATGCACACAGGTAAATATTCATACTGGAATGTAAACACAGGTAAATATACATACTCAGTAAACATGTAGGTATATATGTAGGTTTACATGTTACATTTCAACACCATAATACCATAATATGATAAACTGGAATTTGCAAAGTCCTATCCTCACTTTTAAATAAATTTTACGTGTGGTTCACCTCACTCACCGGCCATTAATCTAATGAAGCACCCTTAAAATGACTGACATGGACGTCTTTTTAAACTTCAAAAAACGTTTATGAAAAATATATGTATTCACTCAAACTATACTGACTGATTCTTGAGCATCCATCTCCTGAGAATTCACAGACTGTTTATAAATATTAACAAACAAACGTTAAATAAAAATAAGTGAACTTGTGTTTTTCAAATATATAAAGAAAGAAGTCATAATATACAGGTAAATATACTGTAAATCCTGAAGAAAAAAAATGATAAAAATTAATTGAAAAAAAAGAATTCTTGAAAAGAATAGTTACACTTCAGACATTGAAACAAAAGAAATTGCCTGCCACATAGAATACATTGTTGCGAGGCGTTTTTCTTTATAAAACATTCAGGCTCATTGTTTTAAATAACAAAATATCTGGGTATGTAGCTGTACCTGAAAAAATATATAACCTCGATACAAAATCACAGGTCCCCTTCCTTCCCTCCGAAAAATCAAATGATCGACCCCTTAATAAGGTGAGGTGAAATGGGGTTTAACGTCGCGTCCAAGATTATTGCACTTATGTAGCGACGTGCATGTACGTGTGTGTGGGTGTGTGGCTGCTTGTACTAGTCCGGACTGATGCCGATTTATAGTGCTAGCTCACTGAGATACCATGCCGCAGTTTAACATGAATACCTCACTCAGACACAGTATACTGACTCCGAGCCGACCAGTCCTTGTTTTAGCCCCTTAATAAAGATTCTACAGATGTATGAATTTTCTAAGGTAGTAAGCAGTTTACTGATTAATGTATTCATTTCATTATTAATTGATTTAGAAGGATAAAGCTTGTAAAAGGTTTTCTCAGGTTTGTTTTCAACTTATTTTTGACAAAAAATGGTTCTCAAAATAGAAATAACATTTTTTAAGGTGATCTCTTGACAGTTTGTTGCTGTTTGTTTGTTTGTTTGTTGTTTAACGCCGAACTCTGGAATGTTCCAGCCATATGATGTCAGTCTGTAATATTCGAGTCTGGGCCAGACAATCCAGTGATGATGACATCAACCAAGTTAGTATCTAAGTACAAATGTGATTTATTCTTGTGACACCTTGGAGATTTTCATATTCCTGAAATTTGTTAAGAGATATGACCGGAAGAAAAATACATTTATTCCACATTTGTGCAACGGTATCACAAGGACCTTTTTGGTCAAATTGTTTGTTTGTTGTTTAACGCCACACTCAGCAATATTTCAGCTATATGACGACAACCTGTAAAAAATTGATTTGTCTTTGTTATTAAAATTTGGATGAGATGACATGCCGCAACCAAGTCAATGAGCCTAATCACCCGATCCCATTAGCCTCCTCTTATGACAAGCATAGTCGCCTTTTACAGCAAGCATGGGTAGCTGAAGACCTATTCTACCCCAGATCTTCACGGGTCGTTGGTCAAATTGAGCCAAACTTTCAGACGTAAAAACATAAATAGATTGCATGTTTGGGACATATGAACCCAGCAAGCATAGATAAAGATAAAAGCATCAAAACGGAAGATCTTAAATGTTTTTGAGCAGCATTTTGACTACAGTTTGACTTGGAACATTTAAGAGGTTTCTTTGGTGGGGGGGGGGGGATCTATACAGTACATGGTAGACTTCTAACCTGAGTATTAGAACACAGACAGCCACCAGGGTGTAGGCCAGCAGTGTGCCTATCGACATCATGTCCACCAACTCCTTCAGGTCGAACAGCATCGCCATGGCACCTGGAAGGGAGACGTAAATCACTGACTGTCTTAGTCTGGGGCTTCCTTTGTTTTTGTGTTTGTTTGTTTTTTTGTTTTGTTTAATGCCGCACTCGGCAATATTCCAGCTATATGACAGCGGTCTGTAAATAATCTCCTGTATTAAAGTTAAATCTCCCAACTTTAAGCGAAATCTCCCCCATCTTAAAGTTAAAACTCTACCATTTAAAGTTAAATCTCCATCATTTTAAAGTTAAACCTTCCCATTTAATCGTCATGGGGATGGACAGGTCTGGCACATGTAGAAAGTGCTCAAAGTAGTACACATGACTTACCTGCAAATACACCTGAGATCATGGTCCCTACCACAGGGGTCTGGAAACGAGGGATAACTTTACCAAGGAACCGAAACAGAAGGCCATCATTCCCCATTGCATAGAGGATTCTGGGTAGAGGAAACATGGCACCGAGAAGACTGCAAATAGAACAGCATGTGTCAGTTGTCAGCAGCAAAGTATATCTGTAGGATATTGGGATCCGTCAAGACATATTGATGGTGTTTGTTTGTCCCAAATATTGTTGTTTTTTTTCAGACCAAAAAAGGATGACGAAAAATAGACTTTTCAGTGTACGAATTTGTCTGAACAGAACATGAAAAGCCACAATAAGAAAATAAAATAAAAGTAGACATTAACATGTATACGCCCAGCCAGCTAACATTGATGGATAATATAATATAATTGTATACTACCAAAAAATTACCCAATCAAAGAAACAATACATATTTTAAATAACAACTGATAGATGCATTTTTAGTTGTCTTTTGTCAGTCAAGCAACACTCTTTTTTTAAAAAAAAGGCCATCTCGGAAGTAAATACTTTTGAATACATTTCATTGTAAAAATATCAGACATCTTGCACTTTAAACAGCATCAACAACCCACTCATTTGCCAACCAAACAAACCACCCACTATCCTACAGACCCACCCACCCACTATCCTACAGATCCACCCACCCACTATCCTACAGACCCACATCACCAAACCAACCACCCACTATCCTACAGACCCCCATCACTGAACCAACCACCCACTATCCTACAGACCCACCCACCCACTATCCTACAGACCCCCATCACCGAACCAACCACCCACTATCCTACAGACCCACAAACCAACTATCCTACAGACCCACATCACCAAACCAACCACCCACTATCCTACAGACCCACCCACCCACTATCCTACAGACCCCCATCACCGAACCAACCACCCACTATCCTACAGACCCACCCACCCACTATCCTACAGACCCACATCACCAAACCAACCACCCACTATCCTACAGACCCACCAACCAACTATCCTACAGACCCACATTACCGAACCAACCACCCACTATCCTACAGACCCACCAACCCACTATCCTACAGACCCACCAACCCACTATCCTACAGACCCCCATCACCGAACCAACCACCCACTATCCTACAGCCCCACTACCCACACACCATCCTACAGACCCCCATCACCGAACCACCTACTATCCTACAGCCCCACTACCCACACACCATCCCAGACCCCACCACCAGGCCAACCACCCACCCTTCTACTACCCACACCCAACCCCCCAGCTGATAAAACACTGATAACCCAGTATGAAGCTTTCCGCACATACACCCACGCAAGCTGCATTCCATTGCTTGACACCTTCATCACACTCTGTGTAACATCGCTGCCAGCAGTGTGGGCATGACCATTACAAGAATCTTGAAATTAGACCTCTGACCCCAAATGTAGTAACGTTTATACTTTTGTTTATGTCTCTGAGAATGCAATCATTGTGAATTTTGCAAAGGTTTACTACAAACCATATTTCCCAGATGAATTTAACTTTTGTTTGTTTGATCCGATTGGTTTGAGATTGCAGACGAACGGAAAATAAACCTCTTATCCCTTACATTCTTACTATGCGAATTACATGATAGTTGTAATGAAAGTGAAATTCAAATTGACAAAGAAAATAATTAAGCAGGTGTAAGAGTATTCGGCGTCACAGCAGTCATCACTTGTTTCTAAACATAACAGTCAGTCAGCTGTGAGTTCAACTCCAAGCATGGTTGTGCCACCTATCACAGTTGGGAGCTTTCGCTGTGAGGAGCTTGGCAGCGATAGTATAGAGAGCTCCGCGAATGGGATATCACTGTGCGGAGCTTGACACCCACCTGGTAGAGAGTCCACAAATTGCCCCAACGGCTATGATGTATTTGGCCACCCCCCAGCCCAGCCGGTCGAACACAAGGGGGAGTGGGGCGTTGGGGTCGAGGAGGTAGTAGGGGCAGAGGAGGGTGAGGACCGTGGACAGGCTACAGTACGCCAGGGTGATGGCCAACAGGGACACCACGATGCTCATGGGGATCGCACGCTGGGGGTTCTTGGCCTCTTCACCTGGACAGGCACGCAAACATTAGTACATTTGAACTCGTTACAGGTAGAGAAAAACATTAGATCTCGTTACAGGTAGAGAAAAACATTAGAACTCATTACAGGTAGAGAAGAACATTAGATCTCGTTACAGGTAGAGAAGAACATTAGAGCTTGTTACAGGTAGAGAAAAACATTAGAACTCGTTACAGGTAGAGAAAAACATTAGAACTCGTTACTGGTAGAGAAAAACATTTGAACTTGTTACAGGTAGATGAAAACATTAGAACCTGTTACAGGTAGAGGAAAACATTAGAACTCGTTACAGGTAGAGAAAAACATTAGCACTCTTTACAGGTAAAAAATATTAGGTAGTACATCAGATGTTGTTTGTTTAATGCCGCATTCAGCAATATTCCAGCAATATCACGGCAGGGGACACCAGAAAATGGCTTCACAAATTGTACCCATGTGGGAATCGAACCCAGGTTGAAGGCTTTAACAGCTAGGCTACCCCACCGCACCCAAACACTGATGAGATGTAAGACATGACATGTTAGGACTCCCTCGGGCAACCGTCATAAACAAGGGTACAAAATGGTTGCGTGTGGTTACACTGGACATAACATGTAGACATCCTACCTGTGGTAGCTACACAGTCGAAGCCGACAAAGGCGTAGAAGCAGGTGGCTGCGCCGGACATCATCCCTGAAAAGCCGAACGGCATAAACCCCCCCGTCCCCGCATCACTTGGAACCTGCAACAGAGTGAGTGACTATTGTTTTACGCCACTAGCAATGTCATGACAGGAGACATCAGAGGTGAGGTGAGGTGAGGTGAGGTGAGGTGAGGTGAGGTGAGGTGAAATGGGTTTTTAACATCGCGTCCAAGATTATTGCACTTACATAGCGACGTGGATGTGTGTGTGTGTGTGTGTGTGTGTGTGTGTGTGTGTGTGTGTGTGTCTGCATGTGCTAGTCAGGACTGATGCCGATTTATAGTGCAAGCGAGATACCATGCCACTGAGATACCATGCCACAGACCCACTCAGACACAGTATACTGACTCCGAGCCGACCATTCCTTGTTCAAGCCCCTTAATCCCGAGCGCCAGACAGGGTAACAACAAGTACCATCTTTTGGTATGACTTGGCCGGGGATCAAACCCTGGACCCTCCGCTCTCCAGGTGGACGCTCTACCACTAGACCACGGAGGCGGTCAGGAGACAACAGAAATGAACTTTACACCTTTCAACCATGTGGGAATAGAACTATGGCCTTCAGCGGGACAAACAAATACTGTAACCGCTAGGCTACCTCACCACCCCTCACAGTGACTGGGGGCAGCATAGTGAGTGAGTGAGTATGGTTTTACGCCGCTTTTAGCAATATTCCATCAATATCACGGCGGGGGACACTACAAATGGGCTTCACACATTGTACCCATGTCGGGAATCGAACACGGGTCTTCGGCGTGACGAGCGAACGCTTGAACCACTAGGCTACCCGACCGCCCCGGGGGCAGCATAGCATGAGCAAGGATTTTATTCCTCAATTGCTCTTCTAATGTATCATTGGAAATGCTTGAAAAATGCCTTCCTGGCCTTTTAATAAATACGAATCATAGGGTTATGTAAAAAGCATACAGTAAACTATGTATATAATGAACACGTATAGTATGACCAGAAATTGTTGAGAATTTTAGGGACATGTTTAAGTGGATATCTAGTATAAAAAACACTGACCAGCTTGGTTTCATTCAAGGGAGACAACTTAGTTAATCCTATTTCATTAGTTTGTCAAGAGTTATCCCCTTTGTTTACTTGCTAGCAGACATCATTTTCAGTGATCCTCAGAATGGATGATTTAGAGAAGAGGGGTTGATTTTAGAGTATTATAACAAGGACATCAGATCAGCTAAAGTGATTTCAAGCAGAACAGGCATCCCTTTGTCCACTGTTTATCGTGTTTTGAAAAATATTGAAAGTGGCGATGGCATTGTATATAACAAACCAACGGATAACAAACTGTTTTTATAGTCCCATCAGTTATAATGAACTTAAGTTAATGGTCTCTTTAAATTTGTTATAACCATAGTATACTGTATATCAAAATCATGCAAATATACCTAATCTAGCCTATCCTTCCTGACACTGTGATTAGCCTACAAAAGTACTTTTACAGATAAAATGATGATATACTGAGAAAATATGTGTGTATTGTCATGCATGTATGAAACGGCCCTTAACCTGAGGTAATTACCTAACACCTGTCCCTCACACAGTCCCGTGCATTCTCCCAGGTGCAAATGTCACCTGAGTTGGGGATTGTCTCAAAATATTGCTGTTATTTGTACTTTATTGAGGTATGCGTTGATGGGCTAGCAATTAGGGTATGTACTGCATTATACTTGCTAGGGAAAATGATGGCATAGTAAAAAGCTATGAAACGTGACAAGTCAAGAACGCGACCTCCAGTCTCTTGTCTCTGATGTGAGTCTAGCAGGTGAGCTACAGGTACGAAACAGGTGTATCAAGAGTGTTGGTTGGTTTGTTGTTTAACGCCGCACTCAGCAATATTCCAGCTATATGATGGCAGTCTGTAAATAATCGAGTCTCGACCAGACAAACCAGTGATTGATATCATGAGCATCGATCCATGCAATTGGGATCGATGACATGCTTCAACCAAGTCAGCGAGCCTGACCACCCGATCCCGTTAGTCGCCTCTTACGACAAGAATGGGTTGCTGAAGACCTATTCTACCCCAGATCTTCAGGGGTCGTATTAAAAGGGATAGAAAGGTAGGAGTTGAGAGTGTTACCTCTGATTCCGAGATGGACCAGTTGTCACCATCAACCTTGAACAGCCCGCACACGACAACATAGGTAACAACCAGCAGGTTGACCACGGTGAAGATGTTGTTGAACATCGTTGACTCCTTCACCCCAACAGCAAGTAGGACTATAACATGCGGAACATCCCACATCAACAGTTAGTGACTGCCTGCTACACAAACAGGAACTCAACTTGATCTCCGACATTCAACTTTTAATCAATATATCCTTTTTATCCCCCGCCCAACAAGTTCGCGGGGGATATAGAAACGGGCTCCGTCCGTACGTACTTCTGTCCGTCCGTCACGTTTTGTTTCCGGAGCGTAACTCAGAAACCGTTCAATATTTTTTCATGAAACTTTGCAGGTCTGTCAAGTACATGCTGGGCTGGTGCCTTTTGCTATTTAGAAATTTTTACTTTTACGTTTCCATGGCAACAAGATGGACTTAGGTTCTGGGTTAGGTTAGGGTAGGGTTCATTTCCGGAGCATAACTCACAAACCGTTCAATATTTTTTCATGAAACTTTGCAGGTCTGTCAAGTACATGCTGAACTGGTGCCTTTTGTTATTTAGAAATTTTAGAACCTTTTATTTTTTAGGTTTCCATGGCAACAAGATGGGGGGGGGGAGAGATGAACAGGAAGGTGTACCAGTCGTGGATGTTGATTTTGTGAAACGTTCTTTGACTGGACTATGTGACAGCACAATCTTATTTAGGCAGGAAAGTGGGCTTGATCAAATCTTTATTTCACTTTACAATTAACTATTTCAACTCCTAGCATAGACCTACATTTGGTCACATAAACAAAGTGGCTTCATTTAAAAATATTACAATAATAACGGCTGTGGTGCTGTGACCCTCACCTGTCAGAACTAAGGTGATGCTAAATGCGAAGAAATCAGGGTATTCCGACAACCCTGAAACGTGCATAGGCATGTTTTCCTTGAAGAAGTCCTGTATTTTGTTGTCGACGAGGGAGTCGAAATAGGAGCTCCATGCTCGCGCCACACTCGCTGTGCCTGGAGTGCAGAGAGGCGTGATGAGGACACGTATAATGCGCAGGAATTATTTGACAATTGGAAAATACATAACTCTGATTGGTTAATCCGAGGTTTCAAATAATATATGTTATGATGTTAACATTGTGGAGCCAGCGCTAAACATACATTCGGACAAACACATGGAAAATTAAACCATCTAAACATGATTTCATATACTTACATGTTGACATAGAATCCTCAAACTACAACAAATATGACTTTTAACGAGTCAAAGTATGGCATTTATGATATATGTATCCATTCTCTGTCAACTAAAGTTCGTTTCAAGGCACCAATAGCGGTGATCTGACCGTGGTTGCTGTTAATAACGGTGAGTTGTGCAATCTTCTGATCGCTTCACACACGATTTCGCCGAAATTAATTTTAACAATATCAAAAGGAATTTTGAAATAAGTGACAAACATAAGTCCAGATATACAATGAACACTTTTTATAACCAGACAGTGTAATTGCAAGATTACTCCAGTACGGATTTGTTGACATGGTATTTCCAGTGTTACATGCTCACGGTAATGTCTTTGCGTTGGAGGAAAAAATATCAAAACTCATTATGGCGTGTATAATGCTCACCCCCTTTTACACAGCTGTGTTCTTTTGGAAAAAAGTGCGCACAATACTCAAGAAAATATAGTATGAATTCAGAAACTAATTATCGATCATAATGCATAGGAAGGTGGCAAATTTTGTGCTTTACAAGTGTTTATTATTTAACTCATGGTGAATTAAATAACAAAGTTCAAACTTCAAACTTCAATCTTCAAAGATGGATCAAAACTATTATTCTCTTGACACACTTAAATTTAAAAGGGTGAGGTGAGGTGAAATTGGGTTTAACATCGCGTCCAAGATTATTGCACTTATATAGCGACGTGCATGCACATGTGTGTGGGTGTGGCTGCTTGTACTAGTCCGGACTGATGCCGATTTATAGCGCCAGCTCACTGAGATACCATGCCGCAGTTTAACATGAATACCCTACTCAGACACAGTATACTGACTCCAAGCCGACCAGTCCTTGTTTTAGCCCCTTAATGCTGAGCGCCAGACAGGGTAACAAGTACCATCTTTTAGCATCTTTTGGTATGACGCCGCCGGGGATCAAACCCCAGACCTTCCGCTCTCTGGACGGACACTCTACCACTAGACCACGGAGGCAGTCTAAATTTTAAGGTATACACATGAATATATACCCTGTGGCACCCTTAAGAATATACATTTCGACCATTACTGTTCTTACCCATCAAGAGGAGGTAGGGTAGCCAAGTGGTTGAAGCACTGGCTCGTCACACTGAAGTTCTGGGTCCAATTTCAATATGGCCACATGAAGATTTGGGTTAGAATAGGTCTTTCAGCAACCCTGCTTGTCGTGAGAGGCGACTAATGGGATCAGGTAGTCAGGCTCGCTGACTTGGTTAATGCATGGCATCATATCCCATTAGCCTGGATCGATGCTCATGATGTCAATCACTGGTTTGTCTGGTCCAAACTCGATTATTTACAGACCGCCACAATATAACTGGAATATTGCTGAGTGCGGCGTTAAACAACAAACAAACAAACAAACAAACATGCAAACAAAAAAACAGGTGCAAAGCCTGATGTCCCTCATCCGATATTGCAAAAAGCAGCATGAAACCCAACTCACTCGCTCACTCACTCACTCACTCACTCACTCACTCACTCTTACCTATCACATATTCCAGGATCAGGTTCCAGCCAATGACAAAGGCAATCAGCTCCCCGACAGTAACATAGCTGTACACATAGGCGGATCCTGCCTTCGGGACCCGGGCAGCAAACTCAGCATAGCATATCCCTGCAGCCATCGCCAAATCACACATAATATACTGCTCCGTGTTTGATAGGGATATTTTTTTGCATGACACACAAAACTGATTCTCATACCACAAGTGTATATTGAACACGTTTAACGACTGATTATCCTTGTCAAAAGTTGAGTACTATACATGAGCTCGGAACATCTCATAGTGTCCATACAGAGTAGGTTCCCCCTGACCTTGCTTGACACAAGAGGCAGCTAACATGAGGATTGGTTGGATAAAATGCTGGACCTGGTTGAATGTGTGTCAACATATTCAATGATTCATATAGTCAATCATATCATTAATACCATATTCGACAAAATAGGCGCCCTACTCTAATAAGCACCTTCGGCGATATTTGCTAATATATTGGAGAGTGAACAATCCCATTTAGCACCCCTTTCCGAGTGATCAATGTACACAAGACTTATTTATTCGCATATATTATTATTATTATTATTATTATTATTATTATTATTATTATTATTATATAGCACTTGAGTGTTATATGCACCCTTACTTATGGGCAAATAAATTCTGGAAATATATATCTGTCATACACAAACATTTCTGACTGTAAAATAATATTCTAATAAGAGCCCTGGGCGCTTATTATGCTGAATACGGTATGTATAATAAATAACTTACCAAATGCCTCAGGTCCAGTTAAAACTTATTTATGGATGAAAAATGATAAATTCATCACTAACTAACTTTCTGTTATGGTTCAAGAGTAATATGCTTAATTAACTCTTCATTTCATGATTTCCATCATTTATGAAATTAATTTACATGGTTATTATTGGCAAACGTATAACAGCTGTCTTTGCAAATCAATAAGCTTGTTTTACGCATAAACTTTTTTAAACAATTTAAAAATTACCACAATTTTGCAATGGTTTGTGAACTTGAAACACTCACCTGCGAAAACTGATGCAACAGCTGCTATGAGAAATGACAGGACAACAGAAGGGCCTGCTGTTTGACGAGCTACCTGACCCGCTACGACGTAGATACCTGCACCCAGGGTACTCCCGATACCTGTAACACAGAGTGAGTGAGTGAGTGACGAGCTACCTGCCCCGCTACGACGTAGATACCTGCACCCAGGGTACTCCCAATACCTGTAACACAGAGTGAGTGAGTGAGTGACGAGCTACCTGCCCCGCTTCGACGTAGATACCTGCACCCAGGGTACTCCCGATACCTGTAACACAGAGTGAGTGAGTGAGTGACGAGCTACCTGCCCCGCTACGATGTAGATACCTGCACCCAGGGTACTCCCGATACCTGTAACACAGAGTGAGTGAGTGAGTGACGAGCTACCTTCCCCACTTCGACGTAGATACCTGCACCCAGGGTACTCCCGATACCTGTAACACAGAGTGAGTGAGTGAGTGACGAGCTACCTGCCCCGCTACAATGAAGATACCTGCACCCGGGTACTCCCGATACCTGTAACACAGAGTGAGTGAGTGAGTGACGAGCTACCTGCCCCACTACGATGAAGATACCTGCACCCGGGTACTCCCGATACCTATAACACGAAGTGAGTGAGTGAGTGAGTGACGAGCTACCTGCCCCACTACGATGAAGATACCTGCACCCGGGTACTCCTGATACCTATAACACGAAGTGAGTGAGTGAGTGAGTGAGTGAGTGAGTGAGTGAGTGAGTGAGTGACGAGCTACCTGCCCCGCTACGACGAAGATACCTGCACCCAGGGTACTCCCGATACCTATAACACGAAGTGAGTGAGTGAGTGACAAGCTACCTGCCCGCAACGACGTAGATACCTGCACCCAGGGTACTCCCGATACCTATAACACGGAGTGAGTGAGTGAGTGAGTGAGTGAGTGTGTGAGTGATCTAGTTCGGCTACATAGAACACCAATGCAGCCTGTTGTCTCACACATATAAAGCTAAGCGCCATCCCTTTATTTCCAAACACCCCCAAAATCCGAGCATCTCTTGGAAATGTCTATAACATTGAGATGTCATTCTGTGTTTAGTAACACGTGTTTTACCACAAAATTCACACTGGACAAAAATTATACAAAATGGTTATTTCATACAGAATCCTATACACATTTTGAGAAGATCTATTTGTATTTTGTAACATGGCAAAAAAGGACACAAAAATAATTAACTTGCAAAGTGGATTTTGGCATAATATTTATCATCCAAAACTGGCTCCCTCAGGAGATATCGCTTGGGTGAGATCAAGCGATATCTACACTGTAGATATCGCTGCAAAAAAATTACATCACAATGCTTTGCAGACCATTGTGACGTCACTGGTTACCATGATGTCACAATCAAATGACATCACTAATGGCTCTGCTACTGAAGCTGTTAGCAGAACTTCTTACACTGAAGACACTCCTAATCACTGTCTACTAATTGAAAAAGTTGGAAGAATGATGTTGGACGATAAATAAAATTTCACCCGAGTGTCTTTTGATATCAAATATATCAACACTCGTTGATAAAAGTGGAAAAAATCCTCGGCAAGCCTCGGAGTTTTCCCACTTTAATCAACTCGTGTTGATATATTTGATATCAAAAGACACTCGGGTGAAATTCTCATTATTCACAAACCACTTTCATTCATTTGGAGCTGAAGTTGATTATGAATTTTTATTGTGTGTCTGAATATATTCAGTGATGCTGAAGATTTTTTAGAGTACTTAAAGGGGCACTGATCTAACGCCATTTCCCGGATTGGTTGTTGCCTTTGTTATTGTTTTTTCCCCTGTGAGTACCCGGATGATACGCAACGCAACTGAGCGTGACCAGAGACTGGGCTACCGTCTGCAAGGACAGCTAAATAAACTTGGAGGCTGGAGGCAATATTTGTTTTACGCATTTTTGAATAAACACTGATTAGTTAAATGTGATCTATAAAGATTCGACAAAGGGCGCATGTTAATTAATTTCTTCAGCCTAAACAAACAGACAAAAAGAACGGCGGAGCTCATCGGAAGTCGTCATTTGGAAATACCCCAGATGGTTATAGTTTAATACTAAAAAAAAGGTATCCATGCAGTGAAAGCATTTTCGGATTTCGGATTGCGTCGATAATACGATTACTACTCCCTTGTTGTCATCAACGTTTTCTCGTATAACCCTACACTTGTGTATTTGTCGTCATTCACTTGATGCTCAGTTAATGAATTTATTACAGGTACAATTAGTGGTAGCACCACTTAGATTACCTGACAAAGGTTCTCATTTGGCATTTATTGTGTCTGGGGTAATTATTCAATCTATATCCAGGTTTGAAGTGAGGTGAAATGTGCGTTATGTAATATGCACGTGGCAGCCCAGCAAGAGATGAATGATCAGTTGATTTACTTTTTTAGGTAAATCAACGGATCGTTCCTAGTCATCAAAGGATTAACAGAAAATACGTTGATTGATTAATCACTGTTATCTTGCACAGTGGATATGTCAAAAGTGAGTGTTTACATGTCTAGGTTTACTAAAACAAAGGGAATACACTCATATCATGGCGTGAAGTGCCGATGTAAAAACAACATACTTTGTTCAAAGGGTTAACTGATAATACGTTGATTGGTTGCTCATTGTTATCAAACTCAGTGGATTTTTTAGGAACCGTGGACGTTATGAAAATAGTTGTCACGTGGCCTTTCTCAGCCAACCCTTGAGACTTGACACCTATGTGAAACACCTGAAACAATCCAAGTGATCAGTTGAGAAACGAACACTGGTTATAATATCCCGAAACGATATATATCTTTTAGAATATTTGATAGTTACAGAGACACGTGACATCGAATAAGTTATTTTGTATAGCTGCAGATGAGTGGGACATTATTCCTTTGTGTGGATATTCACGGATACATTCCTCGAACAAGGAAGCTGCCTATTTATACACATAAATTTGGTAAGTTGTAATTATGGTATTTGCATTTTGTTTTCCTTCATTTGAACCGATTCGTTCTTGTTTCTCTACGTCTTGGTTGGGAAATTCTTCAATGCGCGATAGACGTTGTTTTCACAGGTCATTTCCTTTGTAAGCGTGTATAGATTACCGTCAATTTGTAAAATGTGATTCTCTCAGGCAATTTATAAAATGTGTAAATATTTCAGTCATTTTGACTAAAAGATCTGTCCAGATTGATTAAGACGATCAAAAGTGCCTACAAACATCACAACAGATTATTATGTAGGATTAGAAGCCAAACAACATAGAAATGTACTTTTCAACGTAACATTTTCAGTCTCTTGGTGATGACATTAAACATCAAAATGTTTGGAATTCGTTATCATAATAATACAGATGGAAATGTTTTTCAGTCACTTTGTAAAATAACTGAATATTTATACGTTTAATAAATATGTTACACATTTTGACAGTAAAAAAATATACACACTATAAAAAAAGCAATGCTCAGATGAAATATTTACTTTGTGTTGCAAGTCAAAATAGTGTAAACGAAAATCGCAATATTACCAAGCAAGTGACTTATCAAAACTTCGTCACCATTACCGATGCTACCCACAAAAATACCTACATTTCCTTATTATCTCGAAAACTGTATTTCATTTTGTTGATCAATGTGACCATACGCTCTTATTACTACCGGTATCCATAAAAGTGACTAATGCGCTTACGAATGGCGCAACAGAGGTCGCGAGCTAGTCTAGATTTCTGCTCTACATCCGGGTACTCACTGGGAAAAAACAATAACAAAGGCAACAACCAGTCCCGGGGAATTGCGTTAGATCAGTGCCCCTTTAATGCCATCCTGGGCCCTATATGTAGTATAGGGAGGAATGCACTGTGATCAACGTAGCGCAGAGAGGCACATAGTCTGGAACCTAGGTCATTCAACTGATGATGATCCCTTGAGGCATAAGAAGTAGATGTTGTGATTCTGATGCACTGGTGTACAAGAAGCCATTGACGTTTTTGTCAAATCGGAGTGATGAGTGCTGACTTAGGGACTAGGAATTTATTATGTATGAGTGTGCCTGTTGTATTAAGGGCATGAAAAAAATGACAGTGAAAGAGGGGGGTCGCCAAAGTCACAGCTATATATGGGGGTTGAGAGTGCTCATGAAAAAATGACAGTTCTATTCTTTCTATCATAAAGAAATTATTAATTTCAACAGCACTTAGGTAATGCTCATTTATACAGGGAGGAGGGACTCTTTTTACGTGCATTTGGGGGGACAACTACATAATGTTACATAAAATTGGGGATCAGTAAAATATGATACAATACTAAGATTTATTTGTTTGCCTGTTTGTTTGTTTGTTGTTTAATGCTGCACTCAGCAATAATCCAGCTACATGATGGTGGTCTGTAAATAATAGAGTCTGCACCAGACAATCCAGTGATCGACATCATGACCAATCTAAAGCCACAGCAGCGACCATTTGGATGATGATTTTGTAAAACGTTCTCTGATTGGACTATTGATATGTACGGTAGTCTACTCATATTTTAGCACAGAAAAGTAGACTTGAAATGGCAAGGGTGGAAACAGGACTTTGAAAGAAGCTAGTGGACACACATGCCTTGGAAAGATGTGTTCTTGGAGGATTTGTTTGTTTGTTTGTTTGTTGTTTAACGCCGCACTCAGCAATATTACAGCTATATGGCGCTGGTCTGTAAATAAGCGAGTCTGGCCTACACAATCCAGTGATTGCCATCATGAGCATCAATCCACGCAATTGGGATACAATGACATACATCAACCAAGTCAGCGAGTCTGACCACCCGATCCCGTAAGTCACTTCTTACGACAAGCATAGTTGCCTTTTACGGCAAGCATGGGTTACTGAAGACCTATTCTACCCTGGAACTTTCCGGGTCATTCTAGGTGGATTGCTGTCAGCAAAGAATACTTTTAGGAGTACTGGCAAGCATTGATCTTTGAGTTAAATTTTGAAAAAGCACATATTTTGGTGGCAACTTTTGTCATGCAGGGTCTGATTTTGCCAATGTTAGACAGCTGCCATTTAGTTTTCACACTGCAATATTCCAGCAATATCACGGCGGGGGACACCAGAAATGGGCTTCAAACATTGTACCCATGTGGAGAATCGAACCCGGGTCATCGGCCTGACAAGCGACCACTTAAACCACTAAGCTACCCCGAAGCCCCCAGCTGCAGCTGACATAATCTTGACTGGCCTGTTTGTGTATGAGTGAGTGAGTGAGCTTTTGTCAGTATTCCAGTTATATCGCGGCGTGACAGCTTAATGTGGGAGGAAAGCCCGAAGTGATGCAGGTCTCAGACGTTTACCACTTCGGTGAAACCCACGAGCAAGGGTATGGTGCTGACAAACCCAGAAACATAAAAAGGGTGAACCGGGATTCGAACCCACAATCACAGGTTTCTAGTGTGCCGAAGGGACGCAACTCTGCACAGCGAATCGCGGTGCCTTAGACGACTGGGCCACCCGTGCCCCCTGGCAATAATCAGGAAAAACATAGTGTCAATAATATTAATGATGACACCAAAGTCTATTACACTGGAAGAAATGGTGATTGATACTACTCTAATACTAACTGTATCAAGTTCACACTTGTGTCTTTTAACAGGACCAATTAGAACTGACTCAGTCTTCTCGTCATTAAGTCTTAACTTGTTATGAGACATCCATGCCTAAATGTCATGACAAAAGTCAGATATTTGCATTTATACAGACTCAGTATACATGGATATATACGTTCAAGACACATTCACATTAAATTGTCCGTGATCGACCTGACTTACCTCATTTTAATACCGTATTCGACGTAATAAGCGCCCCGCTCTAATAAGCGCCCACGGCGATATTTGATGATATATTGACTAGTGAACAATCCCAATTAGCACCCCTTCGGACTGATCAATGTACACAAGTCGTATTTATTCACGTATAATACACACTCGTGTGTTATATGCACCCTTAATTATAGGCAATTAAATTCTGGAAAAATATATATGTCGTATATAAACATTTCAGGCTGTCAGCATAAACCACGAAATTTATCTTTCAACTCTGTTGTTTTCACCAAAATAATATTTTAATAGGAGCCCCCTATTTCTAATTTTGAGAGGGCCCTGGGCGCTTATTACATCGAATACGGTATGTCTTATAGGGAATTCCCTGGTATAGATTTTGTGAAGTTGGTGATGAAAGTGAATTCTATCACACCATGGACGTGCCAGTACTATATCATACAACGGTAGGGCTACACATCCACAGTTATATCAAAGGAGGTTAAGTAGAGGGTTATTTAAATTTCAAAAGGACTACTCACACTTATTTTATGATTTTGGTGAAAAAATCTTGTGGACTTACCTAAACCAATCAGATCACATGTCGTAAGAACTCTGGCCAATGAGGTTTCTTCACTTGGATTGATGTGTTTCTTTCGAGCAAGTTTGTTAAAAAAGAACAATATTCTAGCTGACTTTGACATGTTGTCTCCAAGCGTGTCTTCAGCTAAAAATAGAAACATAACGTAACATAAAGGTGCAAGATCCTATTTGCCTTTTATTTCGATGGTCTAAAGTGTTTACATATTCAGTGAAATATTTATTTAAATCTTTTAACAAACACAAAGATCCCCTATGACAATGAAGGTACAAAATATGTTGAAATATGTTTTAATATTTTCAGATTACATCTATATGTCGACTCCAGGGCTCACTTGCACAAAGCGATCTTAGCGCTAAGACTATGGTAAGTCTGTGTTAAAGTATGGGAGTTAGGATCATCTTAGCACTAAGATTGCTTTGTCCAAGTGGGCCCATGACAGAAACGGAACCAACTATATGCATATTATTTTCTTGGAATATCAAGTCTTCAAGCAGATATGAAAAGAATAGATAGATAGATAGATAGATAGATAGATAGATGGATAGATAGATAGATTGTTTTGACGTCACAGTGCACTCTAACATAGTATGACATCATAGTGCAATCTAACTTTGTGACGTCACAATAAGACAGGCGTACGACACATACAGAAATAAGTATTGTAGTGGCAGTAAAATGTACAATACATGTAATTGTATAAAATAATTCAATTATTTCAGGCCAATCAATTATTTTGGTTTGAAAGTATTAATAAAATAACTTTCTTTTATCTTTCTCAGTGCATCATTGTCACATTTGTAAAACGGGAATATCACAAAATTTGGTGTTTTATTTCTGGCACACTGATCCATGTGTTGACTGAGTGGGATCTCACACTCGCTCTTAGCGTGTCCCGTCTGTCCAATGTATTCGGCCTTGCATCCAGTACATTGTATGACATAAATCAAGTTTTTCGAGGCACTATTCATATTTTCACGGACATAGAAAGTTTTTCCGTCTTTGAATGTAAAAGAACAACATTGTAAAACATGAGGGCAAGTACCGCAATTTGGTAGGTTACACTTTTGTACTGTTTAACATTCTTGAGAAAGAAGCCCTGGTAAGAATCTGTTTCAGATTTTGGCTCTGTCTTTAATTTTTAATAAGTTTATTTTGTGATATTTTTTGTTTTATTTCATTACACGTAATAAGCGCCCCGCTCTAATAAGCGCCCGCGGCGATATTTGATAATATATATTTTAATACATATAAGTGAACAATCCCAATTAGCACCCCTTCTGATTGATCAATGTACACAAGACTTATATATTCGTGTATGATACGCACGCGTGTGTTATATGCACCTTTAATTATGGGCAATTAAATTCTGGAAAAATGGATCTGTCGTATATAAACAGTTCAGACTGTCAGCATAAACCATGAAATTTATCTTTCAACTCTGTTTTTTCCACCAAAATAATATTCTAATAAGAGCCCCCTGTTTCTAATTTTGTTTCACAAACACTTCCAAATATTTCCAGGTTTTGTGGATTAAAGGGAGAACACTCTCGTTAGGTTTATCTTTAGGTTTTAAAAGATCACAACCAGGGCGTTCTCAAAATTAGGAAAAAGGAGTTGAAAAATAAATTTCGTGGTTTATGCTGAAAACATGAAATGTTTACGTAGGACAGATATATTTTTCCAGAATTGAATTGCCCATAATTAAGGGTGCATATAACACACGAGTGCGTATTATACGCGAATAAAAAAGTCTTGTGTACATTGATGAACATACCAAAATTAGAAAAGTGCGCCAAGTATTCTTACAGTGTAAGTCAAGTGATAAACAGTCTCATTCACTCGTCGGTCGCCGTGGAAATCTTCCCAAACGTGATGTATTAGATCTTTCTAGTTCAGCCAAAG
The DNA here is from genome assembly GCF_022045235.1 of Haliotis cracherodii. Lineage (NCBI taxonomy): Eukaryota > Metazoa > Mollusca > Gastropoda > Lepetellida > Haliotidae > Haliotis > Haliotis cracherodii. The sequence goes on along the minus strand of NW_027266279.1, from coordinate 9,535,601 downwards.
AGAATATTATTATTTGGAAACTGAAAACATGTGTTTCTATGAGACTACCAAAACATTAGATCAGCTGTTTGACATGACGTCATCCACGCCACAACAAGCGAGGTCAAATCACACACTGCAGTCCAGATGACAAATTCACAGCAGTGGGAATTACCGACCGTCTACTGGCCTACACAAATAAAACTGCAGATTTTTACGTCATTGAACGAAAAAAAATATCAAGCGTTTACACATTGCTGACATTTCAGATAACATATCAAATAAGAGTTGAAGACTCACAATAGATTGTCATACGTTATTCGAGAGTACAGTGCACATCAATAATTTGTAAATCTAATATTAATTACATCTAATATCCATGGTGGAATGTTGGAAATATGAGCTGTCGTGTTATGGTAATATATTCAATTTTCTGAGAATTATAACGTGTATTTGATGATATATATACATACACAATTGGTTATCAATTATCTTGTACAATCAGAGCATGTACCATGTCGATCATCTTCCAGAGGCAAGTGAGTTAACTGACTATTAAAGTCCAGTTTCCACCCTTGCCGAAATAGGCTGGTATTAGGGAGTTAGATTTTGGCTGGACTAACGAGTCTATGCATAGTCCAATCAAAACTGCGCACCGAAATCGAAATCCGGTTCGTAAAGTGTCATGCAGATTTCGGTCGACTGCAGGATTTGCAAAGCATGTGCACAGCTAACTCGTTGACAACAGATATTTTCTATATCTTTTCATGTTTTTAATCAAGGTGCTCACATGATTTGATGCACTTCGCGATGTAAGACCCGTTTTATCATAATATAGATTTTGATTAACGATCAGATCGTCTTGACAGGGCGCTACCGTTTTGTTTGAAGCAAATGCAAGTGATACGAGAGGTTGAGTCTTATTGGTCAACAGGAGAGGCATAGAAAGGACATTACTCGTAAAAGCCACTGGTGGCACTACGATCGAGCCCAGAAATTCGGCAAGGGTGGAAACTGGACTTTTAAAGTCACTTAACTCTCTTGCCTCGGGAAGATGCATGTCGATGTACATTAGACTCACTGAAAGTACTATTTCAGTAAATCAACCATAGCGCCATATCACAGTTTCAATGAAAGGAAAGACAAGTCGAAATCTAAATTTACAAAAGCGATTAACCCAAATGCAAAAAAGTATTGCTGTCATCATTGAAGAAGTTATGTTGATATTTGCAATAGTTGTATTATGTTTGTATCGCAGAAACGAGGGCCAGCTTCCACATGTGAAACCGACCTTGACACAATTTGTTTACAATATGTCGTTGACTCATGTTACATGTCGTAGCAACACTTTTGAAATCTCCTTTTGCGTCAAAATGTCAAACGGTTAGGGCAATTCATTTTCGCGGTCAGGTAGTTTGAGCAATCACACATGACTCTTAGTCATTTCATATGAAACAAGAGTGCTCAGAGAGCACAACATCCCCCGCATGAATCTGTCAAAATTAGTCGAAATGAAACAGGACTGCGATATGCATATCATCAACAAGTCGACATCTTGTGTGTAGAGTGTCAGGGATATTCTCTGGAAACTGTAGGAGTAGTTGATTTCACAAGCTTAGTACTCTCTCTCTCCGTAAAACAGGGGCAGTAACTCTGTCAAAATTAGTCGAAATGAAACGGGAGTGCGATATGCATATCATCAACATGTCAACCTCTTGTGTGTAGAGTGTCAGGGATATTCTCTGGAAACTGTAGGAGGAGTTGATTTCACAAGCTTAGTACCCTCTCTCACAATAAGGCAAATGAAGCTCTGTAAATCAGCATCATAAAGAGAAAGACAATCTGCGCTGCCAATTCAACATGGCAGAAAAAGGTCGAGAAGAGCGTTAACCACTCTACTAATCTCACCATATTTCGCAATCCATAGCACTGTATCAAATATGAGTCAAACGATGTTAAAGCTGAGGTGATAAGGGTGATGACGGTTATAATTTTGATTATGCGCACTCAGTGTTTGCCATCTTAAGTCACAGTTTCAAAGGGACATTTTTCGCCGGACCATATATGGTCCCATGGCACCAAGAGGGTTAAGGGTTGGATGCTACTCTAACATAACATACCTTCACAACGGATATCAGTATCTTCATGTATAACCTGCCATATCAGTAATGCCATATATACCCTACCATATCAGTATTGTCATATATACCCTACCTTCACAACGGATATCAGTATCTTCATGCATAACCTGCCATATCAGTACTGCCATATATACCCTACCATATCAGTATTGTCATATATACCCTACCTTCACAACGGATATCAGTATCTTCATATATAACCTGCCATATCAGTACTGCCATATATACCCTACCATATCAGTATTGTCATATATACCCTACCTTCACAACGGATCAGTATCTTCATATATAACCTGCCATATCAGTACTGCCATATATACCCTGTCATATCAGTATTGTCATATATAACCTACCTTCACAATGGACCTCAGTATCTTCATATAAATCCTGCCATATCAGTATTGTCCTATATAACCTACCTTCACAAGGGATGTCCTTCTGCGAGGCATCTTGTCCTGCCATGCCTGCCATGTGTTCAACAGCTTATGCCAGTGTATATGTATATGAATATGAATATGTATATGTATATGAATATGTATATGTAACTATCTGATGCTGATGCTGATGCTGTGCTACACGTATCAATTCATCAACATCATTAAATGAAGACTAATGAATCAATAACAGAAATGTGCATAAACAACCAGGTATTTGAAATGGTTTCCAGTGTTGGTTGGTTGGTTGGTTTGTTGTTTAACAACGCACTCAGCAATATTCCAGCTATATGACAGCGGTCTGTAAATAATCAAGTCTGGAACAGACAATCCAGTGTTTAATATCATGAGCATCGATCCACGCAATTGGGATCGATGACATGCATCAACCAAGTCAGCGAGCCTGACCACCCGATCCCGTTAGTCGCCTTTTACGACAAGCATAGTCACCTATTACGGCAAGCATGGGTTGCTGAAGACCTATTCTACCCCGGAATCTTCACGGGTCGGTTTCCAGTGTAATCAGGTCTCTCATTCCATATTTTTCCATTTTTTCGCATAATGGTTTTGGTTTTAACGCCGCTTTTAACAGTATTCCAGTTATATCATGGCATGTCAGCTTAATGTGGGAGGAAAGCCCGAAGTGATGCAGGTCTCAGACGTTTACAACTTGAGAGCATGGGTGTGGTGCTGACAAACCTAGAAACAGGTATTCGAACACACAATCATTGGTTTTGCAAGCTCCTCACAGTGATAGCCTATTTGCGGAGCTTTCTATACTATCTCTGCCACAAGTCAAAACTCCCCACTGTGCTTAGTGGCCAAACCATGCTAGGAGTTGAACTCGCAGCCGACCAGCCATTATTATTACAAACAAGTGATGGCCGCCGTGACACCAAATACTCTTACTCCTGCTTCATTATTTTGTTTGTTCGTCAATTTAATTTTCAATTTCATTTCAACAATCATGTCGTTGGTATAGGAAGAATGTTAAGGGAAAGTTTAGTGATTTTCCATTCGTCTGCAATCTCGAACCAATATGATTAAACAAACGAAAAGTTAATTCATCCGGGAAATATGGTCAGTCATAAACCTTTCCAAAATGAACTATGATGGCATTCCCAAAGACAAACAAAAGTATAAATGGTACTACATTTGGGGTTAGAGGGCAAATTTCAAGATTCTTGTAATGGCAGCACTACACAGGTGGCAGCGATGTTACCAAGACTGTAATGAAGGTGTCACACGCTGGGAAGGAGCTTGAGGTTTACGGTGTGCCCAAGGGATGCAACTCTGCACAGTGATTTGCGGTGCCTAAGACAACTGGGGCAAGCAAGCCACCTTTCCCATAACGACCTCATCAAGAGTTATTATTTGCAAAATGTCTGCCTGCCTCCTCCATAGTCTTGTGAAGAATTCATTTTATTCTCTAACTAAAACATAAAAGGGCACTAGGCTTGGCACAGTGGCAGTCCTAGCATTAGCCTCAAGAATGGCCCTTTTCTCAAATGACACCTCTATTAGGTCTTTTTCTCAAATGACACCTCTATTATGTCTTTTTCTCAAATGACACCTCTATTATGCCCTTTTCTCAAATGACACCTCTATTAGGTCTTTTTCTCAAATGACACCTCTATTATGTCTTTTTCTCAAATGACACCTCTATTAGGTCTTTTTCTCAAATAACATCTTTATTAGGTCTTTTTTCTCAAATGACACCTCTATTAGGTCTTTTTTTTCAAATGACACCTCTATTAGGTCTTTTTCTCAAATGACACCTCTATTAGGTCTTTTTCTCAAATGACACCTCTATTAGGTCTTTTTCTCAAATAACTTCTCTATTATGTCTTTTTCTCAAATGACACCTCTATTAGGTCTTTTTCTCAAATGACACCTCTATTAGGTCTTTTTCTCAAATAACATCTCTATTAGGTCTTTTTCTCAAATGACACCTCTATTAGGTCTTTTTCTCAAATAACACCTCTATTAGGTCTTTTTTCTCAAATGACACCACTATTATGTCTTTTTCTCAACTGACACCTCTATTATGCCTTTTTATCAACTGACACCTCTATTAGGCCTTTTTCTCAAATGACACATCTATTAGGTCTTTTTCTCAAATGACACCTCTATTAGGTCTTTTTCTCAAATGACACCTCTATTAGGTCTTTTTCTCAAATGACACCTCTATTAGGTCTTTTTCTCAAATAACATCTCTATTAGGTCTTTTTCTCAAATGACACCTCTATTAGGTCTTTTTCTCAAATAACATCTCTATTAGGTCTTTTTCTCAAATGACACCTCTATTGGGTCTTTTTCTCAAATGACACCTCTATTAGGTCTTTTTCTCAAATGACACCTCTATTAGGTCTTTTTCTCAAATGACACCTCTATTAGGTCTTTTTTTCTCAAATGACACTTCTGTTATCCATCTATGTGGGGGCACCCTGGAGGCATTAGCTGTTGTCTAATTCCGATAACTAAACAAATATGTAAGGAACTTACTGGTACTGATAATTGTTTTTATTGCTCATGTTTATTTTTTTCACTTTCACATACAGACTATAACTTAAACATGGTTCATTTAAATGAACTTCATTTAACTTGCACCAATGTTGCACCAGGTGCATCGTGACATGAAAACCTAGTTGCACCAGACAAAGACAGGTTGCATCCTGGTCCCATTAATTTATTAAAGTTGAAACATAGATGCACAAACCTGTCTAAATAAGTAAAACATCAGACCTCAGAAGACTGGGTCATGAATACACATAGCACAGGGATTAGTGGATTAGTTGGTTGGTTGGTCTGTTGTTTAACGCGCACTCAGCAATATTGACGGCGGTCTGTAAATAATGAAGTCTGGAACAGACAATCCATTGATTGACATCATGAGCATCAATGGGATTGGGATCGATGACATGCATCAACCAAGTCAGCGAGATCCCGTTAGCCGCCTTTTACGACAAGCATAGTCACCTATTACGGCAAGCATGGGTTGCTGAAGACACAGGGATAAGTGATGGAGTATGGTAAGTATATCATAGAGGTACTGAGCGCGTTCAAAGACTGATGTTGTGTGGACAAATGAGGGTTAGTCAGACACAAATTTAAAAATATATTTTACATACACATGTGCATGTAGACATAAATATCAGGTTGCATTTTTTCAATAATAGGTTGCACTGGTGCATGTTTTATATAGCTAAGTCAAGCCCTGATACACATTTCACTTTCGAATATCATATTTCACAAATTTAAAGTCCAGTGAAATGAGATAATATGTCTGCATACTCAGTTGGTGTTTTTCTGCCACAAATTAACATGATCAGGCCATTTTGCTATCATAATGGTAATATGACCAGATTAGGCCATTTATAGACATGACAAGATGACATTAATCATGTATGATTTAACTACCGGTATGAACATATACAGAAAAATGTTCATGTCACCTGTTTTAAACTGGTCCACTAGCCTATATCAAAGTCTAGTTTCTATACACTAGGCTTTGATATACCGTATTTAACGTAATAAGCGCCCCGCTCTAATAAGCGCCCACGGCGATATTTGCTCATATATTGTCTAGCGAACAATCCCAATTAGCACCCCTTCCGATGAATCAATGTACACAAGACCTATTTTAGTCTGTCTTACAGACCCTGATACATTTATATCAACTACAGCCCATGCAAGTCTATAATGTTTGGCAAGTCTAGATTACTGCAGTATCTGAAAATGAAGAGAATCACTGGGCTCCCTTTTTATTAGATTTTTATTAAGATAACTGAACAACTGTTTTTTTCTGTATGATATGTTCATTTCAGAGACTATATGTTAGTCTAGACCTATTTATTCGCGTATAATACGCACTCGTGTGTTAAATGCACCCTTAATCATGGGCAATTAAATTCTAGAAAAATATATCTGTCATATATAAACATTTCAGGCTGTCAGCATAAACCAACTTTCAACTCTGTTTTTTTTCACCAATATAATATTCTAATAAGAGCCCCCTGGGCGCTTATTACGTCAAATACGGTAAGTTAGAGGACACCCTTGCCTCTGGAAGATGGTATTGAACATGCAGATGAGTGGACACTGACTGTACTGAGTTGAACCTGAGAGGAGGTCACTTAATGGGACAGACTGTAACGAGAGATTGTGTGATCAGTGACGCTTAAGCTGCGATAGCAGTGAGCAGAGCTCCAGATAACTTTTTGAGCAATTGTTTTTACTCTAGGGTTTCTATTTTGATTGGGTTATTAGATATTTCATTGGGGAACCAAAATGTTTTCACTAATCTATGCAACACTCTGTTGGGTTTTTTCCCAAAATTAGTGAACATTTTAAGATTTAAATAATAAAAAAAAAAAAGATAAATAATGTTTTTGATGTACATAACTGTTATAAATATATAGGCTCGGAGAGTAAATTAGCTCGTAATTGTTTTTCGGAAATTAGCTCCTTTGAACGCATGCTGAAAAAGCTTCATTGGGTATTTACGCGTGCTGTTTTCATAATTTGATTTTTTCATTTAATGGTTGTGTTTCCGTACGCATGCTAATTTAAAGTAACTGGGTTTTGAATATTTTAGGGGGGTATTTTACGCAAATACGCTGCTTATCTGTATCTCTGAGTGAGTGAGTGAGTGATTTGGATTTAATGCCGCTTTTAACATTATTCCAGTTATATCACGGTGTGTCAGCTTTGGGAGGAAAAGTCCAAAGTGATGCAGGTCTCAGAGATTTACCACTTCGCTGAAACCCACGAGTACGGGTATGGTGCTGACAAACCTAGAAACATAATCTGGGCAAACCCAGCTCCTGGTGAGGTTTACCCATGGATGGATGGATGGATTGTTGTGTGCATGCATATATGTATGTGCATGTGTGGTGGGGCGTGTGTGTGTGGCGTGTGTGTGCGTGTGTGTGTGTGTCGTGTGTGTGTCGTGTGTGTGGTGTGTGTGTGTGTGTGTGTGTGTGTGTGTGTGTGTGTGTGTGTGTGTGTGTGTGTGTGTGTCAGTGTGTCATGTGTGTGTGTCTCTGTGTGTGGCATGTGTGTGTCTCTGTGTGTGTGTGTGTGTGTGTGTGTGTGTGTGTGTGTGTGTGTGTGTGTGTGTGTGTGTGTGTGGCGTGTGTGTTTGTCATGTGTGTGTGTCTGTGTGTGTGTCTGTGTGTGTGTGGGGGGGGGTGGGGGTGGGGGTGTTTAGGTGTGTGTGTGTGTGCGCACATGCATATATGTGCATGTGTGTGTATGTCTATGTTGTTTTGTTTTTTTATTGGGGGGGGGGGGGGGGGGGGGGGCGGGGATCATGCAGGGAGGTGGGCGGGGTCAAACAAGACTCCACCTCTACGCAGGGTGTTTAGGTCAAGCTGAACCAGCTCTGTCACAAATTGATAACATTTCCCTGTCCACTTTGTTTAACCACAAACACACTGCCCCACTGTCCGACATTGATTCAAATAGGATGCAGTGAATTCATATGCATTGCCAACTAGTAGACACAGCCAACTCGTAGACACAATTTATGGTGAATTCACAGAAAAAAAGGGAGTGAATTTGCAGCCATTTTTTTTCCATATTAGAACTGTATAAATAATATTAATACTTTAATAGCAGAAAATAAGATAAAAGACTATATCAACATGATACAAGATAACTGTCAAATCTTGCATATTGGATTGGTGAATAATAAATCACATACTTAATGTTATTTTAAAATTTGTAATACATTTAAAAATTCAATATTACCTAATACAATAATAAATCAATATTCAAGTCTATTTCCCAATTGTTTTGCTTTGTTCAATGTCAGTTTTGTTTACAAGTGTCTACAGATTCTCCATGGCTAAGACTTTTTTGGTTGCAATCCAGTTCACCTCAGCCATTTAAATATAGAATACCTTTTTATGGTAACATATGTTTTTGTGCTGTTGTAAATTTGTCATCCAGGTCTGTAGTAAAACAGTTTTCAGGTAAACAGTGAAGACTTATTTATTTACTTATACATTGAATAGGGACGTTATATGTATGGTTCAAACAGTTCATATTCCCAGCTGGTTGAAAAGATATATATATAGTTACTGTAGTGTACTTACTTTGAGGTCTATTGCCCGCGAAGGCTTGGCATGCTTACGACGACATCTGTGAGTGTGATTGTGAAGTGATCGCCGATAGGATTATCGGCTGATTAGAGCTGATTAGAGTTCAAATGAACGGATAACTGTTTTCTGGATAGACACAGTGTTCATTTACATCCTACATAGTCTACAAAGCAGGGTCGTTATACACACGTGACCCCATGCGTTGGTATACAGGTAACAAAACAAGTGTGTCACCTGACATGAAAGTTCAACTTCCTCGTCATGTTGTCCTTCACTATACCGCGCCCTAAAACGGGGGCTTGTTTTTGAGATTATTCATTCCTGTTTTTTTAGCTGTTCCGTTGTAGCGAACATGTGATTTATAATTGGATCAATTCATCAGGATGAATTATCATATGGAAATAAAAATAAGCATGATAACAGAGACCATATAATAATAATAATCTATTATATGGTCTCTGATGATAACGACACATGTCGATCAACTAGTGGTGTACGTATTTTTTCAATGACTATCTCAAAGAGGCACATCCCTCAACAATATTCCAGCAAAATAACGGCGGTCTGTAATCCACGCAATTGAGACACGATGACATGTATCAACCAATTTAAGACAGCGAGCCTGACCGCCCGATCCCGTTAGTCGCCTCTTACGACAAGCTTAGTCGCCTTTTACGGCAAGCACGGGTTGCTGAAGACCTATTCTACCCTGTTCACGGGTCTTTTGGTAACCATAAAATAGCTTAGATCCAGTGCATGATAGCTCTGGTTCATGCTGAAGGTTAGGTATTATTACCCATATGGGCTCAAATATGCAGTTAATAACTTTGTGATATTTGCACATTGTGCAATTAGTGATTCCACATTGTGCAATTAGTGATTCTCGAAGATGATTGGTCAGTTGAACAAAGATCAATTTTCATTGGACAACGGATCTATTTTTCTCTCATCCCATTCATTCACAAATCAACGCCTTTCCCTTCAGATGTTTTTGGTGCTACAATCTCACTGATTCGAGATTTTATGTTTAAGACAAAGTTAAAGCTCGGAACTTAAAACACTAATTTCAATCGTGACATATATTTTCCGTAATCACTCGTACCGCGTGGGTTATTCTATAATGATTGCTCTAGGGACTGGTCACTCATTTGAGAGAGGAGGGGGGGGGGGGGGGGGGGGGGGGTTGGATCACACGACTATATTAGCACAGGTCCTTTTCTGACCCGGAATCCAAACTAAGAACCATACTTATAATTAATCTGCAAGAGTGCATTAACATTGCCATCTGCACTGTTTTGTTTTTGGGTTGTTGTTTTAAAACTCCGCACTCGGCAATATTCCGGTAGATTGTAAATAATCAAGTCTGGACCAGATAATCCAGTGATTAGAATCATGAGCATCGATCTATACGCAATTGGGATACGATGACATGCATCAACCAAGTCAGAGAGCCTGACCACCCAATCCCGTTAGTCCCCTCTTACCACAAACATGAGTTGCTGAAGACCAATTCTAACCCGGATCTTCACGGGACCTGTCTACACTGTATAAGCCAACGGAAAGGTCACTATAAGAATCTATTAAACAAGGTCTTAAATACATTATCTATAAAAGATAAAACAAAATCGTATATTTGTCAAATATGCTTGTTAATAATAAAAAAAAGCCACAACACCATCGGTTTCTCAAATGTAACCAGCATGCAATGCAGAAAGATATTGTTTTTGACACATGGAATATAATACGGGAGTTATTTATTATTCGAGATACCTTATTCGACATAATAAGCGCCCCGCTCTAATAAGCGCCAACAGCGATTTTTGCTAATATATTGGCCAGTGAACAATCCCAATTAGCACCTCTTCCAATTGATCAATGTACACAAGACTTATTTATCCGCGTAAAATACGCACTTGTGTGTTATATGCACCCCATATCACGGGCAATTAAATTCTGCAAAAATATATCTGTCGTGTCTAATACGCACAGACTTTTCTTTTGTATCATTTCAGGCTGTCAGCATAAACCACGAAATTTACGATCTTTTAACTCTCTTTTTTCACCAAAATTTTATTCCAATAAGAGCCCCCTATTTCTAATTTTGAGAGCGCCCTCGGCGCTTATTATGTCGAATACGGTACCTAACAGTGAGTAAGTGAGTGAGTATGATTTTACGCCGCTTTTAGCAATATTCCAGCAATATCACGGCGAAATGGGCTTCACACATTGTACCAAAGTCGGGAATCGAACCCGGGTCTTCGGCGTGACGAGCGAACGCTTTAACCACTAGGCTTCCCGACCGCCCCCGGTACCTAACATATGTCACTAGGACGTATGGTCTAAATTGCCTGTGCTTAATATCTTTACATCTGCACAGCTGCGTTCGCACACCTGTTCACCTGTCTGGCTGATAGTGCGTATCATTAACAATAACATGCACCAGTCTCTCTTTATAAACTGTCTGGTTTCCCATACTTAACCTGGCCTGATCCATAGTAAATTATCAATTAAATATGTATTAATCGAACAAATGGAAATCGTGATTACAAAAATGCTTTGTCATTTTTAGCTCACCTGACTTAATGTTTGTTTGTTGTTTAACGCCATACTCAGCAAATTTCCAGCTATATGACGGCGGTCTGTAAATAATCGAGTCTGGACCAGACAATCCAGTGATTGACTTCATGAGCATTGATCCACGCGATTGGGGCACGATGACATGCATCAACCAAATCAGCGAGTCTGACCACCCGACCCCGTTAGTCGCCTCTTACGACAAGCATAGTCGCCTATTACGGTAAGCATGGGTTGCTGAAGACCTATTCTACCCCGGGTCTGTCCCAAGGGGAATATGGGTACGTAAAGTTACTGGTTATGATATCGCAATACTATTTCAAGCGTAAAACTATCACAATGATATAGCAATAAAACTTTTAACCATCGCAGTTCTTACAATGTTTCAAGGTCAATATTCAGGTGTCATTTGAGCAGACTGGCAGCATCCTTGTCTGCATCACTTCAGTGATAGCAACATGTTGACTTCTAAGAGTCAATTCTCCTCAAAAGCAACATATTAGTGCTTAGTCAAATGCATGCAAATACACCGAAAATAACGATTCTAATATATTCGGGTTGTCACCTGATTTTCAATATCTGCGAGAATTGGTCCTCAGTAACCTATGTTTGTAATAAGACGGCAAACGGGATCGGTTGGTCACCTATTCTATTTCGGATCTTCACGGGTCTTAAAGTAATATATCATGGCTTGTTTGTCCGACGTCAGTCGTCCATTGCCTGCCGTAGACATCTCAGTTACCAATGAGCCAATGACGCTGAAACTTTACTTGCGTATTTCCACCAATAATGGCAACCCAATTCAATTTTCAATCCAGCTGCTTCGGCAATTTTTGAAACACCTATTTATGACTCTTATCAGACCAAATGTAATAACATATACAATTGATAGTTTATCATATCACTATAAACTGTTGGATCATTAATACAGTAATGAATATATATGGAATATATATATATGTGAATATCACTTAATAATAATGTTCTGCAATGAAAATGGATATTAACTTTGTCAAAACATTAATAAGCCTAAAAAAAACACAGCGAAGATAGCGTTCCATTAATATTTATTGACGAATAAACACTTTGGCAATTACGTATTTTTACGGTGACACGAACATAATTTTGGAAACAACAGACTGATTGTTTCTGTCCTTTTTGGAGTGGAGGTTTTTTTGTGTGGTATGTTTTTAATCACAACTTGTGTGAAATCATATACAAACATCACATTGTCATTTTGTTGTTAAGGCGACACTAGGATATGACTCATAGGCAGCTCTTTGGCTGCAGCAGGTACATATGAAGATCCGGGGTAGAATAGGTCTTCAGCAACCCATGCTTGCCGTAAAAGGCGACTATGCTTGTCGTAAGAGGCGACTAACGGGATCGGGTGGTCAGGCTCGCTGACTTGGCTGAAGCATGTCATCGATCCCAATTGCGTGGATAGATGCTCATGATGTCATTCACTGGATTATCTGGTCCAGACTCGATTATTTACAGACCGCCGTCATATAGCTGTAATATTGCTGAGTGGGGCGTAAAATATACAAAAACAACCACACCAACATAATCGAATCTGGATCAGACAATCCAGTGATCTTATTGTTAGCAATGATCCACATCGTCTGGATATTCGGCAGTTTTGCCAGGTTACTTTATTTCTTTCCCACTGTATATTTCTTGATCATCAGTGATACTAGTACGTTACTACTATTTGTAGTACGATGCTGAATTCATTTTTATCACGATCAAACATAGTCCTTTCCCCAAAAAATAACTACACAGCAGTCATGTTTATTTGTTTGTTGTGCAACAGCTCAGTTTTTATAAAATCTGAACCGGTGATTGATATTATGACAATGTCCTACGCCTATAGAGTTTCCTACGACCAGCAATGGTTGCTGTGAACCTTTTGTTACCATGCACCCTCGCGAAAGAAACACGGTGAGTGAGTGAATTGGGTTTAACGCCGCTTTGATCAGTATTCCAATTATATCATTGCGTGTCAGCTTAAGATGGAAGGAAAGCCTGAAGTGATGCTGGTCTCAGAAGTTTATCACTTTGAGCACGGGTATGGTTCAGACCTAGAAACATAATCGTGACGATCCAGGATTCGAACCCACGACCAAGTGCCCAAGGGCGGCAACTCTGCAGCGAGAATCGGGGCGCCTTAGACGACTGGGCCACCCGTGCCCCCTAAGGACGGACACGTAGACGATGCCCATGCTATCATAACGGCATATTGAATGAGTAGTGTGTTATAATTTATCATCCAAAACTGGCTCTCACAGGAAATATCACTTGGATGAGATCAAGCGATATCTACACTGTCGCTGCAATGAAATTGCATCACAATGCTTTGCAGACCATTGTGACGTCACTGGTTCTCATGACGTCACAATCAAATGGCATCACTAATGGCTCTGCTACTGAAGCTGTTAGCAGACACTGCTAATTACTGTCTACAAACTGAAAAACTTTGAAGAATGATGTTGGATGATAAATAAAATCACTGATCGTTGATAAAAGTGGCAAAAATCCTCGGCAAGCCTCGGAATTTTTACACTTTTATCAACTCGTGTTGAAATACTTGATATCAAAAGACTCTTAGGTGAGATTCTCTATATACGAAATCATATCTCTCTCGACAACAGAGTTGTAAATACTTTTGCACGCTGTGTGTATTTGTCTAGCAGGACATAACCGTTATCTCCCAGGTGCTTTGTCACGGGGTAATTAGTTTACAATATAGAACCAATATTGACCTTTACCATTCAAGATCGTCTGATTTATAAATCAACATTAACACGGAGTTTTTATTGCATTTTAATGTTTATACTAAATAAGTGTCCGAATTAAAGAGTCTTTGGCAAGTTTAAATATAGCTATATATAGACGTAATAATAATAGTCCGGTAAGCAGGATTTCCGGACTTACAGGGTTTCCCTGTTTATGTATACGGTTCTTAATTGTTCCTTTTAGAGACACCAGAACACGTTTAATAAAACAAGCAATTTCATTTTATATCTATACCCCCCCCCCCCCCCCCCCCCCCCCCCCTTCTCAGCACTAGCACTCATCCACTTTGAGTGAAGATAATCGAAGGATCTTTAATACCACGAAATTAATTATTATATTATCTTATTTCAGGTACCATATGCCGTTCCAGGTTTTGACATTGTGAATAGCATATTAATAAAATGAGGGCGTAAATTTATCGACATCATAAGCATGCTATCTCAACGTTATTAATCATAAACGATATCATATTTCATCCATAACATCATCACAAATGGCCGACATACACTTCCAGTATAACACAACTGACGGAAAATACAACACAGTTCTCACTCACCTGGCGGTTCCTTTGATATAAATAATTACAGGTGATACAGATACAGATGTCTCGATGTAGGCCACGTACGAGTGTCGGAGAATGTCTTGATATTCTTTATCTGTTGCTGATTGTCGCTAACTTGACCATCCAGTACTTTGCATATCATGGACGTAGGCCGTGATTTGATCACATGCTATAACCGCTGTCACTTGATACAAGCGAGAAGGCACGTGACGTCACGCCCAGTGTGGGCGTGGATCCCGCCAGCTTCTACCCGTATTGTTTCCCGCATGTGTATTTAAAACTTGCACATACTATGTTTGGACAAGTGTAGAAAGATAAGTTGTTGCCATGGGGAATTATGATAAATAATGACAGCGTGTTGTGACGTAGCAGCACGTCGCTTTCACATATGACTATTTCACCTCATGTTGGGTGTTGATAAAGACCAAACTAAGTCGACAGTTGTTTGTATATTTCGGTTTACGGATTCGAAACCAATAATTCCAATCTCAGAAAAATGAAATAAAAAAACGTTTAAATTTATTTATATTTCCACACTAGTCTATATTTTGGTGAAAATAATGATACAACTGCAATCACTTTTCACTATTTAACGATGAAACCTAATTCTTGATCAGGCAGACAGACAGGCAGACATCATATTCGGTATTTAAGGCAGCATGGTCCATTGTACAATCGACAGTTACGTGATTTATATGATATACAAAAACTATCCGACAAAATGTTTTAGCACTTTGACAACTGAACTTTTAACATCAGAGTTATTGGATTGTATAAGACTTTAATCAGTAACATCTTGTTATTAGGAATATTGTTAATTCTCCCCTAATTGACAGCTTTTAACTTCTCTATTTTCATATCTACGTCTAAGATTTACAGTGAAATTGTGTAATGACACTTATTTTCATCTAGCTTACTATATGAGTGTTTTGTATTAGACCTATTTATTTTTCCCCGTGAAAATTTGGGTTAGAATTGGCCTTCCGCAACCCATGCTTGTCGTGAGAGGCGACTAACGGGGTCGGGTGGTCTGGCGAGCTGACTTGGTTGATGAATGTTATCATGCATATAGCAATCGATGCTCGCGATGACATTCACTGGATTCTCTGGTCCAGATTCGATTATTGCCAAACCGCCGCTAGAATATTGCTTTAAACGAGATGTAAGACGCCATTCTGTGGATGTTGATCTTGGGGGAACAACTCTAAGTTTGATTTCTATCAGCTGACGAACAAAAGATCTAAATACCTAACAGTTGTATATTTATCAATTCGGAGCAAAACATGCGTGAGTGAGCGGGGGAGCGGGGGAGGTTAAACGCCACTTTCAACAGTATTCCAGTTATGTCACGGCGTGTCAGCTTAATGTGGGAGGAAAGCCCGAAGTGATGCAGGTCTCAGACGTTTACCACTTCGGTGAAACCCACGAGCACGGGTATGGTGCTGACAAACCTAGAAACATAATCGGGGCGAACCGGGATTCGAACCCACAATCATAGGTTTCTGGCGTGCCCAAGGGACAATCTCATTAAAATCTGATTTTCCTTCTCGCTGTAGTTATACTGGAATGGATTGTCGTTACTACCCTTGTGTGTACATAACAGACTCCTCCACTCCGGTATCACTACATCTGATATCTACTCTACTGTATAAACTTGTCAACCATACCCTGTATATCACTTGGTTGATAACGGTGTTAGAACCTACACCGAAACGTCGATCTTAATTGAAATAAAGAAGTTGTTCATCCATAGATTCTTGTCCTTACTTAGTACTCCAACTTCTAAATGCCTATCAAAGATTTTAATGAGATTGCAACACGGCACTGTGAATTGCGGCGCTTTAGACGACTAGGCAACCCATGCCTTCATTTCGGTGTTGAAGTTACAGAAGAACCTGTTCGCCCGGAAAGTATTCGACAAAAGGACTAAGGGAAAGCGTACGACAAGAGAGATGATTTTCCAATCGTGAGTTTCCCCCGAGCAATATACCATCAGCTAGAGCTCAATGCGTCCACCTTTCTCGTTTGGGTACTTCATAGCATCTACATTGTATTCAAATTTCACGGAAATGAAACATTTTGCTTTCAACTGAGTGTTTAAATCAAAGGATTGCATATCCAGGCTCGGTGACTCGGTTGATACATTTCAGCGTATCCCATTTAAGCAGATTCTTGCCCACAATATCAATCAGTGGATTGTCTGGTCCAGACTAAATTATTTACAGACAGCTGTTATATAGCTGGAATATGGCTGAGTTAGACAACACAAAATCAAATAATCATTGGTCGCCTTTTCCGACCAGCATTTGCTGGTGGGGACCAATTCTCACCGGAAAGTCCCACTGGACAAAATACAAAATGTATTCAATCTAAAGAAGTATCCGTAATTCTTTGTAGTTTTACTAAGCGCCTTAGCATTACCCGACTCCGAATACCGGATCAATGTGCCTTCATTCTCGACTCCCTGGGATTCTCTGTCCAATTTAAGTTTGATTTTGAACTGCAATCAACTACAGCTCTTTACAAATACACGCTACAAAAGTCAAAGACTGACTCGGTGTCTTGGACCAGTGGCCAAAGTGCTCACTTTCGAGGATCAAATGGGAATCATACACTTCTCAAAGTTTTTGCGGATCAAGTCCCAGTACACAAACATTGCGGAACCCCTAAAGGACCTCAATTTCATAATGAACGCACAGAGGCATGCCGTTATGGGCACGAGGTGCTTGAAAACCTGTTTTTGGAAGTGTCGTGACAGTATCGTTGTTCATTATTATTAGAGAGCACAACAACATTTGCTACTGAGGATTGTAACATATGAATGCACTTATGCCAACTCAGGATCAAAGACGTCGTTTGACGACCGAAGATTCTGCCACAACACTCAGAAATGACCTGCGGAGCGCCAGTGGGGGTTGACGTTTCTACTCAGAAAGTATGTAATCGTCCCCTTGAGGCTGATCACGGAGGGCAAGAATTCGCATCCCACTGATCCGATATCACAGGAAGGCACGTTTGGATTGGGCTTAAAGATAACGTCAACTGGACAGACCAGGACTGCGCTCCAGTACCTTACACTTGTGAGTCGAGATACTGTCTGGACTTCCCAGATCGTCGTGCCCGAATATTAAAGGATTCCAACGTAACCTAACATGACCGCCATGGAGGGTCTCAGTGGGGTGGGATCAGTAGAGCTGGAAGAACCGATTTCCATGTCCTACAGCAGGGCACGATGACAGGTGTGTGCTACAGGGATGACATTCTGGATGTGTACGTGAGACTGTGTGCTGGTGTAATCGGACCTGACTTCATCCTCAATGACGATAACGCAAGACCAGGTGCGTTGCTACTCAGATCTGGAGACCATTGTCCGCATGAAGTGGCCAGACCACCTTATCGGAAACATATGTGGAACGAGCTGCACATCGCCCTCTCACGACGCCCGGTCCTTCCGGCAACTCTACAGGAACTCGGCAATGTTCTTCCTGAAGAGTGGAACAGTCTTCCCATGGCAACCATCCAGACACTTTTAGGCAGCATGAGACGATGATGCCAGTCTGTGATCGCATCACGTTGATCACATAGCCGCTACTGAGAGGTTGGGTCTTTTGGACAATGAATTTGTTTTTGTGATTTTTTACGTTTTAGGTTTGGTCAGATACTCTCATTAGGTTTGGTCAGATACTCTCATTTTGACGGACACGTGAAAATCCGGGGTAGAATAGGTCTTCAGCAACCCATGCTTGCTGTAAAAGGCGACTTTGCTTGTCGTAAGAGGCGACTAACGGGATCGAGTGGTCAGGCTCGCTGACTTGGTTGATGCATGTCATCGATCCGAATTGCGTGGATTGATGCTCACGATATCAATCATGGGATTGTCTGGTCAAGACTCGATTATTTACAGACCGCCGCCATATAGCTGGAATATTGCTGAGTGCGGCGTTAGTGAGTGACTGAGTGAGTTGGGTTTAACGCCGCTTTTAACAGTATTCCAGTTATATCACGGCGTGTCAGCTTAAAGTGGGAGGAAAGCCCGAAGTGATGCAGGTCTCAGACGTTTACCACTTCGGTGAAACCCACGAGCACGGGTATGGTGCTGACAAACCTAGAAACATAATCGGGGCGAACCGGGATTCGAACCCACAATCATAGGTTTCTGGCGTGCCCAAGGGACGCAACTCTGCACAGCGAATCGCGGCGCCTTAGACGACTGGGCCACCCGTGCCCCCCGAATGCGGCGTTAAACAACAAACCAACCAAATCATTTTGACGGGTGATCTAGCAGGTTGTTGGTCACCACCTTTTAATGTGGTGATCCTTAGCAAACCTTTAGTAGTGCCTGTTCTTGGTTTCATCCGCGTACCCTAAGCTTGCATATTGCTAACACTGCTTAAAACAATATCCACAACCTCACAAACTATTCGTGCTCGAATACAAGGTTACTCTGATATAGCCATATATATCACACACGTTCAAATGATCCTATAACATCCGTTATCATAACGTGTTGTGGGCAGCTGTGCACAGACTGGGGTTTTTGTTTCCGTCTCACTGTTACATGGAAGTGGGAGTTACATAAACACTCATTAATGAACCCACTGCCCTATCTGCACGAACGTGCGTGAGAATGTCCCGAGATGGTTTCAAAGCAATTAAACTCAAATCTGTTGTTTTTTTCTCATCCACTGTTCAGGAATAAAAGAAAGTAGTTATATGTTTTTCGTTGTTTGGCTGAATCAAAATAAGGAGTGTTTTGATAGTCCAGACAGGCCCCTCCTGAAGATACGACTTGTCTTAGAAACAATCCCACGACTTGTCTTAGCAACCAATCTCACGACTTGTCTCAGCAACCGATCTCACATCTTGTCTCAACCAAGCTCAAGACTTGTCTCAGCAACCAATCTCACGTCTTGTCTCAACCAAGCTCAAGACTTGTCTCAGCAACCGATCTCATATCTTGTCTCAACCAAGCTCAAGACTTGTCTCAGCAACCTGTCTCACATCTTGTCTCAACGAAGCTCAAGACTTGTCTCAGCAACCGATCTCACATCTTGTCTCAACCAAGCTCAAGACTTGTCTCAGCAACCGATCTCACATCTTGTCTCAACCAAGCTCACGCTTTGTCTCAGCACCCAATTTCACGACTTGTCTCAGCAACCGATCTCACATCTTGTTTCAACCAAGCTCACGACTTGTCTCAGCAACCGATCTCACATCTTGTCTCAACCAAGCTCAAGACTTGTCTCAGCAACCGATCTCACATCTTGTCTCAACCAAGCTCAAAACTTGTCTCAGCAACCGATCTCATATCTTGTCTCAACCAAGCTCAAGACTTGTCTCAGCAACCTGTCTCACATCTTGTCTCAACCAAGCTCAAGACTTGTCTCAGAAACCGGTCTCATATCTTGTCTCAACCAAGCTCAAGACTTGTCTCAACAACCAATCTCACATCTTGTCTCAACCAAGCTCACGACTTGTCTCATCAACCGATCTCACATCTTGTCTCAACCAAGCTCAAGACTTGTCTCAGCAACCGATCTCGCATCTTGTCTCAACCAAGCTCACGACTTGTCTCAACAACCAATCTCACATCTTGTCTCAACCAAGCTCACGACTTGTCTCAGCAACCGATCTCACATCTTGTCTCAACCAAGCTCAAGACTTTTCTCAGCAACCGATCTCACATCTTGTCTCAACCAAGCTCACGCTTTGTCTCAGCACCCAATTTCACGACTTGTCTCAGCAACCGATCTCACATCTTGTCTCAACCAAGCTCACGACTTGTCTCAGCAACCGATCTCACATCTTGTCTCAACCAAGCTCAAGACTTGTCTCAGCAACCGATCTCACATCTTGTCTCAACCAAGCTCAAAACTTGTCTCAGCAACCGATCTCATATCTTGTCTCAACCAAGCTCAAGACTTGTCTCAGCAACCTGTCTCACATCTTGTCTCAACCAAGCTCAAGACTTGTCTCAGAAACCGGTCTCATATCTTGTCTCAACCAAGCTCAAGACTTGTCTCAACAACCAATCTCACATCTTGTCTCAACCAAGCTCACGACTTGTCTCAGCAACCGATCTCACATCTTGTCTCAACCAAGCTCAAGACTTGTCTCAGCAACCGATCTCGCATCTTGTCTCAACCAAGCTCACGACTTGTCTCAACAACCAATCTCACATCTTGTCTCAACCAAGCTCACGACTTGTCTCAGCAACCGATCTCATATCTTGTCTCAACCAAGCTCAAGACTTTTCTCAGCAACCGATCTCACATCTTGTCTCAACCAAGCTCACGCTTTGTCTCAGCACCCAATTTCACGACTTGACTCAACCAAGCTCACGACTTGTCTCAGCAACCGATCTCACATCTTGTCTCAACCAAGCTCACGACTTGTCTCAGCAACCGATCTCACATCTTGTCTCAACCAAGCTCAAGACTTGTCTCAGCAACCGATCTCACATCTTGTCTCAACCAAGCTCACGCTTTGTCTCAGCGCCCAATTTCAAGACTTGACTCAACCAAGCTCACGACTTGTCTCAGCAACCGGTCTCACGACTTGTCTCAACCAAGCTCAAGACTTTTCTCAGCAACCGATCTCACATCTTGTCTCAACCAAGCTCAAGACTTGTCTCAGCAACCGATCTCACATCTTGTCTCAACCAAGCTCACGACTTGTCTCAGAAACCAATTTCGTGTCTTGTCTCAGGAACCAGTCTCACGGCTTGTCTTAACAAACAATCTCACGGCTTATACAGCAAACAATCTCACGACGTATCGAACAGCAATCTTGCGACTTATTTAACGACCAATTTCACGACTTATCCAGCAACCAAACATTCAATCTGCATGCAAATCCCACCCGGACCCACTCGTATGTACAAGCGATCTGCTTCAACATACACTGACAATGCCTGTAGCCCCCAAGACCACTCTGTGGAAGTGGCTACCAGAAAAGTGCCAGCTTAAACTATGAAAATATGACCGAATACATGATACCGACATAAGCTCTGAGTTGTGCCCCTTGGCTGTGCCAGGATCAGCTGGTCGTGGGCTGGTCGCGACTCGATTATATAGAGACAGCCGTCATACAGCTGGAATGTTGATCAGTATTAAACAACAAATAGAACTCGTCCTGGCTCCTTTACAGTTTCACAACCTGCATCCTTTGGGGCCTCTTCCCAGGTCAGCTTGACACGAGGTGCAGCTCAGATACTGTCCAAAGCGGAGTTAAACCCAAATCACTCACTCACAACCGCCATTTGCCGTTTGATATAGTCCCCAACAGACACAGAAGGGGTGTTCCACTTTCCGGAAGTTCCATTTCGTTGATCACCGCAGTTCATCAATTCAGATGCACACGCGGAGTTCTGCACACGCATGATGTATGACGTAACGTTCTTTTGATATGTAAATTTCCAGACGCCATTAGTACTGTCTGCGTCTTTTCGCTAAACAATATGGGTGATTAAGGGAACTTATGTGGGCGAAAGGAATGTAATGTTTTGTCAAGCCCAGTGTCACAAATGTAATGGAATAACGCCAATTTAAGGCTAGTGTTTGTGTGCGTGCGTGCGTGCGTGCCTGCGTGCGTGCGTGCGTGCGTGTGTGTGTGTGTGTGTGTGTGTGTGTGTTTGTGTGTGTGTGTGGATTATCGCTGTTCAACAGTCTTTCAAGTAGAACGTTACTTGTTGTTACCCTGTCTGGCGTTCGGCATTAAGGGGCTAAAACAAGGACTGGTCGGCTCAGAGTCAGTATACTGTGTCTTAGTGAGGTATTCATGTTAAACTACGGCATGGTATCTCAGTGGGCTAGCACTATAAATCGGCATCAGTCCGGACTAGTACAAGCAGCCACGCCACGCTTCACGCACGCACGCACGCACGCACGCACGCACGCACTCATACGTGCATGCACATCGCTATAAAAGTGCAATAATCGTGGACGCGACGTTAAACCCAATTTCACCTCACCTCACCTCACTTCACATTACTTGCACTACCATACGTTAAGTGATTAATGGATGCTTCCCCTCAGAGAGACAACACACTTCCCAGACGGATGAACTCTTCGGAGATAAGCACTATGTTACATCTGGGTTGACATGTCATTTGCAGAGAAACATTCGTTTCTTGGAATATACTACATTTTATTCTCACGGAGGTCTGTTTCCGGCTGTTTGAGATTGGGATTTCAGCACATGCCCAGGATCGACCTCGTTGACATTGACCTGCTGTATATAGACGTATGTGTCTCACGTCTGAGATCGCAACCTTTCAGAACTAGACTATGCTGGCAGACGACAAATGGCTAGCCTAAAATGTCTTCGTGACACCAAAGTTTTGACCCGATGCCTGGATATGACATGATAGGAAATTATAACACATAACTACACTATCGTGAAGCAAAGCGTTTGGCCATCACCAACATATCGTGACCTGACGAGGCAGGCATGCATATACACTCTAATCGGGCTTAATGGAGCTTCTCTGGACCCAGGTCGTGTTGGATTACAGAACACTCGTGGTGACGGGGGAGTGGATGCAGACGTACAAAACACGACACCAGATTTATTGAATGTTTCAGAGGCTTCGTGGAGGTTCAAGAAGATCCTGTCCATTCCATGTAAATCTGTTCCAGGTATCTGAATGAAACTTTGTCTTTAAAGAAGCATGGCTCATAAACACATATATGAGTCTCAGTGAGCTGGAAGATCGTTCAGATGTGATCACCTATCAACGATGAATTAAAGCAACATCGGATGTTTATAGGTATCAGAAAGTCATTATGTGTGGGAATGGTTCGTATTTGTTTGAAACATTCAATTCCCACTGTGTAACCTCTGAGGATCTCGCCATCAACATCTGCATCGCTATAGCCGCTGTGTTCATTGTCGTCATTAACGTCATGGCCTTGGTGACGTTACGGAGCTGCCCCGACATGGACGACCCCTCCAACTACTTCATTACCAACCTCGCCGCGGCGGACGCCTTGACCGGGATATTTGTCCTTTACGACACCGTGTACAACGTTCTCCAGTTCAAGAACTACATCGAGTGTGTGGTGCGAGTTGGGTTCTTCGCCGCCGTCAATCTAGCTTCTGTTCTGAATCTTACAACGTTAACGTTAGATCGCTACGTCAAGATCACCTGCCCCTTTGCGTACTTACGTCACGTGTCATTCGTAAAAGTGAAGGTCATTGAGGGAATGCTGTGGAGTTTATCAATCATTGTCGGTTCTCTCCCTTTCTTTGGGTGGAGTTCGATGGACATTTCCAAAGTGTGCAGCGTCTTCGGGATTATGACGTCATCGTACCAGCTGTTCCTGATCTCATTGTTTGCCGTTCCCTTTGTCGTCATAATCTACGCTTACGTCAAACTAGTTATTATTGCACGTGAACACACTCGGGAGATTACGTCACTCCAGGGACCGAACGTTAGGGGCAGAAACATTCTCAAGACGTGGAGATCGGTGAAGACGGCGTTCATTATTGTCGGAGCCTACTTCATCTGTTGGATGCCTGTTGGTGAGTTGGAAAAGCGCAGCAGGTTATCAGGCTATCAGGGGTACTTTAGTGAGTGATTATGGTTTAACGCCGCTTTTAGCAATATTCCATCAATATCACGGCGGGGGACACCAGAAATGGGCTTCACACATTGTACCTATGTCGGGAATCGAACCCGGGTCTTCGGCGTGACGAGCGAACGCTTTAACCACTAGGCTACCCGGCCGCAACAAGGGGTACTTTAATCCTCATCTGGAGCCAATTTCCAATCTAGGTATTGTGTTATTGAGAGAAGGTAGGGTTGCCTCGTTGTTACGGAATACATTGTTTGTGTCCCCTGCCTTTATGCATCTTCCCGAACTAGGCTGGTATTATGGAGTTATATTTTGGCTGGACTAACGAGTCTATGCATAGTCCAGTCAAAATCGCGCAACGAAGTCGTCATCCAGTTCATAAACTGCCATACAGAATTCGGTCGCTTGCAGGATTTGCAAAGCATGTGCACCGACAACTCGGCCTCAACAGATATTTTGCATATCTTTTCATGTTTGTAATCAAGGTGCTCACGTGATTCCATGCACTTCACGATGTAAGACCCGTTTTATTTCAATATAGATCTTGATTATTTATCAGAACGTCTTGAGTGGGCGCCGCCATTTTATGTGAAGCAAATTTGATAAGAGATGTGGAATCTGATTGGTCAATAGGAGGGAAATATAAGGGACATAACTCGTAATAGTCACTGGTGGTGCTACGATCGAGCCCAGCAATTCCAGCCAAGTTCGGCAAGGGAGGTAACTGGACTTTTATAGTCAGTTAACTCCCTTGCCTCGTGAAGATGACCGTTATGGTGCTGGATTATCATCCCTCCGTAGAGAACCCAGCTTTGTCGTAGGCCAATCACCCTCATAAAAATGATATATATCGTTCTACGGTTGAGAATCTAGCTTTCGGATTGGCCAGTCACCGTTCTTAAAACAATAATTTATCCTTCCTCGGTAGAGAATCCAGCTTTCCGATGGCCAGTCACCGTCATCATAATAATAATTTATCATTCTTCGGTAGATAATTGGCAAGTCGCTGTCATTAAGAAACAAGTTGGTTGGCCGGTCTGTACGGACGTCATGACGTCAAGATTAATGTTTTATGTGACGTCAGTTGCATTCACGTCAATAGCTGACCCTGTTTTCGACTTACCATGCAGAAAATTCCGTTGACGGTCAATAGGTAGCTCCAATTGCCACACCTATATATTGCCATGTGAACACGTAATGATAAAGTCGCTACATGTTTCTACAGCGGAATGTACGAGATTTTACGAGATGAACGAGTTGACCGTGCCCCCTTAAACAAGGTTGATAGAAAACAGATCTCAGTTTGGCTTTGATGATATGTAGGGCCTAATGCTTCAAGATAGAATTAACTTTGAGATAAAAGGATTTCTAAACATAATATTTTGATGACACTGTGACATGACAGCTTGTTTTAGCAATATACTTCCTCTGGTGTATGTATGTAGATTATAAAACTCCGATGTAACGCGGGGCTGTAGGGGCACATGATGGTTAAAGCGATAAACTGGTTCCACTCTAGGTACGCGCCGCAAGCTTAGCTCTTTCGGAGATTTAGAGACCTTCCATTTGATATTCGTGTGTGTGTGTGTGAGGGGGGTGTCTGGGACTTTGATTGAATGGGTAAAATGAATGAAGCCCATTTCTGGTGTCCTCCACGTTGATATTGCTGGAATATTGCTAAAAGCGGCGTAAAACCATACTCACTCACTCCAGCAGTATTATACCACTATCACGACAAGATATTTAACAGGGGTAACTCTATATTCGATAACATGGGTATTAATTATCATTCTGTAGAAAAACATTCTGACATAGCACTGATTTTGTTTTTTGTATTTGTTTACATGTAACAATGATACACATGGATAGACCGCCTCCGTGGTCTAGTGGTAGTGCATTCGCGCGGAGAGCGGAAGGTCCGGGGTTCGATCCCCGGCCGCATCATACCAAAAGACGTTAAAAGATGGTACTTGTGTGGCAGGTTCATTTATGTACATAATTTTTAATTAAGATTTTTTAGTAAGTAGTAAGGTTATGTGGCCTTGTTACCATTTTAACTGATTAGTTTATTACGATATTTACATCATAAGAATATATTATTAGTTATAATATTAGTTATGTTTTATACCTTAGTATTTTATACCTTAAACATTCATTCCATAGCTCTGTAACGTTAAGTAAGCTTACTCTCAGTCTAACTTCCACTAATTGTCACACTGCATGCTTTTGACTTACAGCACGCTTTGCCCCAGCGCGCCCCGGCCCAGTCTATAGTCTTGTTGATAGGCCAAGCTTGCCATGGCTACAACAATGTTTGTTGTTGAATTTTGTTCAGGGGCAAAAACAAGAACTGGTCGGCTCGGAGTCAGTATGCTGTGTCTGAGTGGGGTATTCATGTTAAACTGCGGCATGGTATCTCAGTGGGCTAGCACTATTAATCGGCATAAGTCCGGACTAGTCCAAGCAGCCATACACACACGTCGCTATGTAAGTGCAATAATCTTGGACTCGATGTTACACCCCATTTGTGTGACGGAGTCCTTGCCAAGGCTATGTCTCCGTACTGTACCATTGCTGTATTTAAAAAAAGTTCAGTTTCCACTTCTATAGTTAATCTACTCCCTTGCCTCGGGAAGATGGTAAAAACTTGCAACATGGGTACAATGTGTGAAGCCCATTTCTGGTGTTCCCCGTCGTGATATTGCTGGCATATTGCTAAAAGCGGCGTAAAACCCCACTCACTCAATCACTTACTCACTCTAAGACTTGCATCACTTTGGGCCTTCCTCCCACATCAAACTGACACGCCGTGATATAACTTTTCAAAGCGGCGTTAAACCCAACTCTCTCACTCACTCTTGTTGTTGAACACACATGATAACTTTCGAGACGATGTCTAAAGTTTTGGCTCGTTCTTAAATAATGCAGATCCTGTCGGCCAAAGAAAGTATCCTTGTCACACACCCCTGGAAGACATAATTAACTGACCGGCAAAAGAAAGTATACACTTGAAAAGTGGATTTGATCCAAAAAATACAAACGTTATCAAGACGTTACCAGGCTGAAAAGAGTCGCCGAAACACTGCAAACCATTTCTTTTTTTTATTTTTAGCCACCATCAAACTTTATTTTGCACACACATTCGCATGTGATATCTGGGTATTAGCTTGCCATCTTATGTATTATTCCAGGTCTGTTCACGCTGCTGGTGCTGCTCACCAACATCCGGGCGTCTCTCCCGACGTCCCCAAACGTCGTCTTTACGTACCTCCTTGGTCTCGGCGTCCTCAACAGCGTCCTAAACCCCATCATCTACGCCACCAAGATCCCAGTGTTCAGGAAGCGCCTGAGGACCGTGTTCTGTGTCAGCAGGGTGGAGCACATCCACCAGATGTCTGTCAGATCCGCCGCGAGTCTGTTCAGAATGGAACCCAGCTCTCCCAGACGGCAAACAGCGACTTCTTTGAACGATGACCTTTCTTAACTTTGTAATGGCCACAGCTAAATAGCCAATATTACTGTGCAGGCAAGAGCTACTACTAAGCGTAATAGCTAAAAAGTCTAGTATTACTGTGTAGGCAAGAGTTACTAATTCCGTCCAACAGCTAAAAAGCTAATATTACTGTGTAGGCAAGAGTAATTGCTTGACAACGGCTAAATAGCTAAAATTACTGTGTATTACTTAAGGAGAGGTGGGGTGATATTGGGTTTAACGTCGCGTCCAAGATTAGTACACTTATATAGCGTCGTCCATGCACGTGTGTGTGTGTGTGTGTGTGTGTGTGTGTGTGTGGCTGCTTGTACTAGTCCGGAATGTCGTTGATTTTATAGTGCTAGCCCACTGAGATACCAATGCCGCAGTTTGACATGTTTACCACACACAGACACAGTATGCTGACTCCATGCTGACGAGTCCTTGTTTGAGACCCTTAATGCCGAGCGCAAGGCGAGGTAACATCAAGTGCCATCTTTTAACGTCTTTTGATATGACGCGGCCGAGGATCGAACCCCGGACCTTCCGCTCTCCATGTGAAAATGATGAGATCTGATTGGATCACGTGATCTTGATAAAATACGATGTTTCACACCTGGGAGGGAAAGAAATTTCTGAGCCGGTGAATAAATCACTTATACCCCGCCGCTAAGAAAACAGGATGCACATGGATATCTGAGCGGGAGAATAAATCCCTTATTCGCCGCTTCGAAGCCGCACGTTTTTTCGGAGTCAATGAAGTCTCGTGACACAGCAAAAGTTAACCTCAGCTCAATCGAACAGCTGTTTTCTATCTATCCCCCCCCCCCCCCCCCCCCCCCGCGGGACGCATAAAACCACATATACCACTCGTGGTACTACTACCGCTGATATTGACAGACGGGTTTAATGTGCCATAATATTCAAGTCAATAATCGAAGTCCCTTATTTCATGTGTGAGTAAGTGAGTGAGTTGGGTTTAACGCCGTTTTTTTTAACAGAATTACAGTTAAATCGCGGCGTGTCAGCTTAATGCGGGAGGAAAGGCCGAAGTGATGCAGGTCTCGGACGTTTACCACTTCGGTGAAACCCACGAGCACGGGTATGGTGCTGACAAACCTAGAAACATAATCGGGGCGAACCGGGATTCGAACCCACAATCATAGGTTTCTGGCGTGCCTAAGGGACGCAACTCTGCACAGCGAATAGCGGTGCCTTAGAAGACTGGGCCACCCGTGCCCCCTTTTAATGATGACTTCAACTTCACGATTCCTCACTTTTTAAATATTTTGTGATTTTTTCGTCTATTGGAGTCGTATAAAATTAGGGATACCACGTTACCTAGTGTTAAATATTTTGAATTTTCAAGGATTGTAAAATCAGCTGGTATTAATAATCCTTTTGTTTTGTTTATTGAAAGGCCATTTTTTACATTATTACCAGTACAAATACATAATTACGTTACCGATACATACGTTACTACTGATAAGGTGTGGATAGATAAACTTGACATAATTTGCAAGATAGAACACAAGGAAATAGAAATGGCTGAGCAGATACCGGGAGTAGTATCTGGTACATACGTTGCAGAAATACAGAGTGAGTGAGTGTTTGTTTGTTGTTTAACGCCGCACTCAGCAGTATTCCAGCTATATGACGGAGTTCTGTAAGTAACAGACAATCCAGTGATTGACATCATGAGCATCGATCCACACAGTTGGGATACGATGACATGCATTAACAAAGTCAGCGCGCCTGGCCACCCGATCCCGTTAGTCGCTTCTAACGACAAGCATAGTCGAATTTTACTGCAAGCATAGGGTGCTGAATCAACAGCAAAACAGTTTATAATACTGTGTTGGTCATTGTGTCAACTAACGTGGCAACAACAAAACAGTTTATAATACTGTGTTGCTCATTGTGTCAACTAATGTAACGACAGCAAAACAGTTTATAATACTGTGTTGGTCACTGTTTCAACTAATGTAACAACAGCAATACAGTTTATATTATTGTTTTGGTCATTGTTTCAACTAATGTAACAACAGCAAAACAGTTTATATTACTGTGTTGGTCATTGTTTCAACTGGTACAGCAACAGCAAGACAGTTTAAATTACTGTCTTGGTCATTGTTTCAACTAATGTAGCAACAGCAAGACAGTTTATAATACTGTGTTGGTCACTGTTTCAACTAATGTAACAACAGCAATACAGTTTAAATTACTGTCTTGGTCATTGTTTCAACTAATGTAGCAACAGCAAGACAGTTTATAATACTGTGTTGGTCATTGTTTCAACTAATGTAGCAACGGCAAGAGAGTTTACATTACTGTGTTGGTCATTGTTTCAACTAATGTAGCAACAGCAAGACAGTTTATATTATTGTGTTGGTCATTGTTTCAACTGGTACAGCAACAGCAAGACAGTTTATATTACTGTCTTGGTCATTGTTTCAACTGGAACAGCAACAGCAAGACAGTTTATATTACTGTGTTGTATTACTGGCAGTTGTTTCAACTGATGTGGCATCAGCAACGTGGATCATACATATCACTGTGTCGGTAATTGTTACAACTTCGGTGTGAGATAGTCATATTACTGTCTGTGTATGGATTACTAATGAAGTAGCAACAACTCAGTAGTTAATATTGTATATTCTCCTGTGAGCTCAATATACTTAATCCATAAACGTTTGTTGACTTAATTTACATATCTGTGAACACAAAATTTGGAATAAAATGCTTTTACTTCCTCTCCAACTATGCTAACACACATAAGGAATGTTTATACATGTCACTTTAAATTGCTAATAAGAAGCACATTTTTCATATTTTATATGTCATATGAAGCTAACATTTTCTGCATTACACTGGACAAAGAATAACATTTTTAGTCTCCTTAAATAATATGTATTTGAAATTTTACTTTTTCTGACTGCCTACCCTATAGTTTGCAATGTTTATGTCAGTGTCATAAGCCTTCTGTTGTAAAACTGTAGATGTGCTTTGAAAATAAAACATAAACGTATTTGCAAGGTTCTGCCTTGATTGTTTATGTTGACTACATTTGATATGTCATTTCCTGTCATCCTGTCAAAAGTGGGGATGTGAGTAACCTATAACAAACTGGGACGTGAGTCACCTATAACAAATTGGGATGAGAATCACCCATAAGAAGCTGGGATGTGAGTCACCTATAATAAACTGGGATGTGAGTCACCCATAACAAACATGGGTGTGAGTCACCTATAACAAACTGGGATGTAAGTCACCTATAACAAACTGGGATGTGAGTCTCTGGTAACAAACTTTGATGCAAGTCAATTGTCACAAGGTGGGATGTGAGTCACCTGTCACAAGCAAGGATGCAAGTCAATTGTCACAAGGTGGAATGTGAGTCATCTGTCACAAGCAAGGATGGAAGTCAATTGTCACAAGGTGGGATGTGAGTAATAGCTGGAATAATGCTGAGTGTGGCATTAAGCAACAAACAAACAAAACATAAACAACACCTAAACCTCAACCACATGTGAAGAGTTTATTCCTGACTAGACATACACAGCGTCATGCATGCTCTCATTCATTCAGAATGATTCATTTAAACTCCATACATCATCCCATGAAATAATGACTGTACAACTTGCAGATACACATATTTACTTGAATACACTATCTCATAAAAATCAGATCTTTGTGCTCGCTAGAGAGCACTAAGATCTGAACAAATGAGATTTCCTGACTACATGGACAATATGGCACCATCCCCTGATTACATAGCACTAAACTGATCATTGGTACCTCCCCTGCCCCCCAACGGTGTGTGTGTGTGTGTGTGTGTGTGTGTGTGCGTGCGTGCGAATACTACTCCGGTACCATCTTTTAACGTCTTTTGGTATGACGCGGCCAGGGATCGAATCCCAGACCTTCCGCTCTCTGGGCTGACGCTCTACCACTAGACCACGGAGGAGGTCTGCACGCAACAAGGGAACGGCCTAAGACCGATAATAATTATGGTGGGCTGTCATGTCACTGTAGATAGCAAAGAAAAAAATAATTGTGGTCTAAGGCCACATCAATCATTAGACCTTTTATTTTTATCAACCGATTTTCAAAATGCTTGGTGCAAAATTTGTGTCGGGCTAAAAAAAATCGTGTTGGTTCTCAGGCACCTTGCATCATCCTAAAGTCTGCCGTATGTTTTGTTTGTATTTCCACTTTCAATAAAAAAAATCCTAATTCTTAAAAACAATGCGATCCAATACAGCACAGAGTTACTTCCCTTTACACACGCACTGCTTTCCTGTGTATGTTGTGTTATGGTCATGGTAGCAATAGGAGTTTGTATGCTTGTTTATTTAGGGAGGTCCTTTCCCAGGTTGATGGTACACAACTGTTTATTTGGTAACATACTAGTTTGAACAAGCACAAAAAACAACCACCCACCAGCCCGCACTATATTTTCAAAAGTCTTTGCCTGAGAACCAATTCTTTTATTTTTTTAAGGCTATTATTGGTCGTATTGGTGGTGATGGTGGTTGGGGAGGCGGGGCTACAGACACATTGTCCGCAAATTACACCCTCAATTAACAATAGTAACACAGTGATCGAAGTGGATATTTTCTGTACATGTACAATGCACACTTTTGTTATTTATCGAGTAACATGATGTCACATGACTTGATAAAAGATGTCTGAACGTTGAAATGCGTATAACGAACGACTAAAATAAGAGCCCTTTGAGTTTATTATAACCCTAGTTTACTGTATTCAACAGTAGCATACTTTTAAGTTCAGATCTAATTTTCAACAGAGAGCAATTTTTGTTTCTCAGCTAACAATTTCTTATAATCTTCTCTGAGATTACCAAGTTTTAGCTTCAAGTTTGCAACTGTCACAGCTAAACCTGAAGCCTCTTGGAAACTCGACTGACTTCTCCTCAGAGCTTGTGGAACAAGCACGCCGAACCATTTTAATGGATCAACATGACCAGACTTCTTCTCTGAAGACTCGTCTTTGACGGCAGCAGACGAATCACTTGCAGAACCAATAGTTTCCACTTCAGGCGTGTCTCCATCAGAGAGTTTATTTTGAACATTTCTCTTGCGTAATGTTTCATCCTTTACAGAATCTTTTGAAGTCTTGACACTCGTTTTCAGAAATTCAAATTTAGTGTCTTTCTTTTCACCATTCACAAGAATGGTGAGGAGTGGATCCATCTCATCGGGCAGCTGGGTGGCGCTGACAGACTTGACCCCCATTGAATATCGGGCCCTGGACAAGTTCAGGAAGCCATCTCTCATATACTGCTCCAGCTTAGCCTGTTCCTGGTACACTTGGCCCAGGACGTCAAAAAAGTCCAGAAGGTTCTTGTCCAGCTTCTCACTGACTTCTTCTAGTTGCGTCATTCTGTCAACAAAGAGAAGTGGGAATGTATGTAAAAGCACAATCTCACTAAAATCTGTTCTTCTCGCTGCCGCTAAACAAAGAACTGAGGACATCCCATTACGGGTCACATCAGACCGACCTTTCGCAAACACTGACCGACCAATGGAATTACTGACAAGAAGTCGACATTAGCCAATCAGGAGGCAGCCTTCTCGTGCTTTACGGCACTTATTTCAAATTGGCGACTACGCTTCGAAACATATTTTGACAAATTCTCGCTTAAAAATTTTAAACCTGAACAAAAGACCATTCTAGAATGGCTAATATATGGTCTAGATTGTATAGATTCAGTCGTTAAGCCCGTAACTATCGTTTGGAATACCCTGTTTTAACGTTTTCGAGGCTGCATGATTAGAAATCACATCCTGACTGTCACTTTCATGATCTGGTAAGCGGCGCTCTGATTGGTTGGATGAAAGGTCGTTCTGACATGACCCCTAATGGCATGTCCTCAGATCTGTGTTTACCGGTAGCGAGAACTAAGATATGATTTTAATGAGATTGATAAAAGCATGACTAAGCTATCTTATGATAGTGGTGTAACTATCATCGTAAGTCATCAGTTATTACGTGAACTTAGGTTGAAGCTGATTTATGCTGTTTTCTTTGAACAGATTTGCGTTATAAGCATGATGTAAGATTGTTATTAGGTTGTAAGGAAATTTTTATCAACCAGAGGCCTATACTGCATAATTTGTTTTGGGTAAACAGTACATGGCTGCCATGTGCTTTTAACTCATGCAAAGACATTCTGTATTAAACCATGAACGAGAAAATATTTGTCCATCTCTTCATCTATTCCATTTCGTTGGCTTCAGAAGTTGGAAGGGGGATCCATGGGGGAAGCCCGAGCAGGGGCACATGATCAAACCTGTTACATGTAGACTAAGAAATATATGTTATCAGATAAGAAAATAGGGGGAAATGTTGCCATCTAGCATTTACTTCACACTATTAATCCCGTCAAGAGGTTAATATTACTGTGCTCTTCTATTACGATGCAAGTCTTTGACATTACCACTTCGGTGACACCCACGAGCATTAATATGGTGCTGACAAACATATACCGTATTCAACGTAATAAGCGCCCAGCTCTAATTAGCGCCCACGGCGATATTTGCTAACATATTGGCAAGAGAACAATCCCAATTAGCACCCCTTCCAATTGATCAATGTACACAAGATTTTTTATTCGTGTATAATACGTACTCGTGTGTTATATGCACCCTTAATTATGGGCAATTAAATTCAGGAAAAATATATCTGTCGTATATGAACAGTTCAAGCTGTCAGCATAAACCACGAAATTTATCTTTCAACTCTGTTGTTTTTCACCAAAATAGTATTCTAATAAGAGCCCCCTATTTTATTTTTGAGAGCGCCCTGGGCGCTTAT
Organism: Haliotis cracherodii; assembly: GCF_022045235.1. Taxonomy (NCBI): domain Eukaryota; kingdom Metazoa; phylum Mollusca; class Gastropoda; order Lepetellida; family Haliotidae; genus Haliotis; species Haliotis cracherodii. Next base: position 9,501,115 of record NW_027266279.1, on the reverse strand, counting down.
TACGTCGAATATGGTAAATATAATCTGGGCGAACCGGGATTCAAACTCACGGTCATAGGTTTTGATGGCCTAAGGAGGACAGTGGTTCAGCCACCTGTGCCCCTCAGTGCCAGCTTGAAAGCTAAAGAGTTAATTTACTTTAGCTACAGGACCAAAGACACTACCGTATTCGACGTAATAAGCGCTTAGGGCACTCTCAATATTAGAAATAGGGGGCTCTTATTAGAATATTATTTTGATGAAAAAGAACAGAGTTTAAAGATAAATTTCGAGGTTTATGCTGACAGCCTGAAATGTTTATGTACGACATATTTTTCCAGAATTTAATTGCCGATAATTAAGGGCGCATATAACACACGCGTGCGTATTATACAAGAATAAATAAGTCTTGTGTACATTGATCAATAGAAAGGGGTGCTAATTGGGATTGTTCACTAGCCAATATATTAGCAAATATCGCAGCGGGCGCTTATCAGAGTGGGGCGCTCATTACGTCGAATACGGTATTACACATATTAGTGCTTGTTGACCTATATGTGAATAGAGCCTGATTAACACTCATAAGGACAAATATTAAAATTCATGTGCACAAGCTCGCTAGTAAAAAATTGACAAAAAAGTATGGATATACCCTAGTTTTTGATTCAATATTTTGGAGGAAAAAAAAGAATTTGAATATCATTGGCAGAAAAACATTACACTGTACCCCGTCAGCAAATTCAGGTACATGAATGGGTGATAAGAAACTTGGTCAGTACAAATTTGAAATTCAAGATAGAAAGTAACCAGACATGTTGATTTACTGTTTAGGTTGTGTTTTTTGTTCTGCCAGGCATTGTTTTACATCCAGGGATGAAGATTACCTTGTGTATTTTCTCATAAACTAAGCCAGAATCAGCAATTAACTGTACACACGTTTTCTTGGAATCTACCGGTGATTCGGTTAAAACTTACCCAATGATATAACTTTGTGCGATTTTGATCCAAGGGTCGGGAAAAATTGTATCTGAAACTATTTTTTTAATCAGGAATAATATATTCCAATATAATGTTATTTTAGTTGCAGCTTTTACTATATATATTTAAAATAATAATAACCCTAAGCAGAGCACTTTGGTGCAGCTGATCACTATTGCCGGTTATATTTTTTCATATGGAAAAAGTTGACCAGTCAAGTCGAGGCTCTCGTGCATGTGATCGCGAGAACTACATGTTGACATAGAATTGTCAAGCTACAACAAACATGAATTTTAACTTATCAAAGTATGAACTATTCGGAACTACATTGAGTGGGCCATCTTTGGAAACACTGTTTAGAAGAGGTGAAATTGCTAACCCATAACATAACTGCCAGGTAACTCCAAAAATCATAAATAGAAACCTTACCAAAAGGATCAGAAAGCTGTGCTTCAACAGAAAGACATGCCTGACCCTAATGATCAGAAAGGGGAATATGATCGAAAAAGGGCAGAGCAAACGGTAACCAACCATAACATTAGTATTGAAGAGGCATGCAAGATCTTATTTTATCTGAATCCCACTTTATTTGTAGCCACTGCCAGACTATTAGGTGCGATATAAAAATCTGTTTGCCACCCAAGAGTACAAAAAAAACACTAGATAAAACTGAAGAAAAATTATTTACTATCGCTTAGCTGATCTCGCAGGACTCTTCGATCCTTAGTGTAAGTTGTGCTTGGGCTAAGGTAGGTTACTTCTCAACTCTTGGATCCTTGAATGACAATAGAACCGAACAAGTTTATAACTGCTCCAGGGGTAAGGGCTGGAATGAGTCCAATTTTACTACCCAGGTACCCAACTCCCTATTACCCAAACCCTACCTGGGTATCTGCTGTAGGTCTCAAGAGATAGGTCCAAAATGTCAGATTGGGAATAGTTTGACTGTAGCCCTGGCAAAATGTATTTAGATACTTGTACAAAACGATCTGGTCATGCATACACGGAAGTTGACAGGAGTTTTATCTTTAATCAAACATATAAAGTCAAAAGGAATGCATGCTTAGTCAGAAAGAAATGGGAACATTACTCACTCACAGTGTAACCATTGAGTTCTAAATATGTTTTGCCAGTAAACAATACATCACGAGACTAACCACGGGTACGGGTAGTTCTGTGGGTACCCGGGTTCTTCTCAGTACCCACCCGACGTGAGTACCCGAGTTACCCGTCCCAGCCCGAGTAACCTCTGCGACCACCGCAGATAAAACGAGCAGCTGTCGCTGATGTAAGAATAAAGGAAAAGTCAGTGTCGATGGGCTAACGTCATTGACTCATTTCAAGCTTGACAAAACCACGTAAAATGAAAAATACCCGTACTTGTTAAATACGAGCAAAGTGGAACTATCGGCATATCAAATCAAGTTATAACAACAATCCATAGCTGTGAACAAACTTACTTATCACTAATATCAGTTTCCTCAACATCAACAGGGATTTCCGCAAATAGGTATATTTAGAGTTATCCGCCCCTAACTTGATGTATGCAGAATTAAGATGCACTTTTTTCACTGGTCAATATTTATTTGATAGGACAACAACACTGTAAAAGAAAATCATTTTCTATAAAAACATCCATTTCTATGTCATTGATTTACTTTACATGCAAATGAAAACCATAATATATGTCATGCGATTTTTTAAAGTCAATATTTACCATAATTTAACCCGCAGCCAATGTGGAAATATGGCGGCTGATCCAACGTGTCTGTGTTGTTATTAATATTTGAAACGGAAAATTCAAAACATTTATGAATAATTTTCGACAATGGCTACGGAAAATCAATACTTATTCATTACGGATCTTCCAGAAGAAATACTGGAGATTATCCTTGCCAAATTATCCCCTTATCGGGATTTGAAATCCGCCAAACTTGTTTGTAAACAGTGGCATCGACTCGTGACAGGTATGGACACTTTCCTTGACACGAAAACAATGCTCAGATTCTTTCTATTCGTATTGTAGTTTTGTCACTGCGTCTCATATTAATGTTAAATACATGTCACACAAGCCTTCACTGAATATTTTCAGTTCACGTGCCTTATTATCTTTACACATCTTTCTTTCAAAAATATACGACGTGTGGTTGTTGTTTATCGCAAATAAAACACTGCATGGAGAATAAACCATGAGGGGTGCAACCCCGAGTGGTTTATTCTCCCTGCAGTGTTTTATTTTACGATAAAGAACTGCTGGTCAACGCAGATAAACATGATGGCGAAACGATTGCATCCAAAAGCGTATAGACATGACAATCAGTATTAGGAGAAATGGTACAGATGATCCACGTGATGATTGTGAGAATATGCAGGAAACACCAAACTGAACCCACCTGTTCATAATATTGACTTGTCTGACATTTCATGGTCGTTGGTTTATTCTCATGGTTTTTCATATTTATTCTCCTTGCAGTGTTTTATGGTACGATAAACAACAACCATGAGTCATTTATTTCTTAAACAAAGATATGTAAAGATATTTGGGTACACAAGTTAAAAGACTGAGCCCTGGTTTTGTTTGTTTCAGGTGTCACTCAAAAGCTGTATGAGAACTTCCAGCAGTGCATCAAGACATCCAGTGTTGCATGGACTCCCTTCCAGGCCGAGGCAGGTCCCACCATCACGGAGCGCTACTCCCACTGCGCCTGCTACTATGACAAGTCTCTGTATGTGTTTGGGGGCTGCACTTCCACCAACACTACCTTCAATGATCTGTGGAGGTTTGACTTGGCAACCAGACAGTGGATAAGACCTCTGGCAATGGGTAAATACTGACATGATCTTTCATCATCAATTTCAAAGCTACAACACTACCCTGACTATGGTACTGCCGTATAGTTCATGCAAGACGATACAACATTGAAGGCCTCTTTACCCATGAGCGAGTTCAATCTTGCAGAAAACGAGATTTAGTGATACATTATTCCTGTTACTTGTTTCGACCTGTGAAAATCTGGTAGAGAATAGATCTTCAGCAACCCATGCTTATCGTAAGAAGCGACTAATGGGATCGGGAGGTCAAGCTCGCTGACTTGGTTGATGCATGTCATCAAATCCCAATTGCGTGGATCAATGCTCATGATGTCAATCACTGGCTTGTTTGGTCCAGACTTGATTATTGACAGGCCTCCATCATATCGCTGGAATATTGCTGAGTGGGGCGTTAATCTACAATCAAACAAATGTTACTTGTTTCAGTTATTTATATCGTCACTATATGGCTGAAATATTGCCGATGTGACATTAATTCTTAACTCACTCATTCAGTTATTTATCATGTTCATAAATTGTAGGAGACCTGCATCACTTCGGGCTTTCCTCTCACATTAAGTTGACTTGCTATGATACAAAACGGCGTTCAACCCAACTCACTCACTCACAATGAATAGTCTTACTGGGCATGCTAGTAAGACCTCCTGTTGTTTTCGTTACAATGGCTAGTACAGTCAGCTCCATTAAATGATGTTAATTACATCCTTTTTTTCAGTTTATACGATGCATAATTCAATCATTTTCATGTTCTTTCATGCACAGGACCAATTTGGTATGTCGGTTGACCTTGGGGGAAAGTTATTTTGTCTTTGCATAATGACTGTGTTTGCATTTAAGGAACCTACCCATCCCCTAAGGCGTGTGCCTCCATGGTAGTATACAAGGACAACCTGGTTCTGTTTGGGGGCTGGAGTCACCCAACACCCTACCCACTTCACCAGGTATGTAGTGGTAACCATTTCAGACCTGTTTCAGATATGCTAGGAGTTACATACCTTACAATATTGAGCTACTTTTATTTCTTAGATTTGGTCGAAAAAGGATCTGTTCTTAGTACCATAACTACAGGTGTAACCATGGTAACACATGATTATATTGCTCCACTGCGGTTGTCTTTTGGTTGATGGCGGTACATCAGTGACAGGTTGGAATAGCAGCAGATGACGTCAATACCGTGCTTGACTATGATTTCAGTAGGTGAGGAGAAATGGGGTTAAAACAAGGACTGGTCGTCTCAGAGTCTGTATAGTTGAAGTTGTCATGGCGATCATATCATATGAACTTCTTTTCAGGCTGCCAGGTTCTTCTCGGAGTTGCACATGTACAACCCAGTAAGCAATCGCTGGTGTCATGTGACCAGCCTGTCTCGTCCATTACCTAAACCCATCGCCGGACATTCAGCATCCGTCGTGAAGGATGTCATGATAGTATTTGGTGGATCTCACGTGCCAGGAGTAGGGTGAGTAGAGTAGGCTTCTGTTTGCAATACTTCATGTATTGGTGAATAATGGTTTAGAAATGGTATTCAGAAGCCCATGAAGATCGCTCAGTGGTCTATTGGTAGAGCGTCTGCCCGGAGAGCGGAAGGTCTGGGGTTCGATCCCCGACCGCGTCATACCAAAAGACGTCAAGAGATGGTACTTGTTGTTACCCTGTTTAGCGCTCGGCATTAAGGGGCTAAAATAAGGACTGGTCGGCTCGGAGTCAGTATACTGTGTCTGAGAGGGGTGTTCATGTCAAACTGCAGCATTGTATCTCAGTGTGCTAGCACTATAATTTGGCATCAGTCCGGACTAGTACAAGCAGCCCCCCCCACACACACACACTTGTGTATGCACGTCGTTATATAAGTGCAATAATCTTGGACGCGACGTTAAACCCTATTTCACCTCACCTCAGAAACCCATGCTTGTCGTAAGAGGTGACTAACATGTTCAGGTGGTCAGTCTTGATGAAGTATGTCATCGTATCCCAAATGTTTAAACTGAAGCTCATGATGTCAGTCACTGGATTGTCTGGCCGAGACTCGTTTATTTACAGACTGCTATCATGCAGCTGGAATATTGATAAGTGTAGTGTTAAACAAGAAACAAACAAAACATTTCAATGCAGCCTTAAACACAACTCATCATTTGGCCGCCTCCAAGGCAGGAGCATGTGGGTTTGATCCCTGGCTGCATCATACCAAAAGACGTTAAAATAAATGGTACTTGTTGTTGCCCTGCCTGGCGCTTGGCATTAGCATGGGCTAAAACAAGGACTGGTCGGCTTGGAGTCAGTGCACTGTGTCTCAGTGGGGTATTCATGTTAAACTGAAGCATGGTATCTCAGTGGGCTGGCACTATAAAATTAATATCAATCCGAACTACTACAAGCAGCCACACACATGTGCATGCACATCGCTATAGTACAATACTCATTAAACCCCATTTCACCTCACTCACTCACCATTTAAATGCAGTCTTAAACCAATACCCACCCACCATTTCAATGCTATCTTTAACACAACTCACCTCCTAAGCATTAATATTCACCATGTGACATGTGTTGATCTGTGTTTTGTTGCAGGAGTAACGATGTTTGGGTGTTTGATTTTATGGAATCAGTCTGGATAAAACACCCCACCTCTAATCTCAAACCTAACCCTCGATACGGACAGTCTCAGGTAGGGGATGTTATTGTGTTTATCGACCGCCTCCGTGGTCTAGTGGTAGAGCGTCCACCCGGAGAGCGGAAGGGTCCGGGTTTCGATCCCCGGCCGCGTCATACCAAAAGACGTTAAAAGATGGTACTTGTTGTTACCCTGTCTGGCGCTCGGCATTAAGGGGCTAAAACAAGGACTGGTCGGCTCGAAGTCAGTATACTGTGTCTGAGTGGGGTATTCATGTTAAACTGTGGCATGGTATCTCAGTGGGCTAGCACTGTAAAATCCGCATCAGTCCGACTAGTACAAGCATCCACACAAACACACACACATACACGTGCATGCACATCGCTATATAAGTGCAATAATCTTGGACGCGACGTTAAACCCCATTTCACCTCACCTACTGTGTTTATCATTGTTTGTACACTACTCCACTTTTGACAGGGATGTTTTATCCTTCTCTGATACACAAAATGATTCTCATATGATCACTCATCCCTGTCTTATGACAGTCATCAGAGATCTGAGATGGTACTTATTTACACTAGCTTATGCATCTCTGTGTTTATAAGTTATGGGACCAGGGTGCAACCCGGTTTTGTCTTGTGCACATAGGTTTTCATTTCATGTACCTGGTTAAGTTAAATCAAGTTCTTTAAATCGAGCCCTGGATTATGCCTATCAAATGTTGACTAGTATACATGGTATAGTATCATCAAAGTTTGAAAGTACCCTGAAACTCTGCCAAATTAGAAAGGGTACCTGTGTCCTAGTGGTCTTCAGTAATGAGCTTTGCAGAGTTAAGTCCCTTAGTCAGGAGAGACATGCACAGGTGGCCCAGTTGGCCCAGTTGCTGAAGCGCTGCAATTCCCAGTCCAAAGTTGCGTCACTTGGGCACGCCGGAAACCTATGTTCGTGAGTTCAAATCCCGGTTTGCCCCGATTATGTTTATAGGCCTGTCAGAACCATGCCTGTTCTAGTGGGTTTCACCAAAGTGGTAAATGTCCAAGACCTGAATCACTTTGGCTTTCCTCCCACATGAACCTGACACGTCGCGATATAACTGGTAGGAATGTCAGGATTCACTGATTGTACCGATGCATCGGTAGATAATTCTCATGATACGATACGAGATACATGTAAATTTATATCAATACGAAATTTTATTGTAATCGGAATCCATTTGTTCGCGTATCGATTGATTTTTCTTTTCGATTCAAAATGTCATCATATTTCTGAATTTGACGCATACGAAAACTTGTTAGTGTTCTGACACTTGTTTGAATAAACAGAATCAACTTTTTCTAACTATTATCATTTTACAAATTAATCTACTGATAGTGATTAGAACACATAATTGTGAATGTGATATGTAATTAATAAGTTTGCTTCTAAATTTACACAAAAAGGATCGGTTTTGCTGTATCGTGATGTGTATCGTATCTTGACCTCAATATCGAGATATGTATCGTGTCGTGAGGTACCTGTATCGTGACATCCCTAATAACTGGAATCCTGTTCAAAGCAGAATTAGATCTATCTCACTAACTCATTCAAGCTGACATGCTGTACTGTAGGTGAAAGCTCAACTCATTTGTCCACTTCAACTGTTTCAGGTGACGGTCAACCAGAACTGTCTCCTGATCCTGGGGGGCTGTGGGGGTCCCAACCAGGTGAGTCACAACGGAGGGATACACCTAATTTAATCAGAAATGCTCATGTTTTTTACCTCACCTGAGTAAGTATAAAAACATTGCATTTAATCAGAAATGCTCATTATTCAGTAAATATATTACAAGTGACTCCATGACATTTGATTGGAAAGCAAGAATTGTTTTTTTTTGCATTTGTTTTCATAAACCAAAAAAACAAGGTCACGCCCACAAATGGACTAGTTTCCTGATTACCTGACATAATAGAATGGGCGTTCTTGTGTTGCATTATTGTGCTGAACGATGTCACTGATTTCATTCTGTTGTCTGCATTTGTTTTGTTAATGATTGACTAGGCTGTCTGTGAGGTACTTGTTGACTTATTTATCAATAAGAAAAGCGTTAAAAAACAACATTAATACCTCCATAAATGCAAAAAATATTTAAGTCATTTCTTTAGTTGAACTACTTTCACCTCATATGAGGATGATAATGGTGACGACCAGCGATATATTGTTTACTTGATGATGATTTGGTACAGTGAATATTATTGTGCCTCAAGACACATTATTTTTATTCTCTGTGTCCATTCTATATACAGTAAGGGGGCATGGGTGGCCCAGTCGTCTAAGGCGCCACGATTAACTGTGCAGTGTTGTGGCATACCAGAAACCTATGATTGTGGGTTCGAATCCCGGTTTGCCCCGATTATGTTTCTAGGTTTGTCAGCACCATACCCGTGCTGGTGGGTTTCACAGAAGTAGTAAACGTCTGAGACCTGCATCACTTTGGGCTTTTCTCCCACATTAAGCTGACACGCCATGATATAACTGTATTAATGTTGAAAGCGGCGTTAAACTTAACTCACTCACTCACTATATACAGTAAACTACATTTATAATGAACACGCTTACAACAAACTGTCGGATGTAACGAACTGTTACTTGGTCCTGTCCATTTTGTGTGTATATATGTTGTACTTATGCTTATAACGAACTACGGTCATAACGAATTAAAATAAGTGTTCCCTTTGATGTTCGTTATAACTGTAGTTTACTGTACCTGATGAACTTTGGAGCATTCTGGACAGACGTTCTTCATCGTGTAAACCAGACTAATGTCAAATTGTGATGTTTCCATGTAGATATTCAATGATATCTGGCTGTTGGACCTGAATGCAGCCCCATGGGAGTGGCACGAGATCTCCGTGAAGAACCCCGAGTCTGCCGCACCTCAGCTGTGGTGTCACCCAGCCTGCAAGGTAACCGTGGTAACAACAGCTCTTCCTGACCCCCCAGTTACCTACATCCTGTCTATTCAAAGACCCCACTGTAATTCCTCTTCTATATATTTTTCCTCTCTGTCAACATCAAAAGGACCTAATCGAAGAATGTGGGCTGAAAAGAATACATCTTTTCCTCTTAAGGTCTAGTGGATAGAGCAGCAGGCCACAGCAGGTACTTGTTGTTTCCCTGCCTAAGGGGATAAAGAAAGGACAGGTCGGCTCGGAGTTAGTATACTGTGGGGTTCCTTGTTAAACTGCAGCATGGTATTGCAGTGGGCTTGCACAATAAAACTGGCATTAGTCTGGACTATTTCAAGCAGCAAGATTTGAGCAATAATCTTGAACGCAAGTTTAAACCCAATTTCTCCTCTCCTCACCTCATGTGTTTTGGATGATAATTAAACAAATAAGAAGTGTCTTCTAGTTTTTCAATGTTAACATTGTCTCTCTATGTATGTTAACAGGTCGGTGACGTCATGGTTATTCTGAGTAAGCCAGTAAAATCAAACCAGCCACCACCAGTCGTGGCCCCCCGAGCACCAGTTCAAACCAGCCGTGTGTGGGTCCCTCCACGTGGGGAGGTGCAGCCGGGACCCATGAGAGGCCCATCATCACCCCCGGTAGCAAAGAGGCCATTCCCCGATACGGATGACAGTTCCAGTGCTGAGAGTTCAAACGAGGACTCAGGCCGAATTCAGTCACAGGAGATGAAGGTGCTGCCCCCTGGTGACCAGGGATTCGATTCAAGGAAAGATAATGACAGTAGTGATTCAGGTACCGAGTCCAACTACGGCGGAACAGCCAGTGTCCGTCCCGGCTTCCCATCCGTCCGTCCCAACGCCATGAGGAACAGGCAGAGACAGTTAGACACATTACGGAAGTATGAGGAACGCTTACGAAGTGTTCAGGGCGCAGGTGGAGTGGGAAACGGCGCTGGTGGCACCGACAATTGGACTAAGCCAGCTCAGCAAGGACCTGCGAGGGAGCCCCGATCCGCGATGTGTCTGCATCTCTTAGATATCTGTGATATAGATAGGAAGCTGGAAGCATCGTGGTCCATTCCAAATGAGACGACATCCTGTGATACCCCTGAGGAGACGATATTTTACACGTTAGTCGAAGGTCGAGGAGAACTAGTCCTGTTTGGAGGAATACAGCGGGACATCAATTCGATGCAGCGAGGAATTGATGTCAACTTGAAGTCCCACGTTGTCAGTAACAATTTATACATCATTGGCTCCAAGAAACAGACTCTCTAGGAAAGGATGTGATATGTTCTACAATGTTCTATGGAAACTTAATCAAAGTATCTAATTAGTCACATTGTCCCCTGGACCCTCTTGCACTGAACCATCTTAACCCAAAGACTCTGTCTCTTATATTTTAGGGACGGTCGGGTAGCCTAGTGGTTAAAGCGTTTGCTCGTCACGCCGAAGACCCAGGTCCGATTCCCGACATGGGTACAATGTGTGAAGCCCATTTGTGGTGTCCCCCGCCGTGATATTGCTGGAATATTGCTAAAAGCGGCGTAAAACCATACTCACTCACTCAATCTTATATTTTAACATGCCCTGAGACTAATGTACACATGGACCTCATCGTGTCGAATTTGGATGGGTTGATTTCTCGGTTTTCTCAAACCCACTTTCCGTTCCCTGCAAAATCTTTCTCTATTTGTCATCCTTCATGCTCAGATTTGTCAAACTGGATGGGTCGAAATCCCGGTTGTCTCAAACCCATGTATCCAAAATAAGCATAAAGTACCCCTGATGACTCACTTCACACAAAATTGAACAAAGATGACGAGATAACATGTAGTAATGTCTCATAGCGTGATGTTTGGTTCACGGAAATTCACTTTGTTGGAGTCTCAAACCCATGTTGACTCAAACATTTTTTCCAGGTCCCCATGAGTTTGACACAACGAGGTTCAACTGTAGCTCTATTGTATACTTTAACAGAGACTTAAAAATAGTTGAACACCTAAGATTATTGTAAACTTGTTTTCTTTCTTTTCTTTCTTACACTTTAACATTGACTTACAGCAATGGTAGCCTTAAGATTGTTGGCCTTTAGTGTAAGATTGCTGGCATGTTAGCGCTAAGATTGCTGGCATGTTAGTGCTAACATTGCTAGCTTGTTAGCGCTAAGATTGCTGGCTTGTTAGTGCTAACATTGCTGGCTTATTAGTGCTAAGATTGCTGGCATGTTAGTGCTAACATTGCTAGCTTGTTAGCACTAAGATTGCTGGCTTGTTAGTGCTAAGATTGCTGGCTTATTAGTGCTAAGATTGCTGGCTTGTTAGCGCTAAGATTGCTGGCTTATTAGTGCTAAGATTGCTGGTGTGTTAGCACTGAGATTGCTGTCATGTTAGTGCTAAGATTGCTGGTGTGTTAGCACTGAGATTGCTGGCTTGTTAGTGCTAAGATTGCTGGTGTGTTAGTGCTGAGATTGCTGGCATGTTAGTGCTAAGATTGCTGGTGTGTTAGCACTAAGATTGCTGGCTTGTTACTTCTAAGATTGCTGGCATGTTAGCACTGAGATTGCTGGCATGTTAGTGCTAAGATTGCTGGTGTGTTAGCACTAAGATTGCTGGCTTGTTACTGCTAAGATTGCTGGTGTGTTAGCACCGAGATTGCTGGCGTGTTAGCGCAGAGATTGCTGGCGTGTTAGCGCCGAGATTGCTAGCGTGTTTACGCTGAGATTGCTAGTGTGTTAGCACTTAAGATTGCCAGTGCAAGTGGGTCATGACAATTAAGTAGTCAAATATGTATGATCTCTACTGTGATGTGCAATGAGCCGTCATTAAATCTGTTGCCAGGGTAACATTTTTCAGAGTGCATGTATTTTCTGTTTTGATAGTATTACTTAGAGGGGTCGCTGAAAAGTCCTGAGCCTCGCTACGAAGGATTGTATAGTACCCCCATAACAGTTTGCATGTAGTAAGTACAATACTTTCCACATACTTCACCAAAGACACAACCAGGCAGCATATGTCTGCAGACATGAAGTGACTAGGTATTCTCTTTTGATGAACATGAAAAAAAATTGGCTACCAAGCTGACTTGAAGTATCTCAAACTGAAATGGCTAACGCCATCAGCCATCCGTGCAGACATGGCATCATCTTTAAAGGATGATGCTCCATCCTTTGCCGCTGTTTACTGGAAGCCAGCGGAGACCAAGAAGGGAAGAGTCAGCATCGAAGATGATCCAAGATCTGGAAGACCCACCACTGTTTACTGGAAGCCAGCGGAGACCAAGAGGGGAAGAGTCAGCATCGAAGATGATCCAAGATCAGGAAGATCCACCACTGTTTACTGGAAGGCAGCAGAGACCAAGAGGGGAAGAGTCAGCATCGAAGATGATCCAAGATCAGGAAGATCCACCACTGTTTACTGGAAGGCAGCGGAGACCAAGAGGGGAAGAGTCATCATCGAAGATGATCCAAGATCTGGAAGATCTGCCACTGTTTACTGGAAGGCAGCGGAGACCAAGAGGGGAAGAGTCACTGTCGAAGATGATCCAAGATCAGGAAGATCCACCACTGTTTACTGGAAGCCAGCGGAGACCAAGAGGGGAAGAGTCAGCATCGAAGATGATCCAAGATCAGGAAGATCCACCACTGTTTACTGGAAGCCAGCGGAGACCAAGAGGGGAAGAGTCAGCATCGAAGATGATCCAAGATCAGGAAGATCCACCACTGTTTACTGGAAGCCAGCGGAGACCAAGAGGGGAAGAGTCAGCATCGAAGATGAGCCAAGATCAGGAAGATCTGCCACTGTTTACTGGAAGGCAGCGGAGACCAAGAGGGGAAGAGTCAGCATCGGAGATGATCCAAGATCAGGAAGATCCACCACTGTTTACTGGACGGCAGAGGAGACCAAGAGGGGAAGAGTCAACATCGAAGATGATCCAAGATCAGGAAGATCCACCACTGTTTACTGGACGGCAGAGGAGACCAAGAGGGGAAGAGTCAACATCGAAGATGATCCAAGATCAGGAAGATCCACCACTGTTTACTGGAAGGCAGCAGAGACCAAGAGGGGAAGAGTCAGCATCGGAGATGATCCAAGATCAGGAAGATCCACCACTGTTTACTGGAAGGCAGCAGAGACCAAGAGGGGAAGAGTCAGCATCGGAGATGATCCAAGATCAGGAAGATCCACCACTGTTTACTGGAAGGCAGCAGAGACCAAGAGGGGAAGAGTCACCGTCGAAGATGATCCAAGATCAGGAAGATCTGCCACTGTTTACTGGAAGGCAGTAGAGACCAAGAGGGGAAGAGTCAGCATCGGAGATGATCCGAGATCAGGAAGATGCGCAACTCCCACCATGTTGATAAAATAATTCATACAATTAAGAATGAATGACGACTCACCGTAATACAGTAGGCATCTCATGAGAGAATTGAGAACATTCTTAAGAATGAACTAGACATGACAAAGGTTTCATCAAGCTGGGTGCTACACCAGAGGGTTCCATGCACTCCAGCAAGGTGTGTGGACCTTTTACGAGATTATTTTGAAAAATAATTAGCAACCAACTCCATCAACACCACACAGTCCATCATAGTTAGGCTCAGAACTTTTCATCCCCTTCATTGTTTTAGGATTGAAGCTGCTGAATTTGTAATACATTACATATCAGACTAGACACATCAACAGTAGAAGAACGTTTCAAAATGTAGTTAGCAGCTGTTTGGCTTGTTTTTTAAACAAAAGTAGAACAATCAAATCACTTCATTTCAGATACAGCCTGTTTGTATCTACATACCATTGTGTCATCGGAGTCTGTGTTGGATCTTCATGCTCGAAGTGAAAGGTTTTAACAGTTTTTTTTGTGATTAAATGAGTGAGTGTTGTTTTATGCCAGTAAACTGTTATTGATAGAATGGACAATGATCCATGCTGACAGAAGGTATGTCACTTTGATTAAGTAGAAGTTACACATTTGCACACAGATTCAATCAAAAATTAAAGAACAGGTAGAGTTTTGTTCATGGTGGATATTATTTCAGTGACTGGGTCAGGTCTACCTTTTTTACTCTGAAAGAAGAAGCTGAACAATGTTTTTTTGGGTGTAAAACCTCAGACAAATATAAACTTTCGTTATCCTGAACAAATTATTTTTTTCTAACATTCTCAGCCCCTCTCCACAAAGAATATAAGACATTCAGTCTCTGAAGGTGGCTTCACAAGACAAACTTTAGTTTGGCAATTTATGTCAACAAACATGTTGATCGCTTACAACCAATCTGATACTGCACCACATGATATTGACTTACATTTGCAGGTCTCAAAGTTGCAACTAATTTAGTTGCCATGGCGATTGATCCACTTGACGACCAATATTATTTTAGCAGTCGCCACTTGGCTACTTGGAAAAATCATGCAGGTGACCTGACATCACTAACTGCATAATATTAGAGAGAGAAAAACAATACAGTATTTGACGTAATAAGCGCCCCTCTCTAATAAGCGCCCACGGCGATATTTGCTAATATATTGGCTAGTGAACAATCCCAATTAGCACCCCTTCCGATTGATCAATGTTCAAAAGACTTATTTATTACGCACTCGTGTGTTAAACGCACCCTTAATTATGTGCAATTAAATTCTGGAAAAATATATCTGTCGTATATAAACATTTCAGGCTGTCAGCATAAACCACGAAACTTATCTTTCAACTCTGTTTTTTTTCCCACTAAGATATTATTCTAAAAAAAGCCCCCTATTTCTTTTTTGAGAGCTCCCTAGGCGCTTATTACGTCGAATACAGTACATTATTAAGTACTGTTTGAACTAAAATTTCATTATAGAGAATTGTGAGGTAAAACATAAATCGATAATATTGTCAAGTATTAACAACATAATTAACAGCAAAGCTTGTTACACCAGGGGTAGGAATCGGCATTGCTGCTGTTAGGAAGATTTGGTTTGCTTTAATAATATTATACATTAGTGACTATAATCTTGAAGTTTGATCCTTAAGTTTTCACATGGCTTCTTGAATTTCTCATTGGCGCTTTGAAAAGAATTGTTAGGAGCCTATGGCTCCTTGGGAAAATATGCTTTGAGGCCTGATCAGCTACAAAATGTGGTCATTTGAAGTGAAGAGCAATCTCATTAAAATCAGATCTAAGTCCTCGCTGGTGCTAAACAAAGATCTAAGGAAATCCCATTACGGGTCACGTCAGCACGACCTTTCATCCAACCAATCAGGGCGTCGCTTACCACATCCTGAAAGTGACAGTCGGAATGTGTTTTCTAATCATGCAACCACGAAATATTTAACACGGGGTATTCCGAACGACAGTTACAGGTTTTATGATTATACCCATACAATCTAGGCCATCTGTAAGCCATTCCAGAATGTTGTTTTGGTAATTTTTTAATTTTTTAATCGAGAAAACGTCAAAATATGTTTCAAAGCGTAGTCGCCAGTTTGAAACTATTGCCGTAAAGCTCGAGATAGCTGCCTTCTGATTTGCAAATATCGATTTCTTGTCAGTCATTTCATTGGTCGGTCAATGTTCGCGAAAGGTCATTCTGACGTGACCCGTAATGGAATGTCCTCATCTTTGTTTAGCAGTAGCTAAAACTAAGATCTGATTTTAATGAGATTGAGTGAAGAGGAACAGATAAGCAATGTGTGGTGTGAATACACAAGTTGTCAAACCTTTTTGAATTTGCCAGCCTGTGTTCACACATTTTTATTGCCTGTGTGAAGCCACCCAAAAAGTATATCATTAAACTTCAGTGCATTGTAGAGCTGGGCCAGGATCTGTTGAATAGGGTTTAGTTTGTGAGCTCCATATCTTCCTGATGAGGTTAGAGATGTAAGCGTGTATAACATAGGACTTCAGTCCTATATGTTTAAGTAACACTGATGTAAACATACTCACTCACTCACACACTACAGGGGCATGGGTGGCCCAGTCGTCTAAGGCACCGCCATTCGCTGTGCAGAGTTGCGTCCCTTGGGCACACCAAAAACCTATGATTGTTAGTTTGAATCCTGATTCGCTCCGAATATGTTTCAAGGTTTGTTAGCACCATACCCATGGTCGTGGGTTTCACCGAAGTGGTAAACGTCTAAAACCTGCATTACTGAGGGCTTTTCTCCCACATGTAGCTGACACGCCGTGATATAACTGGAATACTGTTAAAAGCGGTGTTAAACCCAACTCACTCACTCACACACTGCAGGGCCTGTCACTAGGACCATGCACAATTGTTAGGTCACACATTTTATGCTTTGTTTTTTTATGGATCTGTCAACCTTAAAAATAACAGATTGGGAAAACCATAAAATCAGCTGCCAATTGTCCCTATTGTTTTGTATTTTTGACAAACTTGCAACTAAAATACAAAAATATAATTTCTTTCTCAATTCATACAAACATGCTAATCCATGGTAGAATTAGCAACAAGGACTAAATTTGGATAGACACTGGTAAAGAGAGGTTGATTATTTAGCCTCACATCGTCTTCTTCAAACACGACCACACCTTGTTGATCAAAGGTATTTATGGTGTTGCATCTGTTCAATATGGAGATATTCCACTTGTATTTTTGGAAGTTGCAGTAGTTAAAATGGATACTGTGCAACAAAATAAATCAATAAAATAACATAATATGATTAAAACCTGTTCAAAATTTAGCTTATAAACTTCTACATTTTTATTTTGAGGAAGTCAAAAATGAATTAATTTATTTTTTATTGCTTTGACCTCCTGAGCTGAAATTGGGGGGAAAACCTCTGTACACACACTCCCCTCCCCTCCACCCCCCCGGCTTTGGTGATATTTTTTGCAATTATTTATGTATACTGTCAGGGAACCTGTGTGTGTGTGTGTGTGCGCGCGCGCGCGTGTGCGAAAAGTCTGTAATGTATTTCCAATGTCCTGGGTCCTGTTTCATCACAAAGTCATCAAAGTCTATGACTATCATAACTTATGTATACTTCACCAAGGACCTGCATATCCATAACACTACAATCACTTCATGAAACATCCTGCCCCTTGACTGGCTTATCTGCTTTTAGTTTTTGTAAGGTCTCAGAACCAGTCTAGCTGATGAAAATAGACAAATCTAGTTTGCTTATTATTTCACTAATTCATGATAATTATATATTTTTTAGTTTAACAGAGAAACCTTTGTTATTTGTCTAGTATCTTATTTTCACAGTTACCCTACGTATTTATAGACATTAGGGTAAGGGCGAGTCTAAATTTACAACCCGTGTACCAACCCTCTATTACTCAAAATGCCAACGTTAGCGACTTGTAGTTAAACCATGGACTTTTGTTGTTATTGTCGTTGAACGATATGTCACATGACTAACCACGAGTCTGGGTAGTCCTATGGTACCCAGGACCTACTCTAACCCACCCAACCCGAGTACGGGTGTTAAGGGTGTTATGTAGGGCTGGGACGAGTCCAAATTTACTACCCGGGTACCCACCACCTTATTACCCGACCCTACCCGAGTACCCGCTGTAGATATTTAGAGATAGGTACAAACTGTCCGATATGGAAAAGTTTGACCTTAGCTCTGGCAAAGTGTATTTAGATACACGTGTAAAACGATCTGGGCCCACTTGCACCAAGCGATCTTAGTGCTAAGACTATTGTAAGCCTATGTTAAAGTATGGTAGTTACGATCATTTAGCGCTAAGATCTCTTTGTGCAAGTGGGCCCTGGGCATGCATACACTGAAGTTTTATCTTTATTCAAACATAAAAGTCAGAAGGAATAGGTGCATTGTCAGAAAGAAATGGAAACATTAGTGACTTATAGTGTAACCATAGAGTTTTAGATATTTTTTGTCATTAAACAATATATCACGTGACTAACCACGGATCCGGGTAGTCCTGTGGGTACCTGGGTCCTAGTCAGGACCAACCCTACCCGAGTACCCGGGTTACCCGTCCCAGCCTTAGTGTTATGTATCATATTGTTGATGTGATGTCGGGTGGTTATATCTTCTGTGTTTCTGCTGTACGAAAATTACCATATCCAGTGGACGGTTCACATATTTCCTCCAATAAGCACTCTGGCGCCTATTCTTTGAACACGCTTCCATGTCTGATGGGTAATGGAGGCCCGGGTAATTTAAGACCTGTACCCACTTGCACAAAGCGATCTCAGCGCTAAGATGATCGTAACTGCCATACTTTAACATAGACTTATGGTAGTCTTAGTGCTAAGATTATCGTAACTGCCATACTTTAACATAGACTTATGATAGTCTTAGCGCTAAGATGATCGTAACTGCCATACTTTAACGTAGACTTATGATAGTCTTAGCGCTAAGATGATCGTAACTGCCATACTTTAACATAGACTTATGATAGTCTTAGTGCTAAGATAGCTTTGTGCAGGTGGCCCTGGGGCTTAATATTTCAACTTTGGGTTTGCATAGGCTACAGTCACTAACAAATTGAATATAATTTTATGTTCTTGAAACAGAATTTATTACAGTAAGGCTGTAACCTTCAACTCTTGCCATGTGGAGCTAAAGACCTGGGTGTCATTGTAGGAGGAGATCTTAGCACTAAGGTGATCGTAACTCCCATACCTTAACATAGACTTACGACAGTCGTAGTGCTCAGGTTGTTTTGTACAACGGCAGCCTGAAGTCCTAAAATGAGGTGCTTTCGTTTTTAAGCTTTTATTTATTCCAGGGAGAAGGAATTTTAATCTAACATACCCGGCGCTTATTAGAGAACCGACGCATAATGTGTTATACGCTGCTTCAAACCTGGTACTACATGGAGGCCGGCATCTATTAGAGACTCTGGCATTTATTGGAGTAAATACATTATTTTTGGTAAAACGTGAGGCAAAAATATTTTGTTTCAAACACCCAATCCAAGCTGCCTCCAGAATATCGAATGGTCAGTTCCTAACACTCACTCACTCTTTAAATAACCACAGAGTTAGGGGATACATTTCTCACAATAACAATCTTTGAATTTTTCGAGTTGTTGAAACTTGTGACAATGTCAATGGGAAGAAATGAGGCTGTTAAAATCTAAATATAACATTTATGGAATTTGGGGTTGGCAGATCTGTGCATCATTTAATAGAATTAAAAATAGTTCTATAGTTCTCCATCCTAGGTACATACTGTCAGTGAGATATGTATCACTGAAATACTGTCATGTTTTTACAAGGCCTTGGTCCCGTGACCTGCCACAGGGCTAGCTGGATAGAACGTAACCATGGTAACCTTGCATGATATTACCTTCACTCTAAGTCTGTGTATAGAATTGAAAATAATGAGATGAATAAAAGGTATTTCTGCAAATATATGAATGTATCTGTGTTGTTTGCTTTCATTGCTAAGATACATAGCATTTTGCAGGGGAACCTATAGCTATCGTTACTATCATCTCGGGCCATTTCTCCATACCACGAGCAGCAGTGGGCATGGCCAAAACAGATCACAGTACATTAGAATCCAGATTTACTTGTGTAATTTTATGAATTTGTAAAAATATATAAAAACAAAATAAGAATAAGATCTTCATATCCTACCCAATCAGGAGAAATGGAATGCCATACTCTGCAATATTCAAGCTCTATGATGGCGATCTGTATATACACAATGTAATCTAGTCCGGACAGAACTATCTAGTGATTGACATCATGAGCATTGATCCACGCAATTGGGATATGATCATAAAATCAACCATGTCACCTAGCTTCAGATTGTGAGTTTTGCTCAGGAAACAAAACACACACTCAACAGAGTCGGGGGCCAACTTGTTTCCATCTTAAATCTACCGCAGAAGATAGGCCCTCTAAATTTCTGCCATCATAGAATAGATGAGTTGTCGAAGAGCAAAGTGTTATTTGAAAGGACTGATTCAATAATGCTTTAGCTGGATCAGTGTAGGCAACTGCTAATATAGCCTGTCTCCAAAACCCTTGAGAATAAATTATAAAATGAGTAAAAAACTGAAGTCCAGAATAGATTGCCTCATCTCTGAAATTTAGCATTGTTCTGGGCTCCATTTGGATCTGATCATTTATTTTGTCAACATATAATAAGTAAAACAGCTTTATTTCTGGGATTAAATGTTAGCCTTATAATGTATCGTGTAAGAGCTTATTGGTTTGAGACTATCTCGACTCAGGGGTTGGAGAGTATAGCTCTCTCCACTACACCTAGAAAAACATGCATGATCGGCGGACATTTTTAAAAGTGTGTGAACACTAACTCGGCTATGTACGTGAGAAATCTAGGGGAATAAACTATATGGAGAGTTGAGATACTAGTCTACTGCTCTCATGATATCCGTGTTTGACCTCATCCTCAAATATCCAGTGTAGCTTATCTCCATTTTCTATTTTCATAAGAGCCCTGTACACACTCACACCCCAGCTTAAGTCAAAAGTGACATCACCATCTCGCCATATCTCTAACACAAGGAAGGAATTATCAACATCTCCATTACAATATGCTACAATTGCAATAACAAGGATATATCTAGGATTCTAAACCAAATTGGGATTTTTTTAAAGTTCTTATCCTCTAAATTCAGAAGTATTTGAACATTATATTGTGAGTTTGTATTCAATGCAATAATATAAAACTATGCATTAAAACCACTTCCTATTTATTGGTCCTGTTGACCACCTCCGTGGTCTAGTGGTAGAGCGTCCGCCCGGAGAGCGGAAGGTCCGGGGTTCGATCCCCGACCGCGTCATATCAAAAGACGTTAAAAGATGGTACTTGTTGTTACCCTATCTGGCGCTCGGCATGAAGGGGCTAAAACAAGGACTGGTCGGCTCGGAGTCAGTATACTGTGTCTGAGTGGGGTATTCATGTTAAACTGCGGCATGGTATCTCAGTGAGCTAGCACTATAAATTGGCATCAGTCCGGACCAGCACAAGCAAGCACACACACGTACATGCACGTCGCTATATAAGTGCAATAATCTGGAAGCCATGTTAACCCCCATTTCACCTCATCTAATGGTACTGTAATCAGTGAAGAACAGTTTACCTCTACAAATCCATAACATCAGTTATTACTTATATAAACTGCTGGGCAAAAGAAAGTATACACCCATGTTTGATGGTGGCTAAAAATAAGCACAAAAAATGGTTATTCAAATGTGATGTATTTGATAGGGTGTCACAGCTGTTTTGGACCCTACATATGCCGTGTTCGGTTATTATTTTCAGCCAAGTTTTTTGTTTTGGTTGTTTGTTTGTTGTTTAACGTTGCACTCAGCAATATTCCAGCTATATGACGGCGGTCTGTTAATAATCGAGTCTGGACCAGACAATCCAGTGAGCATCGATCCATGCTATTTGGATCGATGACATGCATCAACCAAGTTAGCAAGCCTGACCACCCAATCCTGTTTTTCACCTCTAACGACAAAAATAGTCACCTTTTACTGCAAGCATGGGTTGCTGATGAACAATTCAACCCAGGATCTTCACGGGTCTTCAGCCTTGTAACAGTTTGATAACGTTTGTAATTATTTGTTCAAAACCAGTTTTTGTCTATACTTTCTTTTACCTGGCACTTTATACATGTATCAACATGAATTGTGAATTTTTTAATTCCGATATAGGAATTTTTAATGACATTTGCTGCTGACTTGGGGTGAAATATGAGCCTCTGAGCCACCTTCCCGAGGCAAGAGAGTTAACTGGCTTAAAAGTCCAATTTCCACCCTTGCCGAACAAGGCTGGAATTCCTGGCCTCGATCGGAGCGCCACCAGTGGCTATTACGAGTTATGTCCCGTCTATGCCTCTCCTATGGACCAATCAGATTCCACATTTCGTATCACTTGCATTTGATTCAAACAAAACGGCGGCGCACAGTCAAGACAATCTGATCGATAATCAAGATCTTACATCCCGAAGTGCATCAAATCACTTGAGCACCTTGATTAAAAACATGAAAAGATTTAGAAAATATCTGTTGACATCGAGTGCACATGCTTTGCAAATCCTGCAATCGACCGAAATCTACTTGACAGTTTACGAACCGGATTTCGATTTCGGTGCGCGATTTTGATTGGACTATGCATAGACTCGTTAGTCCAGCCAATATGTAACTCCATAATACCATCTTAGTTCGGCAAGGGTGAAAACTGGACTTTTATAGTCAGTTAACTCTCTTGCCTCGGGAAGATGCCTCTGAGCAGGCTAGATATATATCTGCATAAAGCTGTTGATTATCAACATATATTATCATCAGCTACAAATCCCAACTTCTAAATTAAAGTGGCCCATACCCGCAAACTGGTGAGATCATTTTTCACTGTATGCCTCTATATTTTATCTGGCGGCCGCCAGATAAGCCCACTGGGGCCCGTGAAGATCCGGGATAGAATAGGTCTTCAGCAACCCATGCTTGCCGTAAAAGGCTTTTGGTTTGGTTTGGCAACATTCCAGCTATATGACAAGCATAGTCACCTTTTACGGCAAGCATGGGTTGCTGAAGACCTATTCTAACCCGGAATCTTCACGGGTAAAAGGCGACTATGCTTGTCGTAAAAGGCGACTAACGGGATCGGGTGGTCAGGCTTGCTGACTTGGTTGATGCATGTCATCGATCCCAATTGCGTGGATCGATGCTCATGATAGTTATTAATCACTGGATTGTCTGGCCCAGACACGATTATTTACAGACCGCGTAGCTGGAATATTCCTGAGTGCGGCGTTAAACAACAAACCAACTAACCAACGTCCACCGGTGAGATCATTTTTCACTGTTTGCCTCTGTATTTTGCCAGGTACTTTTCGTTTCAAATTGGCATACCACGTGCGACCAGAATTACTTCCAGATCAGTGCCCTGACAATCGACAGGTTGGAGATTGTATCCGTAACGTTCAGCTTTGATTCTAAAGTAGGTATCACCTGCTTGATGAGCCACCAATCTCACCGGTGGAAGTATCTGGCTGCCCGATAAAATATAGAGGCATACAGTGAAAAACGATCTCACCATTGGAAGTATCTGGCCGCCAGATAATATATAGAGGCATACAGTGAAAAACGATCTCACCATTGGAAGTATCTGGCCGCCAGATAAAATATAGAGGCATACAGTGAAAAACGATCCCACCATTGGAAGTATCTGGCCGCCAGATAATATATAGAGGCATACAGTGAAAAACGATCTCACCATTGGAAGTATCTGGCCGCCAGATAAAATATAGAGGCATACAGTGAAAAACAATCTCACCATTGGAAGTATCTGGCCGCCAGATAAAATATAGAGGCAAACAGTGAAAAATGATCTCACCATTGGAAGTATCTGGCCGCCAGATAAAATATAGAGGCATACAGTGAAAAATGATCTCACCAGTGGCGGGTATGGGCCACCGTACTAAATGCCACTAAATGGTCTTAATATTTCTGGATATTTCTGCGCTCATGAGGGTAGTTTCATTGTCGCCTATTCTTATTTCGAAGGGGGCACAGAGTATTTATTAGACGCTCATAACTACATTTAAATTGAAAAGGAGACTCAGTACCTGTGAAAAATCTAGACTTGCTGAATTCGGAGCTATCGCATTACAGTAAGGGCTGGGTGGTAGGGAAAATAACGCCCCCCCCCCCCCCCCCCCCCCCCAAAAAAAAAATAATAATAATAATTAAGACTACAGTTGAGAAAAGCTAAACTTGGTGAATACATTAACGGGCAATTTTTACAGTATTTACTATGTTTCACTCACGATGTTAATGACTGGATTGCCTGGTCCAGACTCGATTATTTACAGAAGGCAGTCAAACAGCTGGAATATTGCTGAGTGTGGCGTTAAACAACAAACAAACATTTTTCACTAATAAGAGATTATTCAATAATCATGCACTCGAAACTCCATCAAATTTGACAGTAGAAATAGGAAGTATTGGAAATAATCATTATATAATAAATATTTACATTTTCAAGACGCCAAACAAAATTGTTATACCATTGCTACTTGTGTGTTTATTGTTGAAAGGGCGTTAGAGATATGCTAAAACTGTTGGTTCTTGCGTTCCATTTATTTTGTGAAAATACCTGCAATTTGTCAGTGTATGTATTTCGAAATAGTCAGTTGCCTCATCTTCTAGTTCTAAATTAATTGTAAAAAGCCCGAATCTATGACTAAATTCTGGGGAATCCCCCCGGATGTTTATTAGTATTACCTCCCTTTATTTGCTAATGTTTTATTCAAAATTGAGGATTGCGATCATGCAGTGGCTTATTCACGAAGAACAGTCTTGTCTGTGATGATAGGAAATATACGTTAGGTTATAAATAATGTGCTCATTAAAACGCATTCTAGAATAGTTAATATCACACACCAGTGTCCCTGAAATAGAGGAATAATCTTACGGCCGGTGGGCGTGTCAAACATATTAAAACAAACTATAACATCAACGCAAAACCGGTGTTTCCCCGCGGAAGTGCGCGAGCGCATCCAGTACCTGGCGACCAAATACAAAGGGGAACCATTTTCGGTAATAAATAAGAAAAGTGTTTATTTTATCTCGTTTTTAAAAAAAAATGTCAATTGTTTTTATTCATATATTGTCGTTTTATTCATTTTATAAAAGTCTTACTTCATTTGAATTCGCGTTGTAAACACGGAAGTAGTAAGTTTGTGGGTTACCCGATAGAGGGGGCGATTGGAAAATTTGTGACTTGGCCTCTTGGAAATTTTGTGGAAGGTATTTTCCCAGAGTAGGATCATGTCACGTTTTGAAAATTCACATTTTCAGACATAGCTGTCTGAGGGAAAGTGTTTGGATTCTTCGTGTCAACAGTTTCTTGTATGGTTTAATGTAATTTAGTTATTGTTTGACAGAAATAATCGTACTTTCGTTTTTATCAGTTGCTTCATTAAGTTGAAATATTAACCACATTTTAACCACATTTTAACCACGTCCGTTGAAATAGGTAAGTGTAGTTTACCTTATACTTTAAGGTATCATATGTTATATAAAAAATATACCATGGCGATTGATGCAAACAATGTGATAAATATGAAAACATTGTTTAAGTTTGTAAGCTTTGTAATACGGTGTGTAAAGTCCATTACAATGTTATTGATGTTTACACGGCTCTCATTAATATTCCAGCTATATGATTGCAGTCTGTAAATAATCAAGTCAGGACAAAACAATCCAGTGATTAACATGAGCATCGATCCATGCAATTAGGATATGATGACATGCATCAACCAAGTCAGCGAGTCTGACCACCAGACACCGCTTATGACAAACAAGGGTTGTTGAAGACCAGTTCTTTCCCGGATCTCCATTGGTCAAGTTATTAAGTGATATGAAAATATTGTTGTAATGTTATAATAGATGTCTTGTCATAGCCTCATAGGTACTACATAAGATGTTTTGTTACAGGTGTTGAGATGTTAGATTGGTAATGTTATCAGTTGTGATCAATTAATGAAACATTAAGCTTTTGCATAGACCATATACCAATCTGTATGATAGGTTTAGTGCTGGAATATACCTTGGTCTCTGGCTTTAGTTAGTGAGTGGGTATGGTTTTTGTGCTATTTTTGAGAAATATTCCAGCAATGTTATCAAAGGAGGGACACCAGAAATAGACTTCACACATTGTTTTGAACATCATGATTACCATGGACAGGGTAACAACAAGTACCATCTTTTAACGTCTTTCGGACCTTCCGCTCTCCGGGCAGACGCTCTACCACTAGACCACTGAGGCGGTCATATTCTTTAGGGTAACAACTGTGCAGTGTAAATGCTATGGACAGAAGTTATTTTGTAATGTAAGGCAATGTTTGGTGGTTGATAAATCTTCAGCCAGAACATGCAGATGGGAAACTCAAACTGACAGGAACTAGTATAAAATTAGGAAACAAAACTAACAATGTTCAAATAAATTGAATACAAATACACATTCGGCATGAAATCTAACCGCTGAATAAAAGTCAGTGCTACAAAATACATTTTATTCAAATTTCAGTGGCAATTTTGTTTCTACTGACCCAATGTTATGGTGATGTGTAAAAAAACAAATCTGATTAAGATTATAACCAAAACATATATAGAAAGCGTGGCCAAAAAATGATACGAGTCAATATATGTGAGGGTTCATGTATGTTTATTGCTTTATTTTAATGACAGTCAAGACTGGTTGAAGGGATCTGGTTATTTTCTATACGGTTTTACATGAATGATGAGATCTGATTGGTTCATGTAATCTTGATAAAATACTCTGTATCCATTCTGGTAGGAAATTAGATTTCTGAGCAGGAAAATATATCCCTTATACCCAGCCATGTTGACCACAAGCTACATACTGATTTCTGAGCGGGAAAATATATCCCTTATACCTTGCCATGTAGACCACAAGCTACATACTGATTTCTGAGTGGGAAAATATATCCCTTATACCTTGCCATGTAGACCACAAGCTACATACTGATTTCTGAGTGTAAAAATATATCCCTTATACCTTGCCATGTAGACCACTAGCTACATACTGATTTCTGAGCGGGAAAATATATCCCTTATACCCCGCCATGTAGACCACAAGCTACATACTGATTTCTGAGCGGGAAAATATATCCCTTATACCCCGCCATATAGACCACAAGCTACATACTGATTTCTGAGTGGGAAAAATATATCCCTTATACCCTGCCATATAGACCACAAGCTACATACTGATTTCTGAGCAGGAAAATATATCCCTTATACGCCGCCATGTAGACCACAAGCTACATACTGATTTCTGAGTGGGAAAATATATCCTTTATACCCCGCCATGTAGACCACAAGCTACATACTGATTTCTGAGCGGGAAAATATATCCCTTATACCCCGCCATATAGACCACAAGCTACATACTGATTTCTGAGTGGGAAAATATATCCCTTATACCCTGCCATATAGACCACAAGCTACATACTGATTTCTGAGCAGGAAAATATATCCCTTATACCCCGCCATGTAGACCACAAGCTACATACTGATTTCTGAGTGGGAAAATATATCCTTTATACCCCGCCATGTAGACCACAAGCTACATACTGATTTCTGAGCGGGAAAATATATCCCTTATACCCCGCCATGTTGACCACAAGCTACATACTGATTTCTGAGCGGGAAAATATATCCCTTATACCCCACCATGTAGACCACAAGCTACATACTGATTTCTGAGCGGGAAAATATATCCCTTATACCCTGCCATGTAGACCACAAGTTACATACTGATTTCTGAGTGGGAAAATATATCCCTTATACCCCGCCATATAGACCACAAGACACACACTGATTTCTGAGTGGGAAAATATATCCCTTATACCCTGCCATATAGACCACAAGCTACATACTGATTTCTGAGCGGGAAAATATATCCCTTATACCCCGCCATGTTGACCACAAGCTACATACTGATTTGTGAGTGGGAAAATATATCCCTTATACCTTGCCATGTAGACCACAAGCTACATACTGATTTCTGAGTGGGAAAATATATCCCTTATACCCCGCCATGGTGACCACAAGCTACATACTGATTTCTGAGCGGGAAAATATATCCCTTATACCCCGCCATGTAGACCACAAGCTACATACTGATTTCTGAGCGGGTAAATATATCCCTTATACCCCGCCATATAGACCACAAGCTACATACTGATTTCTGAGTGGGAAAATATATCCCTTATACCCTGCCATATAGACCACAAGCTACATACTGATTTCTGAGCGGGAAAATATATCCCTTATACGCCGCCATGTAGACCACAAGCTGCATGCTGATTTGTGAGTGGGAAAATATATCCCTTATACCTTGCCATGTAGACCACAAGCTACATACTGATTTCTGAGTGGGAAAATATATCCCTTATACCCTGCCATGTAGACCACAAGCTACATACTGATTTCTGAGCGGGAAAATATATCCCTTATACCCTGCCATATAGATCACAAGCTACATACTGATTTCTGAGTGGGAAAATATATCCCTTATACGCCGCCATATAGACCACAAGCTACATACTGATTTCTGAGTGGGAAAATATATCCCTTATACCCCGCCATGTAGACCACAAGCTACATACTGATTTCTGAGCGGGAAAATATATCCCTTATACCCCGCCATGTAGACCACAAGCTACATACTGATTTCTGAGAGGGAAAATATATCCCTTATACCCCGCCATGTAGACCACAAGCTACATACTGATTTCTGAGCGGGAAAATATATCCCGTATACCCCGCCATATAGACCACAAGCTACATACTGATTTCTGAGTGGGAAAATATATCCCTTATACCCTGCCATATAGACCACAAGCTACATACTGATTTCTGAGCGGGAAAATATATCCCTTTTTCCAAGTGTAGGTGTCACAATAAATGTCAATTCATTCAAGATCAAAAGACCCTTTCACATTCCCATCTCCATTCTCATTCTCAATTGTTCATGTGCCACACATCAAACACCATATCCCATGGAGAAAACAGTTCAACGTTGTTACAAGTTAATGTTCAAACAAAGTTCACAACACCTCTCATCTCAAAGTTGTTGAGTATTTATTTTCAAATAAAGTTCATAACATGCAGCTCATCTCATAATCATCAATTATCAACAAATACCCAAAACCTTATCCGCGTTGGAATTGGAAGATTGACTGCAAAGGAAAAATAAACAATTACAAGTTTGCAGTTCAACATGTAAACAAAACAGTAATGTATGAAAATTACTAAAACAACAAAAGTTGACAAAAGACATTAAATTGTAGCAAAATAATTACAAGAGCATTTGCACAGAAAGAATGTATAACATAAAGTTATATGATGTAATTTAAATTGAAAATTCTTGATGAAAATACAACTTTCAATTTACTAGAATGTAAATATTAGTGATTGAAAACTGAACACATTATCATTACTTCAGCAAAAGTTACAAATACAACATTTTGGGAAATAAAATTGCTACAGAAATGTATTGACAATGGAATAGAAATACAAATGCATGAAAGCATACCATTTTGGTAGATCCATATTCTTTTCTAACTTTTATTTCTTTCTTTTCTTATTTCTGACCACATGGGTCCTCATTCTCTCCTTGCATAAACTGGAAAGCATGCATGGCATGCAGCCTAAACAGAGTTACCTTCCTTGGCTAAACCCCTGAAGCACACATAAAATAATAATCTCTTTACTGCTAAATTTGGAATGAAAATAAAATAAAATTTTAAACGTTAATAATTTGGAAAAATAAATAGAAATTATTTTAGAGATTTTATTTTTGACGGTAACACCAAGCTTTAAAGCAAAATGCTGCACACTTTTTCCGAGTCAAAGAATGTCATGTGACATACAAGTTAACCTCAGCTCAATCGAACAGGGGGGCACGGGTGGCCCAGTCGTCTAAGGTGCTGCGATTTTCTGTGCAGAGTTTCGTCCCATGGGTACGAAAGAAACCTATGATTGTGGGTTCGAATCCCGGTTCGCACCGATTATGTTTCTAGGTTTGTCAGCACATTAAGCTGACACGCCGCGATATAACTGGAATACTGATAAATGCGGCGTAAAACCCAACTCACTCACTCTATCGAACAGCTGTTTTCTATCAATTTTAAATTTGTTTTAATTCTTTTACAATGTCAGATTAAAACATGTCAGTAAGATAAATTCGCCTCCGGCTCATATAAAACCTTACGCAGGACTAAAACTGCTTGTGCACCTCATGATACTGCTAGAACTTAGGATATTCATTGTACCAATTCTTGACAAGAACTATAAAGGTAAAATATCAAATCTTACAGTACAGTAAACTTCACCATTTCCTTATGTCACAGGTGGCCCAGTCGTCTAAGGCGCCGCGATTCGCTGTGCAGAGTTGCGTCCCTTGGGCACGCCAGAAACCTATGATTGTGGGTTCGAATCCCGGTTCGCATCTATTATGTTTCTTGGTTTGTAAGCACCGTACCCGTGCTCGTGGGTTTCACCGAAGTGGTAAACTTCTGAGACCTACATCACTTCGGGCTTTCCTCCCACATTAAGCTGACACGCTATGATATAACTGGAATACTGTTAAAAGCGGCGTTAAACCCAACTCACTCACTCATTATGTAACTTGACCCACATGCATCCTTACTTATCCTTGAAATTAATTATCGGGGGACCCCCAGTTTTGTAAGTCAATGTAAGGTGAGGTAAAATTAGGTTCAACGTCGCTTCCAAGATTATTGCCCTTATATTGCGACATGCATGTACGTGTGCGTGAGGGGGCTGCTTGTATTAGTCTTGATTGATGCCAATAAATAGTGCTTGCTCGACTGAGATACCATGCCGCAGTTTAACATGAATACCCCACTCAGACACAGTATACTGACTCCGAGCCGACCAGTCCTTGCTTTAGCCCCTTAATGCCGAGCGCCAGACAGGGTAACAACAAGTACCATCTTTTAACGTCTTTTGGTATGACGTGGCCAGGGATCGAACCCCGGACCTTCCGCTCTCCGGGAGGGTGCTCTTCCACTAGACCACGGAGGAGGTCAAGGTATAAGCGATGGTTATGTTAGGTAAACTTGTATATTTATAAAAGCTTTTGTTTCAAGAGTCAATCCAGTTCAAATCTATTATTTTGAAAATTTTATTACTTCCAGGTTTTCTGATACACAATGGCTGCCAAGCAACCTCCAGACCCGAACAAGTCCGTGGATCTAAAGGCGGCCACCTCAAACGACACTGAGACTGATGGCCTTATAATGACCAGGGCCGCCGCTCTGCAGGCACAAGGACGCAACGTTCAGCAAGGGTTGCCACCAATTCATCCAGCACAGTTCAATCCATACAGTGAGTCAATGTCCTGTTTGTTTGTTTTTTGTTTGATGCCGCACTCAGCAATATTCCAGCTATGTGACTGCGGTCTGTAAATAATCGAGTCTGGACCAGACAATCCAGTGATTGACATTATGAGCATTGATCCTCTAAATAGGATACAATGACATGTATCAGCCAAGTCATCTGTGGTGAAAAACTACTAATTGTGTTGGTCGATCAGAGGATGGTAACGTGCCTCATTTGCATGCCTTGGGTAAGTGCTGGTAATGACACGTGAGTGAGTGAGTGAGTATGGTTTTACGCCGCTTTTAGCAATATTCCAGCAATATCACTGCTGGGGACACCAGAAATGCGCTTCGATCACTTTACCACTTGGCTACCAAACTGGCCTTTAGCATAAATTTTCTGGGTAAACAATGACCATTACCATATTCGACATAATAAGCGCCACATTCTAATAAGCGCCCACGGCAACATTTCTAATATATTGGTAAGTGAACAATCCCAATTAGCACACCTCCCGATTGATCAATGTACACAAGACTTATTTATTCGCGTATAATACGTACTCGTGTGTTATATGCACCCTTAATTATGGCCAATTAAATTCTGGAAAAATATATAGACATACATAAACACTTCAGGCTGTCAGCATAAACCACGAAATTTTCAACTCTGTTTTTTTCACCAAAGTAATATTCTAATAAGAGCCCCCTATTTCTAATTTTGAGAGCGCCCTGGGAGCTTATTACGTCGAATACGGTAACTATAGGGGTGAAATGATACATCAGTGCACCGGAGCATCATAAGTTTTCATGCAACAATGCGATACACTCACGTTTTTTCTGTATCGATACAAGATGATACACTTGCTGAAACAATCACTTACTACTCATGTAGGAGGCACGGGTGGCCCAGTCGTCTAAGGCGCCGCGATTCGCTGTGCAGAGTTGCGTCCCTTGGGCACACCAGAAACCTATGATTGTGGGTTCGAATCCCAGTTCGCCCCGATTATATTTCTAGGTTTGTCAGCACCATACTCGTGCTCATGGGTTTCACCGAAGTGGTAAAGGTCTGAGACCTGCATCACTTCGGGCTTTCCTCCCACATTAAGTGAGTGAGTGAGTGAGTATGGTTTTACGCCGCTTTTAGCAATAGTCCAGCAATATCACGGCGGGGGACACCAGAAATGGGCTTCACACATTGTACCCATGTCGGGAATCGAACCCGGGTCTTCGGCGTGACGAGCCAACGCTTTAACCACTAGGCTACCCGACCGCCCCCTCCCCCATTAAGCTGACACTCCGCGATATAACTGGAATACTGTTCAAAGCGGCGTTAAACCCAACTCACTCACTCACTCACTTCTACTCATGTAATGCCCCCAAGCAATTCTGTTAGTCAGATATCGCAAAATTTGTTGTAATTAGCATTCCAAGTTCTCTACTAACATGAGCCTTCAGCTAGATTTTCCTTTGGAACATGCTCTGAAATATTTAAGAAGTTTCAACGCAATTTGATGTAAATATGTGTATTGCGATATGTATCATATCGTTATCTATGTATTGTGATACGTATCATTATCGTGCCCATGCTGTATCATTTCACCCTGAATGAGCTAATGGATCTGAGAAGATGCGGGGTAGAATAGGTCTTCCGCAACCCATGCATGCTGTAAAAGGCGACTTTGCTTGTCATAAGAGGCGACTAAGGGGATCGGGGGGTCAGCCTCGCTGACTTGATTGATGCATGTCATTGATCCCAATTGCGTGGACCGATGCTCATAATGTCAATCACTGAATTGTCTGGTCCAGACTCCATTATTTACAGACCGCCATCATATAGCTGGAATATCGCTGAGTGCAGCGTTAAACAACAAACAAATAATAAACGAATGACATGTTGCAGTTCCCCACTATGGACAGCAGCACTTTCTACGGGGCGGCAGCGCCAACATCTTCAACATCAGCAACAGCCACAATGTCCAGATTGGTCGCACCAATGTCATGAACTTCGGCATGGAACACATGTCACGTCAGGATGAAAGCTCAAGCAGTGAAGATGAAGACCTGGAGGCTCTCGAAGATGAGCGGACTAGGGAGTTGAGAAGTATGATGGTTGAAATATTAATCCTGTGTTCCATGTTTTGATTCAAGGAATTACCGTATTCGACGTAATAAGCGCCCAGGGCGCACTCACAATTAGTAATAGGGGGCTCTCATTAAAATATTACTTTGGTGAAAAAAAATAACAGAGTTAAAGATAAATTTCGTGGTTTATGCTGACAGCCTGAAATGTTTATTTACGACAGATATATTTTTCCAGAGTGTAATTGCCCATAATTAAGGGTGCATGAAGCACATGAGTGCGTATTATACATGAATAAATAAGTCTTACGTACATTGATCAATCGGGAGGGGTGATAAATGAGATTGTTCACTAGCCAATATAAGCAAATATCGCCGCGGGTGCTTATTGCGTCGAATACGATGTATCTTGTATTAGATTGTCAAGGAACCCTTATATACCATCTTCACAAGGCAAGTGAGTTAACTGACTTTAAATGTCCAGTTTCCACCCTTGCCGAAATAGTCTTGAATTCCTGGGCTCGATTGTAGCGCCACCCGTGGCCATCACGAATTATGTCGCTTCTATGCCTCTCCTATGGACCAATCAGATTCCACCTCTCGTATCACTTGCATTTGCTTCAAACAAAATGGCGGCACCCAGTTAAGACAATCTATCTATGTTGTGATCAAACGGGTCTTACATCATGAAGTGCATCAAATCACACGAGTACCTTGATGAAAAACATGAAGAGATTTGAAAAACTATCTGTTGACAACGAGTTGGTGGTGAACATGCTTTGCAAATTCTGCAATTGACCAAAATCTGCATCACAGTTTACGAACAGGATTTCGATTTCGTTGCACGATTTTGATTGGACCCATTAGTTTATAATTATATTTGGTTCCGGTTCCGGTTCCGATTGCGCATGTGCACTGGTACAAGGGACTGTCTATTACACAGGGGCACCGTTTAGTACAATGTTCCCTATTAGTCTATTAAAAATGTAACTCTATAATACAAGCCTAGTTCGGCAAGGGTGAAAACTGGACTTTTATAAACAGTTAACTCTCTTGCCTCGGGAAGATGTTAGGCTAAAAACAATAATCGTGTTGGTTCTCAGGCACTGCCCACATCATCAGCACGTTTTGTTTTTGTTTCCATTTTCAATTTATTTTGTGTATTGTGTTTAATGTATTAGGATTTATATGTTTTTTTTTAAAATGGAAATGAAAACAGTGCAGCAGACTTTATGATGATGCAGGTGGTTCCTGAGAACCAAGACTATTATATTTTTTAGCCTTCTACACATGGCGAGATCAGTACTAGGATGATAGTATAAATGTGATACTGTCCTCTACACAGTGAGAGGGAGATCTGTAATAACAATGGTATAAATGTGATACTGTCCTCTACACTGTGAGAGGGAGATCTGTAATAACAATGGTATAAATGTGATACTGTCCTCTACAATGTGAGAGGGAGATCTGTAATAGCAATGGTATAAATGTGATACTGTCCTCTACACTGTGAGAGTTAGGACTGTAATAACAATGGTATGAATGTGATACTGTCCTCTACACTGTGAGAGGGAGATCTGTAATAACAATGGTATGAATGTGATACTGTCCTCTACACTGTGAGAGGGAGATCTGTAATAACAATGGTATGAATGTGATACTGTCCTCTACACTGTGAGAGGGAGATTTGTAATAACAATGGTATGAATGTGATACTGTTCTCTAGAAACTGAGAGGGACACCTGTTCTAAGATGATGGTATAAATGTCAAGTTTTCAAATTTATAACTCACAATATGCATTTCATTCTTGTTCTCCGATCCTTGCGTAGAAACGTTCCTAAAACAAGTTTCCAGTTTCAAGAAACATCTGACCAAACAAAACCAAGCCTTATCCAAGGCCAGCAATAGCTAATGCTACACATGAGTGCAGCCTGATCATGTGACGTCTCCAGCTTACTCCTTCTCTTCCTTATCGGGGGGGGGGGGGGGGGGCACGGGTGGCCCGGTCGTCTAAGGCGCCGCGATTCGCTGTGCAGAGTTGCCTCCCCTGGGCACGCCAGAAACCTATGATTGTGGGTTACAATCCTGGTTCTCCCCGAATTATGTTTCTAGGTTTGTCAGCACCATACCCGTGCTCGTGGGTTTCACCGAAGTGGTAAACGTCTGAGACCTGCATCACTTTGGGCTTTCCTCCCACATTAAGCTGACACACTGTGATATAACTGGAATACTGTTAAAAGCGGTGTTAAACCCAACTCACTCACTCACCCACTATTGCAGAACATAAGGTTGTATCTGATCCTCCTAAAGTTGGTGAGATACCATGTGATGGGCAGGACAAGAGAGAAGAGTTAAATGTAAACCCTTCATGTGCTGTTACTTGGGCTATGGGGGCGGTCGGGTAGCCTAGTGGTTAAAGCGTTTGCTCGTCACGCCGTAGACCCGCACGTCATAGTGAGTTTTGATGGTTTTTTCCCCCAACACAAAGATATTACCATGACCACGTAACACCGGAAATACCATCTCAACAAAGCCGTACTGGAGTACACAATGTAATCTTGTAATTACACTGTCTGGTTATAAAAAGTATTCATTGTGTATCTGGACTTCTGTTTGTAACTTATTTCATCAATTTTATTCAAAATTCCTTTTAATATTGTTTTTATGAATTTCGGTGAAATCGTGTGTGAAGCAATCGGAAGATCACACAACTCACCGTTATTAACAGCAACCAACAGCAGTATTCTAAAAAAAATAATTCCCAAATACTGAATCGGCTAGAGGGGGATGCGCACTAAACTCAAGAAAACACAGTAAGCTGGGAACATAACTTGATCAGGCTGCACTCATGTGTTGCATGAGCAATTGTTGGTAACCTTGGTTACGGCTGGGATGTGTTTAGGTTAGGTGTTTTTCGAAGCTGGAAACTTGTTTTAGGGTCGTTTCCACACACGGATCAGACTAGAAGGATGAAATGCACAGTGTGAGATAGGATAATTATTATAAATCTATAATTTATTGTAAAATGTCCAATATTGTTCTGCTGTACAGGGTGTGAGAGAGAGATAAGTAATGAAGAACTGTTGGACATTGCCCGCCATGTTGGCCTTGGATGGAGACGCCTCAGTAAGTCACAGATTGTCCGGATGCAAATACATTAATGCAGATAGACAAATATGTCTTGCGCCTCACAGGCAGCTTTGGTTGTATACTCCCCAGGGAGCTGAGAATGAAAATCACAGTGGTCACTGATCCATTGACTGGGGTAATAATAGTGCAGCGCTATGATCGTCCACTTGGTGAATGGAATCTGGCACATTATAAATACACTTATTATTATTATTTTTATTATTATATAAGGACATGGCTCCACTATGACAGGCTCCGCTATCATGCATGAATCTCTGGCAGATAATTTTAAGACCTCTTATTATGTTTTATCCTGAACTCCTCATAGATTATCAAGTTATTGTTGTGTTAGTTCAAAGATCAAGACACAATTTTTCTCTTATTTTTTGTGATTTTTCAATGTTTATAATGTCTGAATGGGGTTAGGTAGCTTTGAAAATGGGCAGATACCGGTAACATTTATTGGTCAACTGCCTTTGTTGTTCTGTGTTGAAACACTGATCGTAACCAACAGTCACAGCGGTCGGGTAGCCTCTAAAGTGTTCGCTCGTCACTCCGAAGACCCGGGTTCGATTCCCGACATGGGTACAATATGTGAAGCCCATTTCTAATGTCCCCCGCCGTGATATTGCTGGAATATTGCTAAAAGCGGCTCAATCACTCACTCACTCACTCACTCACTCACTCACATGTTTATGTTCCAGTTCGCTTCATCGGCTTACAGGACTATGATGTGGACGAAGTGTACGAAGAACACAGCTCTCGGGGGTTGGAGGAAGTTATATACCAGCTCCTCCGGCGCTGGCGGAGCGAGGTGACCAACCCCACTGTATCCGAGATGTTGTACCATATACAGCGATCAGACATGTACCATCTTGCCCAGTATCTGAAGACGGACCTACCGGACTGATAAACGTGTGTGTCTGTTTGGGGGGAATCGTTGACATCTATGCCAATGCTAGTGTTTCTCTGTAGATCCATGTACCCTGTAAAGGGATGGGGGAGGTTGCTGGGTTATTTTTAAAAAAAATGTGTTTCGGAAAATACTGTAAATAAATCTTTCCTCAGGTTTTACAACAAAACTAAATTTGGTTTATAGGCATTTCTTAGAAGATGATGGATAACTATGTAGACGCAATTTATGAATACCACCTCTTTTTTGCACTATTAGGCTAAAACAATTATAGTCTTGGTTCTCGGGCACTGTCCACATCATCATAAAGTTCATTACACGTTTTGTTTCTGTTTTCATTTTCAATTTTTTGTGCATTCTGTTTAAGTATAAAGATTTATATATTTTTTTGAAAATGGAAATAAAAACAAAACTTGCGGCGGACTTGATGAGCAATGTTCCTGTAGTGAGTGAGTATGGTTTTACCCCGTTTTTAGCAATATTCCTGCAATATCAGGACAGGGGACACCAGAAATGGGCTTCACACATTGTACCCATGTCGGGAATCGAACCCGGGTCTTCGGCGTGACGAGCCAACGCTTTAACCATTAGGCTACCCGACCTCCCACAAATTCCTGTATATTGTTGATGTGCAACATGAAAAACAGGGAAACGAAGACATAAAGTCACAATACAAATAAACATAATCTAAAAGGAAAACAAAAAAATATCACGAAAAAGGAAAGCTTGAAACAAATCCTGATAGTTAAATAATGATAAAGGCAAATGTGAAAACATGTAATTATGACAGAAATTGATAGAATGCAGAGCCCAAAACGCAACCTAACTCGGAAGTACTGCTGCTCTAGAATTCCATAAAATAACTGTGTTTATGTCAAGTAAATAAAACAAAAAGGTAGTTGCCAGTGAATACTATGGCTGTCGGGGTGAAGAATCTTTAAGTGAGTGAGTATGGTTTTACGCCACTTTTAGCAATATTGCAGCAATATCACGGTGGGGGGTGGGGGGACACCAGAAATGGGCTTCAAACTTTGTACCCATGTCGGGAATCAAACCCGGGTCTTCGGCGTGACGAGCGAACACTTTAAAGAATCTTTGAGAATTAACAGAAAATGAGAATTGTTTTTACCATGGTAACAGAGATATGTTAAAAAATATTTTTTTTAAAGAATTTGTTTTTGTTTTTTAAATGTTAAAGGATATGTCATTAGGAATTTTCAAACATAGAGTATTTATATTGCAAGTATTTGTTCCATGCTTAAAATTCTCTTCACCCCACCCCTCACCCCACCCCACCTCCAACCCCAATAATAAAATAAAATAAATATAACCAAGTCCCATTTTTTAATATAGCCCCATTTAATCTCTCTCTTTCAGGCACTTGACAGTTTCATAAGGTAGAACATATGTGTGTGAAGGTTCCTGTTTGACTGGAACAAATTCAGTGTCACGGGAACCAATCCTCTTCTTATAAACCTCCGGTGACGTCATCCTATTGTTCTCCAGTCGGGTTAAATCTCATAAACAGGGACGTTGTAATGTCCCTTGGCATTTTATATAATATCCCCAGGATTTGATAGAATATTCAAGTCATATTTGCTATATAATGTGTTATAATATCCCAAGGATTTTATATAATGTCCTGGGTATTTTATTAATATATCTTCTGTTCTGATTGTAACATGTAATGAAATGTAAAATCAAATGACAAATGATTTCTTTATATTCCCGAGGATTGAACTCGCAACCTTCGTATCTGTAGCCCAGTGAGTGTACCACTAGGGTAGAGAGGTGTTGATAAGTCGCACTGCTTTTCAGAATGTCCTTTTCAGGATTCGTATGCCAGCAACAGATATTTTACACCCGTTTCCTAATGTTCATGGAAAGTATGTTCGAAACATAAAAATGTTGATAAATGTTGTTTAAAGTTTCTTTTTTCGGTTTATAAGTAAGATAAAACACTTCCCCTCGGGTTGTTATGAATTTAAAACCCTCTCCCTCGGGAAATTCCTTGGAATGCGGGTTTTAAATATTATAACAACCCTCGGACGTGTTTTATCCTATACATAATATGCACCTTTAAATGAATAAATGCTGGAATAAGAACACATAGAACCAAATCTTAAGGCTTAAAAAAAAGAATTGGTTCTCAGGAAATGGCTTTTGAAAAGTAAGTGTGTACGGGTGGGCAGTGTTTTTTTTTTTGATGTGTGTGCTTTTTTGGTTGTTTTTTGGTTGTCATTCAAACGTATGTAACCAAATAAACAGTTGTGTACTATCAACCTGGGAAAGGGCCTCCCTACATAAATGTATTCCTTTATGAGTATAATACTTGAATAGAGTATTTGACAACTGTTGAGCATGGAATATTTATGGATTTTTTAATTTTTAAAAAAAAATGGAAATAAAACAAAACATGCAGCGAAATGTATGATGATGCGGGTGGTGCCTGAGAACCAATTTTTTTAGACAAAGTTGTTGAGTTTTTATTTGGCATTTTTATTGGGTGACGATGCAGGGCATGTGGTTGTGAAATGGGATGAAAATCTAAAATATTTTAATGCATATTTGTATGCAAGCTGTACAAAATTTATTGAGTTATGGTTAATCATTGTGCATATTTTACGCAAATACATGACGTATCAAGACCTCTGCCTTTCTTTTTATTGAATTTTAGGTGATTTATTTAATGACAACAGTAGGAAGGGTACTTTTCATAAATTGAGGCCAGGAGTTTGAAATGTTGGTGTGTTCTGTTTGTCTGACAATGCCTGAATACTAACTTTAGAGGTCATCTTGGGTTAAATTTTAAAAATCCCTTTTTATGAATTTGCCTTTTTTGTGTGATGTTTTTTGGCCCCAAAACCTATGTACATACCACCTTGCAACACCTGGGGTTAGGTTTTAGAATGATTGGTGAGAAAAAGATTTTGTATCAGATTGAGAGTTTTGTGAGAGTCATTTGTGGCTTGTGGGGTACCCAGTGGCCTAAGATGTTGCAATATCCATTGCAAAGTTGCAGCCCTTAACCTTGTCTTGTGTTCGAATCCCAGATTATCACTGGTCTGTCATGAACTGCATGTGTCTATGACCTGCTCCACATCTATCTGACATTAGGCCTTCTATCATGTATTAGTTGATTTACCAAAAAAGAAACGGGCCATTGATTCGGAGTAGTTGCACCAAAATTCTTTTAAATTCCACTTCCAGATAAGTACTGCTTGTAATGAATTAAACACAAACTCGTAGGTCACAGCTTTACGGAAGTACAACTGTGAACTGATACTGATAGGTAATTGATGCAGTTTTGTTCTAAAGATTTTACACATATTATTCACCATTTCTTATGGATATGTGAAAGGGCTGAAAATAACAACTTTTTTGTAA
Source organism: Haliotis cracherodii (assembly GCF_022045235.1). Taxonomy (NCBI): domain Eukaryota; kingdom Metazoa; phylum Mollusca; class Gastropoda; order Lepetellida; family Haliotidae; genus Haliotis; species Haliotis cracherodii. Next base: position 9,460,405 of record NW_027266279.1, on the reverse strand, counting down.
AAAGTTTCAGTATGGAAAGTTCATTATAATATTGTATTCGGCATATTAAGCGCTCCAATAAGTGAGTGAGTGAGTATGATTTTACGCCGCTTTTAGCAATATTCCAGCAATATCACAGCGGGGCACACCAGAAATGGGCTTCACACATTGTGCCCATGTCGGGAATCGAACCCAGGTCTTCTGCGTGACGAGCGAATGCTTTAACCACTAGGCTATCCGACCGCCCCCGCTCCAATAAATACCCAATAACCAACTGTACTCAGCTTAAATAATTCCGTATCAGTCCCAAGTTTCTTGTGTATATTACAGACTTTGCTTATTATGATGTATACAGTGTGTATATACCCCATTGTTTGAATTTATTTAATTGTTTTATAATAGGAGTGAGTGAGTGAGTGAGTATGGTTTTACGCCGCTTTTAACAATATTCCAACAATATCACGGCGGGGGACACCAGAAATGGGCTTCACACATTGTACCCATGTCGGGAATCGAACCCGGGTCTTCGGCGTGACGAGCGAACGCTTTAACCACTAGGCTACCCGACCGCCCCTTTTTATAATAGGAGGGTGTGTACACATATGCATCAACTGTTTATGAGTTCCTCTTTTGTTTTGTGTTATATTAAGAATGTGGCTGTGTTTATGAAGGATTAAAATGCTATCTTTGTTCACTCCTACATCAAAGTGCCATCATGGATTCCTGGTGACAGATATTTATGTGATAGGAAAGATGTAATGTGATCACAAAGTGATTCTTAATGTTCGGTTCCATTGTCTAATGATGTGATTGTGATGTCATAGCATTATGATTGTGTATCATTGTGTGTTAGGAATGATTTAATATGTAGTCAAGTCTTGTTAATCCGACGCTCGTTAATCCGACAATGGGCTTTATCCGACACTAATGATGGGAACTGATTATATCAGTGCTATTTAGACCCGTAAATCCGACACTCGCACTCCGACTCCGACACACCTAATTTGCAACAAATTACCGAAATCACTCATTAATCAGTCTCATTAATCCGACATGATGATCAGCGTAATCCGTTGTCATCTGCCCGCGAGAAGACAGCCCCGTGTTTTGATGCGAGACTAGACGTCTGGTAGCTGCAAATTACAACGGCTGCAGAGATAAACATGCTTAACAATAAACAATAAATGCTTTAAATCAGAGGACATCCCATTACAGGTCACGTCGGAACGACCTTTCGTGAACTTTGACTGACTAATGAAATGACAAACATATAGTCAACATAAGCCACTAAGAAAGCAGTTAAGGATGTTCTCTGGTCTGTATTAAGAATATTTAACTTTTTCTATGATAGGCGTTTTAATTATTTTATTAGATACTAAAATAAAATAAACATTGAAAATGACAGGGGTTGGGTGTATTTTATTGAGCAACCCCAGGAAAATAGGATGCTTTTAGGTTTTGAGGCCATATTGCCATCACTGCCAAGACACCTGCGCTTGGACGTCCAAGACTTGTTTTGTTTTTTACTCATTGACCTGCCATATCAAAGGTCAAGGTCTCCTTCAAGGTAGCTTGAAGAACAGTCCATCTAAATTCAAGAAGGATTTACTGTCCGTGCGATTGAAACATTGAAGGTCATTAACAAAACTTGATTATTTACAGGCCGTCCTAATTTTGCTGGAATGCTAAAATTATTGCGTGTCAAGACTTTCTTCTTGCATGGGTAACGGCCGCAGACTATATTATCAGAAGTTCGTCAAGACCACTTTCTTGAGATTTGCCATAACATAAATAACTTTTATATTGACACTTCTCTTCGTGTTTCATTGCAGTTTTGTGTTTGTTTTGTTTGTTCCTTTAGGGCATAATCAAATTTTATTACTCATCCGTGAGTAATAAATATGACTGTATTAAACAGTGTTTAATACCACTTCAAACACACATTCTAACACCAGATATGCACAAACACATGCATGTCGAGTTTTTGAAGTTGCCCTTGAGGAGAGAATGTAGTATCTTGAATGAAACCCCAAATCACCACAACTCAATGAAGCGACTATGCTTGTCGTAAAAGGCGACTAACGGGATTGGGTGGTCAGGCTCGCTGACTTGGTAGATGCATTGCGTGGATCGATGTTCATGATGTCAATCACGGTATTGTCTAGTCCAAACCGCTGTCATAAAGCTGGAATATTGCCGAATGCAGGGTAAAACAACCAACCAACCTCAAAGGCAACTGCTGAAACCCGTGACTGTAGCCCTGGCAAGATGTATTTAGATACACGTATAAAATGATCGGAAGTTTAATTTTTATTCAAACATATGAAAGTCAGAACGAATAGTCAGAAAGAAATGTGAACATCAGTGACTTGTAGTTTAACCACGGAGTTTCAGATAGGTGAGGTGAAATGGGGTTAAACGTCGCGTCCAAGATTATTGCACTTATATAGCGACGTGCATGCACGTGTGTGTGTGTGGCTGCTTGTACTAGTCAGGACTGATGCCTATTTATAGTGCTAGCCCACTGAGATACCATGCCGCAGTTTAACATGAATACCCCACTCAGACACAGTATACTGACTCCGAACCGACCAGTCCTTGATTTAGCCCCTTAATGGCGAGCGCCAGACAGGGTAACAACAAGTACCATCTTTTAACGTCTTTTGGTATGACGCTGTCGGGGATCGAACCCCCGACCTTCCTCTCTCCGGGCGGACGCTCTACCACTAGACCACGGAGGCGGTCCCGGTGTTTCAGATAATTTTTGTCATTAAACAATATATCACCTGACTTACCATGGGTCCGGTTAGTCCAGTGGGTACATTCATCTGACCCGAGTACCCGAGTTTCCTGTCCAGCCCTAATATGTGCTGTGCTGAATATTGCCTACTGATATACCAGTCCTTAATACCGAGCACTGGGCAGTCATCTCCCTTGCCTGGGAAGATTTGTAGTGACATACAACACAAGAATTCTGAGATTTCACATTTTATTTACTAACATTTTTCTTGGGATACTAGTATATGTATATATATTTATATATAAATACAGAGGTTTGAATATCACATGGTTCATAGTAGGGACAGTGGACAACGTAGTAATGCTTCACTCTCAACACGCCGGCAACCTGCAACACCCCCCACACAATGAACGCCATCTAACACATCTCGTACCACACAATACCAGACTGACGAGTTACTTCTAACACCAGATCTTACAACACTGAGCCACAAATTACCCCCAACAATGTTTCACTAAACAAACATTTTCTGTTTTCAAACTCTGGGATGAGTCTATGGATACCAATTGTATTTTTGAACTATCCAAATACTGCAAGTACAGATATAAAAAATGGCATCAATAGGCCGCGATATCTTTTTCATCATTTAGTTTTCTAAAACCGTTATGTTAGAATGGAAATTACTATTGTTATTAGTTGGCAGTTAAAAAAGGTACATACTATTTGTATTACGACAAGTAATTATGGGTACAAAATACAACTTAACGATTAGTTGCTCGGCACATCAAGGACTTGCAGGCACTGTTTCAAGAAATCTCACAGCTATGACTGTTATAATCAATGGTAAAGTGTTCGAGTTCATAGCACTACAGTCATTGTGAAACAGGCCATAGGTACTCACTTTCATAGTAACCGATATTAACCATTAATAATAAATATATAATAAAACATGCATACTGTACATGTTGCTGACTCATGAGAAATATAAAAAATATTGCTTTCATCTTGTATAATTCTAAAAATGCTTTTTGGTGTAATGATATTGAAAATAATGATCATCCACTCGAAACTAGGATTTGCAGCGAACATTGTCTTGTGCTGCTCGAAGACTTGGAACTCACCAGTTTCTCAGTTGGGATTGATATTCAAATTCACTGGATGTTGTGTTGGCAAGACTTGTGTTAATATTGGGAAATTGTGGGGGTATATCATATAAATGTCAGTTCTTGAGATAAATTTCCAAGTAAAATGTCTTGATCCTAATGACTGTTGATGTTAAGGTTCAAATATTTATTTCAATAGTGTTTTGTTAAAGGAAGCCAGCATCAGTTCGATACAAAAGAGCACCAAGGTAAAAAAACAAGCCCACCATGAACCTGATTCTTTCATATTAACTATAGAAGCAGACATTAGGTAGTATTTCTATTTTTAAAAAAACAACAGAAAAAGTCCCTCTTATACACATTTTAAAAAAGTCATGAATGAGTGAGTTGGGTTTAACACTGCTTTTAACATTATTCCAGTTATATCACGGCGTGTCAGCTTAATGTGGGAGGAAAACCTGAAGTGATGCAGATCTTAGACGTTTACCACATTGGTGAAACCCATGAGCACAGGAATGGTGCTGACAAACCTAGAAACATAATCGGGATTTGAACCCACAATCATAGGTTTCTGGCGTGCCCAAGGGACGCAACTCTGCAGAGCGAATTGCGGTGCCTAAGACGACTTGGCTACCCGTGCAACCCCCCCCCCCCCTCAAAAAAAATCATGAGAAACAGGTAGTTTGTGTCTAAGAATTGGAATGAGTATGGTTTAACATGGCTTTTATTAATATCCCAGCAATATCACGAAGGGAGACACCTGAAATGGGCTTGACACATTGTACCAATGTGGGGAATCAAACCTGGACCTACAGTATGACGAGCGACCACTTTAACCACTAGAATACCCCACCATATACAGGTGAAACTGTGAAGGGATTTAATCTGACCCCCAACATACAAGAAAGTTTTTCCCCCACCACACCCTATAATAAACAACCAGTCAGATGTCATGGACTTGTTCACAACAATACAGTATCGAAAGTAAAACTAAATTCTTATCAAACATGTTTCAGCAGTATACGGATGATATTTGTAGTACTAGCACATCAGATTCTACCCATTGACCTACATCGTGGAAGTGGAGAAGTCAGTCAGTATCCTTTCCTCGGTCAGTGAGATTATACGTATCTTTCAGCTCTTGAAACACCAGCAAGATTCCTCTACAGAAAAGCCAGTCCGGGATTAAAAATGCCAACATTCTTGTGCTCTAGAAGTGCTCATATATTCCTAGATTGGTGTTACTTATTCTCTCACTTACAGATAATCTCGGTTTTACGAACTGAAGTTTCAGATAATATTAATATGATCATATCTATAATGATTTCAAAACAAAATAAACTGCTCAGCTTTTGATAAGAATAATCAGATGTCATTCTTTATTAAATATACACTTGACATATTATGAGAACTGGTCTTATGTATTATGAAAAGATTAAATATCCCTATCAGAAGTGGAGCAGATTATAAACCCCACAGAATAGCATGGTCTCCAACTGTATAAAATGTTGTTTCAAATTTGGTACATGTAGTTTTATCCCGGTTTGACGTCCTCTCAAAAATGATACAAGCATTCTGGAACCTTAATAAGCAAATGTTTAATTACGAACTGACCATTCCTTCAAAAACGTATCGACTGGTCTAAGGATACCTCCCTACAGTCCTGCTTCTATGGAGCGTGGTCCTAATGTTACAACGAAGATGTCATGTTCCACGAACACACGCTGATACAACATGGAGTCTACGTAATCCTCGTGTCGTTGTTTTGATCAGGGCTTCGTTGCATTGTTGAGGCTGTGTAACCAAGTAGTCCTGGAGATGGGAGCCATTTATTTCATATAGAGGTCCATACATTTTTCACAGAGTGAGTTTGGTTTTCAGCCGCTCTTAGCAATATTCCAGGAATATCAAGGCGTAGGACACCAGAATTGGGCTTTACACATTGTACCCATGTTGGGGAATCGAACCTGGGTCTTTGGCATTACGAGAGAACACTTTAACCAATATGCTACCCCGACGCCACCCCACCCCCCCCCAACATTAGTTAGTGGGTATGGTTTTACACCTCTTTTAGCAATATTCCAGCAATATCACGGCAGGGAAGACCAGAAATAGGCTTCACACATTGTACCCATGTGGGGAATTGAACCCAGGTCTTTGGTGTGGCAAGCGAACACTTTAACCACTAGGCTACCCCGCCGCCCCAAAACAAACATTAACTTAAATGGACCTCTGGTGAAATATATTGCTCTCATCTCGTGGACTAGGGTGCTTGCAACACCGTTATTGTGAAGAGGCAACATTGGAAGGGCAATGAGGGAAACATCCTACATCTAGTGGCTCTGATCCAAGGGCATTTGTTATTTGGGCCACGTGTAGTACAATTATATCCCCATCAAATAAACAAAGGTGCAGCTGCATGCGTCTTGAGTTCGACACAGATGCCTGGGACGAGGCAAGTGTGGTTTGCGCGATCTGTTCACCATATACACTGTGCTTCTCGTCGAGGTATTTGGCTGTGCTCTAGGGCAGATAGAGGACTCCTGACAGTACTTTATAGGGATATGCAAGAACAATCAGTATCAGCTTCACCTTCAGGCTTCTGTCCCATGGCAGGAGCCCTGCTCAGCAGCCCCAGGCAACAAACACATCCTTTTATTTGCAAATCATGTGAGTGGCAGTTGCTACAGGTGAAGCAGGACATGCTTACCTTTTCGCAAACACCTGGTGTCATCACTGAATTTAAGTGATACATTCATATAATTTTCACACCTTTCACGCCCAATGAAATCTTTTCCGGTAGATAATTGAATCCGGTTATTCTCTAGTGTTGACATTATTAATTGTATTTGTTCTGTCAGCTGTGACTTTAAATCCCAATAAAGTACCATCTGTCGTCTATTGCATAGGACAACCAGTCATCACTTAATCGGGTGCTTATTGAAACAATTTTCATCTTGCTCCTCTGCATATTGTCCAGTCACTCCAGGAAATATTTTGAGAGCAATCATGGCACCTTCCTTCAGTAGGGCTAGCTAACACTATCCACACAATATCTTTCCACTCATTTAAACATCCATCCAGGCAATCATGGGACCGAACAAAACTAATATGGTAATCTCTTGCTCTGTCAATGTACTTCATTCAACAATCACTTGTCCCGATGAACACATTTCCGGATTAAAAATTCTTTCTGACAGAGTAATGTCCTGTGTATGTAGACGTTTCTTTACAGAATCGTCCTGGGAGCAGGGATTCCAGTCAGACAGGTTTCACAGTTTTTGCCTTGTGTAACACAGTTTGTTCTCCAGAGGTCTCGGTCCAAAGCCGCTCTGTCAACATCTTGGTAATGGTGAAGATGTCTTGAGATCATATACCCAAGTAAAGCTAATCACAACATTCCTGCAATTGCCAGTACAATCTAGTATTCATTCTAGCTAGTACAGGTACAATCCAGTATTGATTCCAGCTAATACCGGTTTAAACCAGTAATCTCTCTAGCTTTGATCAGTCTAATCCAGAATTCATTCCAGCGTTCCTGGTTTCTAACAAATATTTCCAGAAATTCCGGATTATTAATACAGCATGAGACTTCACCAAAGTGGAGAAGTGTATTGCTATAATACTGGTCTTTTCCAATATCATTTCATCAGTACTAATACTGGTGGTGCGCAGTATTTGGCAGCTGTTTGTACCACTACAGTGTCCTTGACCCTATATTGTATCACTTTCTTGTATAACCATGTCCCATGAATGACACGCTACCTTGTTATACACTGAGCACTTTGTCTAGTTCTGTGTACAGGAGATATGTACATATGTACAATGTTTCTGGCTATGTATACGTCTATGTACAACGTCTCACTCCGACTGCTATACCTCCCTGAAACAAACAGTCATCACATTAAGAGTCTGATCATGTAATGGTAAAAGGAATATGATTGTGATTGAAGCACTTGATTTAAAAATATGAATGGTCTAATGATGCCTCTATGTTGGAGTTAAGTTATGATTACACTTACGATGCCTCTTCATTGGAGTTAAGATATGATTATGCTTATTATACCTCAACGTTGGAGTTAAGATATGATTATACTGACGATGCCTCAGGCATTGGAGTTAAGATATGATTATGCTTATTATACCTCAACGTTGGAGTTAAGATATGATTACACTTACGATGCCTCTACACTGGAGTTAAGATATGGTAACACTTACGATGCCTCAACGTTGGAGTTAAGAAGTAGGTGCATTTTCTTCATCCTGAGTATCTGCGCGTGTGACAGCTTCTTCTTGTTGCTGTCCACCATGGGTAGTTCCACGGATGTAATCCCGCCTTCCTGGTCACTCGTCTTCAGATCCTGCATTAACGCCATGATGTCTGATGTTGACTTGGACTTGAAATTTTTGGTCTCGGGCGTAAGTTCTGCAGGCATGTCCTCCCGGTCAATACTCAACATCGACACATCATGGTCACTCGTATGAATATACGTTTCCTCACTGATCTCACTCTCTGGGTTCAAATGTAACGACCCTGACGAACTAAAACCACTAGAGCTTGGAATACTCCTCAGAGAATCTGACGCGTGGAGCGGGTCCTGTAGATTCCGCTCCTCTAGACGCAAGTCTTTACACCCTAGTTCTTTTGACCCTAAGTTCCAGGAAAGTCTTTTATGTATACTATTATCCCGATCTTTGTTCTTCTGAAGTTCCTGTACAGAATCTACAGTGTAGTAACGTTTTTCGTTCCTCGAAACCCTTCGAGGGTTCCGTTTCTCTTTGCTGTCTTCTTCCTTAAGATCGTCAATATTCGAATCGTCCCGAGAGACGTTAAGTGAGGGAGAAATCTGCAGGTCTTGGCGCCCATCCATGATGTTAGGCACGGAGAGACAAGACGACACCGGTCTGTGTTTCTTCTTTGTGACTGGCGACGAGTCGGGGGAGGAGGAGGATGTGGCTAACTCGTTTGACTTTGGACTAGTGTGGTTAACGAGCGTACCCATTGATCCTGTTCTCCCGACATCCTGTAAGCTCAGATGTGCTGCGATACCATTGGGCTTCTTTGGCGATGATGGTGATGCATAGTTTTGTGTGGTGAGATTGGGGACAAAGTTGCCCTCGGCAGACTCTATACTCCCAGTGCGCTCCATTGAGATGAGGTCAGGTTTTGGGAGGGGGCTGAGAGGCGTGTAACTGACCTCCTCTTTGACCTGGCTGACCTTGGATTGGGCCTTCTGTTGATCCTTCATCAGAGTTTCGGAATATGTTTCCTAGAAAATACATCAGTTACGTCTTACATGCATCTAAGTCAGTAACAAAGTGTGCATAGTCAGAAAAAAATGCAAACATGCCCAACTTACATTTCACTTGCATATCCAGTGAATTGAACCATATCCCTTCATGAATTGAATATTTACGAAAAAAATATTTAAAAGAGTGTTTTTTACTTGAAGTTGTCTGTTCTTTATAAAAGCAAGATATGGAAAATGGAATATATACCATGCAGTAGTCTGCCCTGTAGGTCATCTACAACTCCAGCCCAGTTAAACGACTGATTGTCCGTAACGCTCATCAATTATTTGGACCCAAAAGGTAGTGTTGTAGCAAGTGATCACTGTATTTTTCACTGAATATCATAAATCATACATCAACTGCTGACTTGTGAATATTTGATACCCTATATTCCTGATACATATCGTATTCACCTTGTTGTGTAATCGTTGCAGACCTAGTATCATGTGACTAACCACGTGTCCGGGTAGTCCTGTGGGTACCGGGCCCTACTCAGGACCCACCCGACCCGAGTACCCGAGTTACCTGTCCCAGCCCGAACTTGTTCAACTTCCCCAACCATTGAGCACTGACACTCAGTCAACCAACTCACCCGGCCACCTCATTCATATCTTTTGGGCCTCGCCCAGGTTCACTATAGGGTATTTTGTCTGCACTCACCTGAGCTCGTTTTATATGGTCCAACCAGACCTTGACCCCAGTCTGATCTCCATGGAAGGTGAAGGCCGAGATGGGGGTGTGGTACTCGTTCAGGTAGATGAGCAGGAAACTCCCTATAACAATAACAATGACGGTTCAAGTCATGTAAAGGACTGATTTCCTCTTTCATAAAGTACATCGAAAGATTTCATGTGTATTTTCATATTTTCAGCAAACTAAACAATTATCATTTTCTACCCTTTTACTTTTTTGTGTGAAGACACAAGGATATAAAATATGATCAAAATGCTTGGGGAATGACTGAAATCATCATTGTTCCCTTAATTTGAAATAATTGAGTGAGTGAGTGAGTATGGTTTTACGCCGCTTTTAGCAATATTCCAGCAATATCATGACGGGGCACACCAGAAATGGGCTTCACACATTGTACCCATGATGTGAATCCAACCCAGGTCTTCGGCGTGACGATGGAACGCTTTATCCACTAGGCTACCCGACCGCCCCTAATTTGAAATAAACCACCACGTTGAAATTTACAGGTTGAAAGCCTGTCTTGAATTGAGAAACCTGTTACTTATAAAATATTTCAATATTTGAACCATGTTTTATTTGGTGCGTCAATCCAGTGACCGACATCATGAGCATCAATCTACGCAATTGGGAGATGATGACATGCATCAACCAAGTCAGCGAGCCTGACCACACAACAGTCGTCTTTTACTGCAAGCATGAGTTGCTGAAGACCTATTCTAACCCAGATCTTCACAGGTTTTGAACTATGTAAATGTAAAACAGTGTGTTTATCCTGTTAGTGTTCCCCGTTATCTGACCTTTGTCCTTGAGATCCTGTACAATGATGCGATCCAGTCTCATGGGCGGTTTGGTGATCTTGAATTTGTCCATGCGTTTGTTCGCCTTACACACCAACAGCAGGTCGGTGAATAGGAAACAGTCCACATCCATCTGAGGGACACAAGTCATGTTTATAAACCCATCTTGTTTGTTTGTTTGTTTGTTTGTTTGTTTGTTTGTTTGTTTGTTTGTTTGACGCTGCATTCAGCAATATTCCGGCTATATGACGGCGGTCCATAAATAATCAAGTCTGGACCAGATAATCCAGTGCTTGATGTCATGAGCATCCGATATGATGACATGCATCCACCAAGTCAGCAAGACTGACAACCCGATCCTGTAAGTCGCCTCTTACGACAAGCATGGGTGGTTGAAAACATATTGTAAAATGGATCTTCACGGGTCTAAAATCCATCTCATCATAATGATGGCAGACACTAAGCTGGAAAAAGTATCATTTTATTTTATAGATATTCTTGATCAGTATGCCAAGATAGAAAAAATAAGAAATTCTTATTCATAGTCATTTACTTTACATAAAAAGTTCCTAAACGAAATTTAAAATTTAAAAAATATATATACATTTAAAAAAAAGCAAATTTTCTATCCGACCTTTTCTTTATTGTTTTTTTTCTATTACTGGAAAAATTAGGCAGTACATCTTTTGGTATGACACAGCCGGGGATTGAACCCAAGACCTTTCACTTTCCGGTTCGACACTCTACCATTAGACCACAGAGGCGGTACTATGGGTATGTAAAGGTAGTTATATTATAGAAAATCCATGCTGAGTGCATGTGTACTGACCCTGGCTTGGGCCTCCTTCATCTTGAGGGCGGAGTGCATCAGCAGCGCCCGACTGTGACACGAACTGAAGCCTGGCATCGGAGATCGGAGGTCGAAGTTGGAGTTGTAGCTCTGAACCAACTGAAACATACATTTCAAATTTTTACATCTTATCAGGTCAACCAGCTGGTTATAGCTAGTGAGTGAGTCAGTAAGTATGGTTTTACTGCGCTTTCAGCAATATTCCAGCAATATCACGGCAGGGACACCAGAAAATGAGCTTCACACATTGTACCCATGTTGGGAATCAAACCCGGGTTTTCAGCATGACGAGTAAAACACTTTAACCACAAGGCTACCCGACCGCCTCGGTTATGATTAGTGAGTGAGTAGGGTTAGATGCTGCTTTTCTGTCTTATTTCAGCAACATCATGGCGGGGACAACAGAACTGGGCTCCACACATTGCACCCACGTGGGGTATCAAACTCAGGCTTTCCACGTAACAACCCTTGGGATCCACGCCAATCTACACTTGTCCGAGGGGTACACAAAGTACGTGATCTAGACTACCGGTTATCAGACTTTCATTTTTGTGGAAGCCTTGGTGGCTGAGTTGGTTAGATCGCTGAATTTGTGTGCTGGTGATTAGATGCCTCTCTCTGAGAGTGTGGGTTCAAATCCCGGATGGGACTCAACACAGATAAGTATTAGAATCTGTATTTTACTGAGAAAGTGTTGTCCCAAATATAATATATTGTTAAACCTTTGTTAGAACAAATATGTACAATAAGGAAAAAATGTCAACTTCTTTATTATGAGGAAACAACGTTTCGGAGTATATGCTTACTCCTTAAACAAAAACTATTTCACCTGATGAAGGAGTAAGCATATACTTCGAAACATTGTTTTCCACATAATAAAGACGTTAACATCTATAAATTCTCTTCCTCAAGTGTATCACTTCTAAATGCCTTTCAAAGACTTAAATATGCAACATCACATAATTTGTGCCTTCATTCAGCAAAATCAAGCTTTATTGGAATAAACATATCAGACAAAATGGATGCTTTCAAAGATTAATTTTGATATTTTTTACTGAAAATAGCCCATGCTGGCTTTCTTCCAGGTTGAAAATGTCCTCGGGTGAAACGTATACTAAACAACCATGAAAATAAACAAGACTGGGCAATCCAAGACTGATGTTGATGTCCTTTTAAAGTTTTGCTCCTGAAATCCTACTGAAGCTCACCTTGACACATTCATCATTAGGAGCTTCCACTGCATCGTAAGGCTCGATCTTGGTCACAATGGCTTCCATTCGCTCCTTGTCGACCTGGTCCCTCATACTTGTGTTCACGTGGGTCACAAACTCATCAACCTTGCCAATCTATAATCACAACAGAGCGACATTAGACTTATTGTATTATTAAATGTATAGCTCAACAACTTTTACCCATAGAAATATCAAGAGAATGAGGATCTTCATGCTAGATGACATAATTTCTTTAATGTCTTCCTCATAATTTTACCACAATCTACCTTTTGGCTCAGTACATGCCATATTAGTATTTTCATTTATATCACAACCAAGGCTGTTACAATTCACTCGCATATTCCGTGAATCATACCCTGTCCATTCATGAATTGAATTAATTCTTTGTGGCCACTAGAATCGAATATTTATGAATATGCAATCATGTGTATTTACCTCTAACCTAAAAATATCCAAAGAACATATTATATGCATAGATTTCTTTCAAAGACAACACTCTTATAATATTTCATTTAAATACATAAAAAATGAATGAATGAATGAATGAATTGATGAATGAATGAATGAATGAATGAATGAATGAATGAATGAATATTTATTTTTATTCTTATTATGACCAGCATTGTGTGGTAAAGCTGGAATAAATCCATGAAACATAAAATTCAAAAGTGTTGCCTTACGTGATCATATGACAGAAGACATTACATAGGACAAAATGGCTACTGTTAAACTCATTGTCGAGTCTATGTCAAAGTATGCAAAGTCGACATCAACCGATGAACAGCAGATGACTGACCGAAAACACGAGTCAGTTGGTGTTGCGACATATTGTGAGGCCTCTAGCTAAGTCTTACCAGGTCTGCTACAGAATGCTAGCCATTTTGTAAGACAGCAAGTCCTGAGTTCAGAGAACAGTTGAATCTTGGGAGACCTTCCGGGAATATGGACTTAACACAAATGCGGTATTCAGACCTACCATCTCGAGCAGGTCCCTCCTCTGTCGTTCGTTCTCGGTCTTCCGTAGGATGGCCTGGAGTAGCAGGGAGTACTTGGTCAGCCGCTGCATGGGCTTGACCAGCAGGTCGGTCAGCTTCAGCCGGTTACACTTCTTCTGCGCCTCCGCCCACTGTATGCAGACAACAACAGTGTACTCTCACGGGAGACAGACAGAAAATAACAAACATGTCTATCCACAGTTTGCCAATTTTACAAATGTAGGGAAAAATTTAAACATTTTTTTCTTCTTTCCCACCAACAATTTCAGAAATGCTTCAGAGAGATCAATCTGGAAAGGGAAGTAACTCTGTAAAAGTTTGTTAATACTTCAGAGATAATTTTAACAAGATTTCCGAATATCCTAAAAATGTTTATTTTTTTAACAAGTTACAAAAAGATCAAACAGAAGTTGGAGTAAGTAGGTTAAGTTTAATGACAATTGATATTTTATTAATAAACAAAGCAATTGTTTTTCCTTGGAGATTACGTACACTAAATGAAGCATGAGTAAAATCTCAACAGAGTGCCATACTTTAATGACAGTAGCCTTCATGATTTAATGTCGCCAACATTTGTTTTTTGTTTAAACATAAAACAAAAACAAAACAACAATGAATGTTCCTCTATGATTAACCAAGTTAATTCATCAGCAGCAAGGCCTGATGTCATTAGCCATGGTTTTACAGACAGAGGCAGCTATTTCAAAGGCACCTATCAATCAAACCTTGTGTAATAGGTTGTGACGTATGTCACCGTACATGCATATATTCTTGAGGCTCCACATGGGGTACCACATTCCTGATTAATATATTACTCTCGTTTCATTACCTACTAACTCCACTGATTACACACAGGAATATCTTTAATGCATTGATTATTATTTTAGTGAAATGTAAAGGAAATGTAAAGGATTTATTTTCAAAAATGGTATGCCATACTTTTCCCCATCCCTTTTGACCCTCGTACAACATACATGCGAGAAGCTTGTTAAATATTTACATGTCAGATCTGGTGTACAGAGAAAGCTCAGAGTTTGAAAAAAAATGAGTAGTGTGACGAATTGAAGTTTATTTGATCTCAGCTGACATTATGATTCATATATCTTTTGGTTATTTCTTTTTAATTTAGTTTTGAAAATCATTAATACAGTTTTCCTGCTATCATTCATAAGGGCCCACTTGCACAAAGCCATCTTAGCGCTAAGATGATCGTAACTCGCATACTTTAACATAGGCTTACAATAGTCTTAGCGCTAAGATCGCTTTATGCAAGTGGGCCCTGATGAATGATAGCAGAAAAACTGTATAAATGATTTTCAATGGTGTTGCTACTTGGCTTCACCCTCGTTAATCCAGGGTATTACAACTCCAGGAATTCTAGACTTGCCAAGGCACTGAAGACTTTTTCCGACAGATATTTCTGTTTTCAGGTGTGTATGAGAGACTTATTATTATTATTACTATCATCATCATCATCATCATCATCATCATCATCATCATAACCTACCATGACAAAAACTTTAAAGAGGTCATTTTCGTTGTGTTTGGCCTTCATGTAGTCGACACAAGCCTTCTGCTCCATACAGTACTGGGTGTAGGGCTGTAGCAACTTGCTGAACTGAAACCAGAGACAGTGTTGAATGAGTGAGTGACTTGGGGGCTAACAGTTTTTCAATTTCAGGTGGATGCTTGTTGTAAGAGGCGACTAACGGGATCGGGCGGTCAGGCGCACTGACTTGGTTGAAGCATGTCATCGATCCCAATTGTGTGGATTGATGCTCATGATATCAATCACTGGATAGTCTGGTCCAGACTCGATTATTTACAGACCACCGTCATATAGCTGAAATATTGCTGAGTATGGCGATAAACAACAAACAAACAAACAATTGCAGTTAGGCCACCTAAGGTTTCAGCTTCACACAACAGTGAGTGAGTGAGTGAGTGAGTGAGTGAGTGAGTGAGTAGGCTATGGCTACCTTCCAGCTCTGGTTGAACAAAAACCATCAGGACATACGCCCCACATAAGAGATGCGGCATAACCATCACTAGTTTCTTGTGACCATTTCACGATGCCCAAAAGTTAACAAGTGTCTTTTTCAAGACCCCACCAAATTGTGAAATCTAAACATGTTCCTCTTCCTCCAAAACATGTCACTTTTTGCGGTGACCCTCCCTGAATATTACAGCCCCACCCATCCCAGTAATAAATTACAGGTCGTGCTTAAAGAGGCGGTGATGAATTACAAATGGGAGTTTTGACAACTCCGACACCTAAAGCCATCACAGTGCTTGCCACATAGAGGGGGGGGAGGGGGACTAAGGCACGTAGGTAGAAATGTTTATGTCTTGCAGATCAAAGAAATGAGATCAAGACATACTCGCATAAATTACACTGGATTTGAAGGTAATATATCATGAATGTTTCCAAGTAAAAATACAGCTGCCATAACTCTCTGATAAGAGCTGCCGTTGCACCCAAGTCACATTGGAACGTTTAAAGATTGTGTATGTCTGTCTGTGATTGCGTACATCTGTCTGTGATTGTGTATATCTGTCTGTGATTGTGTACATCTGTCTGTGATTGTGTCCATCTGTCTGTGATTGTGTATATCTGTCTGTGATTGCGTACATCTGTCTGTGATTGTGTATATCTGTCTGTGATTGTGTCCATCTGTCTGTGATTGTGTATATCTGTCTGTGATCGTGTCCATCTGTCTGTGATTGTGTACATCTGTCTGTGATTGTGTCCATCTGTCTGTGATCGTGTCCATCTGTCTGCGATTGTGTATATCTGTCTGTGATTGTGTACATCTGTCTGTGATTATGTCCATCTGTCTGTGATTGCGTACATCTGTCTGTGATCGTTTCCATCTGTCTGTGATCGTGTCCATCTGTCTGTGATCATGTATCATGACCTCACTTTTATACTTATTGTATCATGACCTCACTTTTATACTTATTGTATCATGACCTCACTCTTATATGTATTGTATCATGACCTCACTATTATGATACACATCTTTTGGGACCATGATCCATTTGTGACTTAGTGTATCAACCAGGCCCTACAGAGCACTACTCACCTCCTTGGTGAAGCCAGGTTTGAGGAGGGTGGGGTTGAAGGGCTCTCGGGTACGTCGAGACTCCTCCAGCACCTTCAGGAGATGATGTTCCCACAGCTGTCGGTTGACGGCCAGGAGGGCGTCGATGTTGTTGAACATCTTCTCCGTCTCGATCTGCACAGAGTCAGTCAGTGAGTTGCATGTCAACAACACAGCTGCTATATAAAGCAACCTTCTATTATTTTTTGTTTCGGATTTTACCGAATGGAACCAAGGGCAATAATCAGAAGTGAGTGAGTGAGTGAGTTGGGTGTGACACCGCTTTTAACAGTATTCCAGTTATATCACAGCATGTCAGCTTAATGTGGGAGGAAAGCCCAAAATGATGCAGGTCTCAGACGTTTACCACTTCGGTGAAACCCATGAGCACGGGTATGATGCTGACAAACCTAGAACCATAATCGGGGCGAACCAGGATTTGACCCCACAATCATAGGTTTCTGGAGTGCCCAAGGGACGCAACTCTGCACAGCGAATCGCGGCGCCTTAGACGACTGGGCCACCTGTGCCCCCCAGCAATAATCAGGAAAAACATAGTGTCAATAATATTAATAAATCTATTAATTTACCATTCCATCTTTGATAAATTACAAAATAAACAAGAGTCAGCGAATATGACAAATCCCCCCGTCCCCCCGTCCCCACAATAGCAAAAGGCACCACTTCAGCCCCTGGTTAATGCAATAGTACTAAGTTTAGATGAAAAATCTTTCACAGTTTTCAAGTTCTGCTCTTGACATGAAATACTGACCGACGGACAGACGGACCAGATGATGACAATATCCCTCCGCATAGTATGCCGGATACATGTACAAAAATTATAATTTTGAATTACCTATTAACGTTTTCAATAATATTTGATCACATGCATTAAATGTAATTCTGGGCCACATATAAAGAGAGTGAGTATATTTTTACGCCGCTTTTAGCAATATTCTAGCAATATCATGGCGGGGACACCAGAAATGGGCTTCACACATTGTACCCATGAGGGGAATCGAACCCGGGCTGTCCGCCTTTCAGAACAAAATGGCTATGGACTAATTGCACGTTGTAAACATGTATTGCTTCATATCGGGACATAACCTTATGATACAATAATGTATCACTGGACAAGTACCTCGATGCTTCAATATTTCAAACACTCCTTTTGGGCGAAATCGTAAAATTCAGCTTTTTCGGAAGTGGTTCTTACCTCATTAAGAAGAGAGTCACTCTGCACATTGAGAAGGCAAGCTTGGAAGACCTGAAATCAATATACAAATGGTATTTACAATCAAATTCCTCATAAAAAAAACATCATTAATAGCTCACCTTATTTTATCAAAGAAAATTTGCCTTTAGCAAAAACAGAAATTCTGATACACTGAGACATGAAACTAGTCTACATACACATGGTTATGTGAACATCAAAATCCACAACTTGGTAAAATATACAATATAAAAAAGTATTACATGTTATATGTTTATGTTTGTATACCACATACTTATTGCATATCACATTTATTAATGATATAAGTAACAGGTAATAATGACAAATCCAATATGGCTGCCATGGCAGGAGTGAAGGGGTAAAAAGAAGAATATTCTTGGTTCTGAGGCACTGAACTTTTTAAAAAACAACCCCTTGAAAACACTTGTTTTCTCTTCTTAAATTAAATGTTATTTCTCACCAGAGACAAAACAAAACCTTCCCCTGTGGACTAATCTTGAGAGTGAGTGAGTGAGTTTTGCGGCACTTTTAGCAATATCCCAGTCAGGGACACCCGAAAAAAGCTTCATATAATAAACCCACATGAGGTGAGTGAGTTGGGTTTACTGCCGCTTTCAAAAGTATTCCAGTTAAATCACAGTGTGTCAGCTTGATGTGGGAGGAAAGCCCGAAGTGATGCAGGTCTCAGACGTTTACCACTTCAGTGAAACCCACGAGCACGGGTTTGGTGCTGACAGACCTAGAAACATAATCGGGGCGAACCGGGTTTCGAACCCACAATCATAGTTTTCTAGCGTACCCAAGGGACGCAACTCTGCACAGCGAATCGAACCCAGCACTGAGAAATCGAACCCAGGACTTCAGCATGATAAGCAAACACTTTAACCACCCTACCAACCCAACTCTTCTGAGACGTTCACAAAGCACAACATCACTAAACATAAACATTCTTAAATTCCACAGGCATATAAAGGCTGGCAAGTGTACTGGGTATAAAGTATATTGGATATAGATTCTCTTTGAAGGAACAAGAAGCTCTGAAGCCGTAAACCTGATATTTGCGATGGAAGTTGTTGACAAACGCTATAAATACCCTTCCCAAGTAGGCCTCTGACGTGCCAATCTCTTTGAGGCTATATATTTACTATCGGTTAATATAGGTGTTCTCATGCACAAGCACTGGGCCGTGTCACTACGACCGTGGGGGTATGTATCTAAACGTGATGTCAGCTTTGTGGGAGCATGTTAACACTCCCTAGAAATGTAACTTGGGAGAGAGTTACTAATATTTACCAACATGTATACATTAATCTTCTTTGATAAATGTAATCGCATGCCTACATTTTTTTAAGGATGTGAACTTTTGTGCACATTTTTTGAGGATAAGTCATATAAAAACATGTTGCTAATAACACTTAATTATGAAAATCTTGATACCAGACCAATCCCAAGGAGTTTATTAATTTTAGTATCGTTGGATCAAACGTTTCCGGATGGCCATGTTTATCGTGATTAATACTGCTATAACAGGGGGTTTAGCATCACAGAGACATTGTAAATACTCAGACGATGGCGTGTTTTTAAGAGAAAGTTGTCTTTTATAAGTGAATGAGATGTTTTACAGTTGTTCATGTGATTAGAGAGAAAACTATGAATGTTTCTTAAGTGTGTGAAAACCCATAACAGGGGTATAGGTTCCGTCACAGAATGATTCGTTGTTTTATTCGAGATATTTTCATGTGGCCATTGTATAACTGATATATATCACATCCGTTATAACCTTATACTGTACAATCCCATTATATTCATGTTTTCACCTGCCCATGTTATAACTGTTATAATGCCATGATATAACTGGAATAATATTAAAAGCACCAATAAACTCAACTCACTAACAATAACTGTTATATCTTCAACCCTTGTTATAATGATGACATTCATCACAACCATGTCATACTCATGACAGTTCCTGACACATTATATTTTCATGTCACGTTATAACAACTATAACTGACCTCTGTTATAACCCGGATCTGTGAGATGTAGGACAGCTCTGTCTGCAGGAGCTCCCAGATGGCTTCCTGCTGGTCATGTTGGCGTTTAGACAACTGCTGTAATAGAAAGAACAAGATTTTTAATCAAATGGACGACAACTTGTGCCCAGAACAAACCCTTCACAACTGTTCCCCAGGGGGATTCTGGGTAAGAATATACAACCAAATGCTGGTCCCAAAGGTGACTTAATGGATCGGGTGGTCAGGCTTGCCGACTTGGTTGATGCATGTCATCGTATCCCAATTGCGTGGATCGATGCTCATGATGTCAATCACTGGATTGTCTGGTCCAGACTTATTTACAGACTGCCGTCATATAGGTTGAATATTGCTGAGTGCGGTGTTAAACAACAAACAAACAAAACAAACTGACGATACTAAATGTGGAAGCCTTCTAAAACTAATATCATATCCATAATTATTTCACTTCATTATCTGGTACCACCAGAATATGAAATGATTCACCCATTCACATATATATGCTATTTCCAAACAACATATTGTTGAGACTTCTGTAAGCTAATCACATGAAAAGATATTTCTAAAGATGTACTGTTTTCTCTTGAAATATGCTATCTTTACAGTGTTTTGTTTGAATTTCTCTTCTTCCAACTTTATTTTAGTTATCAAGTACAGTAAACTACATTTTTAACATACACGCTTATAATGAACTGACCAATAAAACGAACTTGTTTCCTTGTCCAGGCCATTTGCTGTATATATTCTGTTTATATTCTTATATATACTGTTTATATGCTTACAACGAACTACGGTTGTTACAAACTAAAATTAGTGGTCCCTTTGAGTTCGTTATAACCGTAGTTTACTGTAACTTAAACTTGAACCTTCTTGTCAACAACCTCAACATCAAAACAGATGTCAAAATAATTGCCTCCAACACCCTTGACTGGAAACACCATGAAAGAAAAACACATTTTTTTCTGCCTGGCCAGTCTGCTCATACTGTGAAAGGATGCTCGTGTAATAAACTAAGCACTTTTAGCAGAGTTAATGTTCCGACAAGTTTTATCTGATTTTATGACCTCTACAAGATGTACAAGATGACCTGTCTGTTCGGGTGACTTACTCTCCCGGCATGAATCTCACGGACCACCAACAAATATTAACGCACATCATGTTCACAAAGACATATAATTTCTAGGGGCTAACTGAAAATGATAAGGTTACAGGAGCTGAGATTTAGCTTTGTCAGGTGTTTGGGATGGTTCTGGAAGAGAAGCTTATATGGGTGACAAACTTTCTGGTCAGCGGCTTGTTACTTTAATTGGCCACTGAAACATTTGTCAACGGTTCGTGAATATGGAGGTCACTCACAGAGGTCAACAAGAAGATGAAGGACATTGTTGCCAGAATGATTTTCTATGTTGTTTGTGAAATGTGTGGTCCTATTTCCCATAAATGTCAAAAACATTGTTTGCAACAAGCCAAAAAATTCATTATCAGACTTTCCTTAATTTTATTAGGAGACATGAAGCTTTTTATAGTATTCTTTTTTCAAATAAATTTTTCAAGGCATCTGTGTACTTTAACTGCCAATGACTGTGATTCACAGATCGAAGTGAGTGAGTGAATATGGTTTTACGCCGCTTTTAGCAATATTCCAGCAGAATCATGGCGGGGGACACCAGAAATGGGCTTCACACATTGTACCCATGTCGGGAATCGAACCCGGGTCTTTGGCGTGACGAGTGAACGCCTTAACCACTAGGCTACCCGACCGCCCCTCACAGAAAGCTAGAACGTTGGGTAAATACGTAGAGACGAGGGGGGGGGGGGGGGGCAAAAACACAATGTGATATTCTTCATCTACAGGGACATGATGTAAGGTGGGGGTTGCAGAGGATGGAGATGACAATCTAATAATGTTTCTTATGGTCTTATGGAATTTTGATTTTGCATATACCTACTAAACAAGAGTCATCAGAAGACGACAAATTCCCCCGACCCCACAATAACAAAAGGTACCACTTCAGCCCCTGGTTAATACATGTACCAAATTTGGATAAAAAACCTTTATGGTTTTTCAGTCATGCTCAGGGCCCCGTTCCACAAAGCGATCTTAGCGCTAAGATGATCGTAACTCCCATACTTTAACAGAGGCTTATGAAAGTCATAACACTAAGATCGCTTTGTGGAAGGGGCCCCTGGAAATGAAATATGGACAGACAGACGGATGGCTGGACGGACAAGATGATCACTGTATCCCCCTGCATTATATGCCGGGGGGATAAAAAGGACCCGACATTGTTGAATGTAAGCCTATAGGTAGACACTATCAAGTGATGACAAGTGACATCACAAGTTCATTTTGTACTGTTGTAGAGTGTTAATTGTTGGTTGGTTGGTTTGTTGTTTAACACCCCACTCAGCAATATTCCAGCAACATGATGTCGATCTGTAAATAATCGATTCTGGACCAGACAATCCAGTGATTGACATCATGAGCATCAATCCACGCAGTTAGGATACGATGACATGTTTCAACCAGTCAGTGAGCCTGACCACCCCATCCCGTTAGTCGCCTCTTATGACAAGCACTGTCGCCTTTTACAGCAAGCATTGGTTGCTGAAGACCTATTCTACCCTGGATCTTCACAGGTCCTATTTTTCGGGGTGTTTGGATGTTCGGGGTGACCCTAGTTACCACAGTCCAAAAGATTGGCTTGTTTTGTTTGTTTGTTGCTTCATGCCGTATTCAGCATTATTCCAGCTATATGACGGCTAGTCCAAAAGAAACTTACAACAACACCAAATGGAAAATAAAAAACTCTTTCACAATCAAAGTCATGGACGAGGTATGCAGCAACTACAATTTGTTGTTAGGGAAATGTCACATACCGATGCATGGTCAACGATGGCGCTCCAGTGGCTCTCTAGGACATAGGCCTCCTCTTTGATTGGCTCCTTGCCCAGCTCCAGGAGAGGAGGTGGAGGCGGTAGGCCATTCTGACTGTAGTCGCTGAGAATTTCATTCAGTTGCTCTAGCTTTTCTCGATCCTGCAATGAATGATAAAAGTTAGATGTGGACTGACATCCTAAACTGGACAATTAATTCAAGAAAGAATCAACTCACTTAACTTGTCTTTCCTGTCTTCATCATCATTTTTATCATTGTGAGGTGCCACAAGCGTAAAAAACTAAATATTTAGAACGAAAAAAACCATCCAAAAACCAAATTTAACTTGTACCTTGAGGACTTCAAATAAGATGTCCATGAAATATGAAAATCATAGCATATCATATCATCTTTAGTGGTTATCATCACATCCATCTGACGAATCAATTTGTAACAAATAAGAAACCACACCTGACAATTTGATTGGCAGATTGATTTGCCACATGGTTACAGTACAATCAGACATGACATTACATACCAACATGAATTAAACATTATATGTCAATAAAACCAATAAAAACATGAGTTTGCCACGAACATGGCTATATCCCCCGTCCCTGTTGCAGAATTTATGACATAATTAAATCTAAACAAACCCTAACCTTTTTTAACCGAGGTGAAACTTGTCATGGAAATTGTAAAAAAAAGAAGAGTTTGGAGTCCATCTTGTTGCCATGGAAACGTAAAAAATAAAAATTTCTAAAATTTCTAAATAGCAAAAGGCACCAGTTCAGCATATACCTGACAAACCCGCAAAGTTGGATGAAAAGATATTGAACGGTTTATGAGTTATGCTCCAGAAACGAACCCTACCCTCACAGAACCTTAGTCCATCTTTTTGCCATGGAAACGTAAAAAATAAAAAATAAAAATTTCTAAACAGAAAAAGGCACCAGTTCAGCATGTACTTGACAGACCTGCAAAGTTTCATGAAAAAATATTGAACGCTTTCTGAGTTATGCTCCGAAAACGAAACGTGACGTACGGACGGACGGAGCCCGTTTCTATATCCCCCGCCAACTTTGTTGGGTGGGGGATAAAAATAAAAAAATACACAATAGGGTAGGTAAATCAGGTAAATCATAAACCGATGATCCAATCTCAACATCACAATCACACACATAGGTATTCTGTCTCTTGAAACCTCGGATGTCACCAAGCATGATCACTTGCACCATCAAATATTTCACATATGACATCTCCCCAACAACCCATCCCACCCCATCTACATCACAAGTCATGTGACCACCACATAATACTCCAACATCATCTGCCAACATCATTTCTATACCTTGCTTGCTTAAGCAGAAAACCTCATCACTTGCACCGAGACTCCAACCCCACAAAGTCAGTTTTTGTTTGAGATAGCACCTGTTTTCTCCATGTTCCCACGGAGGCAACACAGAACTGGAGATGCTATTGAGATCAGTTATTCAACAAGTCTAACATGTCAAGTGTGGGGAATGTAATGTGTTTTCCGGTTAATGTAAATGAAAGGTAAAGAAATTAAATATAGAACGCTAGCAATAATAATAATGTTGCGTCATATTCAAAATGCATGCAATGGGTTTGGAAAGAGATATAGGGCTGCCTTTACCACACAAGTATTTGATGTTTCGGATAATTCTTTATAAAAAACAAGACCGCCTGAATAGTCTCCCAACAATGTGTAAATATAAGCCATAAATCTCTATTTAAACACATGTACAATCTGCTCCTAAATACATTTATGTTCGTAGTTACATAGATTTCATTTAGATATTGCATTAAAAGGATTATAAATATGGTATGTTTCATCAATAAAAACCCGCCAAGAACCATTTCCATAATCATAATAAACCTCTGCTAAAAGCTAGGGCTGCGACGGGTAACTCAAGGTCGGGTCGGGTGGGTTCTGAGAAGGACCAGGGTACCCACAGAAGTAGCTGGATCCGTGGTTGGTCATGTGGTATATCGTTTAATGACAAAAATGATCTAGAACTAAATGGTTACACTACGAGTCACGGGTCTTACATCGCGAAATGAATCAATGAGTTGGCAGTGAACATGCTTTACAAATCCTGCAATCGGCCGAAATCTGCGTAACATTGCTTTATACATTGGTGAGTGAGTGAGTATGAGTGAGTGAGTGAGTGAGTGAGTGAGTGAGTGAGTGAGTGAGTATGGTTTTACGCCGCTTTTAGCAATATTCCAGCAATATCACGGCGGGGGACACCAGAAATGGGCTTCACACATTGTACCCATGTCGGGAATCGAACCCGGGTCTTCAGCGACGAGCGAACGCTTTAACCACTAGGCTACCCGACCGCCCCTTTATACATTGGATACAGTCAAAGACATTAGCCTTGCTCAAAGGCTGTACTGAAAGAAAAGTCCATGGATGAGTAATAATTCTATCCCAATAGGCAAGTCTACAGATGTGGACTCCAGTCTCTTAAAGGGACAACTTGTTCTTATTATTTACATAATCTAGAACTTATGATGTAAACTAACAATTATGCCTTAGAGACTTGTGCAAGTCTATCACTGCCCGAATTACAGTGCCCAGTGCAAGGGTGTCTCTGTGTGTATGAGTTAGTATGTGTTTGTGTGTACAGCATTGTATGTATACATAACAGGGAGACTGACAACGCCTCCAGATGGGGAGCACATCTCTCACAGAGACTGTATGTCAAACATAAGAATCAAAAGTCTATTTATCAGACATGTTATTGTTGGGTGTGGCACGAGTGTTGCCATCGTCAGCACTATCCAGGATCTTGTCTACAATGGCCAAACGTGTGTATCAGTGTTTGGAAACAAACTGATAACTTGGACGGAAAGACAAGTATTGAAAGCAAACATTTGTCAGAGGCTTAGATGGTCCCTCTTTCATTATTGTGGGTCATACAAAAGAGTTGGTTTAAAGCCACTTTTAACAGTATTCCAGTCATATCATGGCGTGTTGAAAGCCCAAAGTAGTGTGGGGCTCAGACATTTACCACTTCCGTGAAACCCACGAGCACGGGTATGGTACTGACAAACCTAGATAATGCTAGAAACATAATCAGCCCGAAGTGATGCAGGTCTCAGACGTTTACCACTTTGGTGAAACCGACGAGCACGGGTATGGCGCTGACAAACCTAGAAACATAATCAGCCCGAAGTGATGCAGGTCTCAGACATTAACCACTTTGGTGAAACCCACGAGCACGGCTATGGTGCTGACAAGCCTAGAAACATAATCAGCCCGAAGTGATGCAGGTCTCAGACGTTTACCACTTCGGTGAAACCCACGAGCACGGGTATGGTGCTGACCATAAAAAAAAGAGTAACAATGTTGGCTCAGATGATGCAATTAGCATGGATGCAGAAAAGACTGATCAAAATTTGAATATAACATCCATTATGTCCTACAGCAATTACTCCAATTGCTCAACACAAAATGAGAAATTAAAAAAATATTAATGATAATGATGATAATACAAATTTCATAATATTTAAATATTAAAAAACACAAATTAAAAATTTCATTTTATTGAATTATATTAAAAAATTAATTCCAGAAGGTCAGTGAATTGTTTGATAGGCATTAATTAGAAGTTGACGGATGACAAGGTAGACTCAATTTTTTGGATAACAAAGTCAGTGGTTTGATCCCCGGCTATGACATACCAAAAGACATTAAAAGCTTCAGCTTTTGCCCTTCCTGTTACTTGACATTAAGGGGATATAACAAAGACTGGTCAGCCTGAGACAGTATACCGTGTCAGTATCCATGTTAAATTGAGATATGGTATCTCAGTGGGTGACTAAGAACCAGAAAACCGTCATTCGTCCGGAGTCATACAAGCACACATGCATGCCCGTCGCTATATAAGTGCAATTATCTCGAGCACGATGATAACCCCTATTTCACCTCACCACATTTAAAGAACCACCCTGGGTCCTGGCCTGACCCCCACAAGCACCCTCTCAACTAGAGAATGTAGCCACCCCTCCCTGTACCTACTTGCCCCATACCCATAGTACAGATAATATCACCCTCCCTCCCCCCTTGTCGACTCTGCACTGCAGACACTTGTATATGACTGTCTGTCAATGTGATTGTAAAGTGTCTGTGTTGCCAAGCTCCTGATCACCGCACTGACTGACTACTGCCGGCTCATCTGTACAAATACAGATTAAGATCGCTGCAAACGAGCGCTGGTGAAAAGATCATCTTAAAACATGTCTGCAACCTTGCCAAAGGTATCATGTCAGCCATATCACACCACCACAAGTTGACAGAGTTTTGTCGACCACTCTCAAAATGCACAATAATTATTTTTACATCACCCCTAAAGGTTTGACAAGACTGAAAACGATACATTTATTGAAATCTTTTAGAATTTAAGAAATATATTTTACGGAAATAATTAAATAATGAATTATTTATTTTTTTAAATAGAATTGAAATTAAAATATTCTATGAAGGACAACTAAAATATAGTTGTGAAATTATTCAAAGGTTTCATTTTCGGTCACTCTCACAACCTTGTTGCCAGATTAACAAACACATTTTTCTTTCACTCACATTCTCATCAAGTAAATACCCTTGCATGTCACACAGAGGTTAACAGATCAGTCTGTATGGAGTTATTCTAACGATCCTACCCCCTACAACTTTCTGCCAATAATCTTTTGTCCATGTGATTGTCCCCGCAAGGTCAAGATACTGTGTGAGGCAGGTAATGACCATCATTCCCACACGATTCACTCAGCTGATCAGCTGATCCCAGGCCCCCCCTGACAAGACCACACCATATTTTATGGCTAACAGGTTGTTGACAACCAATTTGCTTGGTTTGGTTACGATGAAAAAAAAGTTTGTGTGAAAAAAATAAATTAAAAAATTCATCACACTTGACATGAAATTGGTTAGGACGGATTGAACACAATAAAATGAGTGAGTGAGTTTGATTTTATGCCGCTTTTAGCAATATTTCAGCAATATCACGGCAGGGGACACCAGAAATGGGCTTCACACATTGTACGCATGTCAGGAATCGAATTTCTGTCTTCAGCATGACGAGCGAACACTTTAACCACAAGGTTACCCGACCGCCTCGGGCACAATTAAATTAACTGAGTTTTGTTTTACACCATTTTCTAGTAATATTCCAGCAAGGACACCAATGGTTTCACACATCATACCCTTGTCAGGAATCAAACCCAGGCCTTCGGACTAATCAGCAAATGCTTTAACCCCTAGACTTCACCACCTCCCCTTTAATGGCTTGGTGTCAGCGTATAAGTACAGACAGATCAATGCTTCAATAGTCTCAGGACTCATCTATGATATTGAAGAAGCCCTTCATTTATGTTTGTTTGTTGTTTAACACAACACTTCGCAATATTCCAGCTATATGATGGCGGTCTATAAATAATCGAGTCTGGACCAGACAATCCAGTGATTGAAATCATGAGCATGGATCCATGCAGTTAGGACATGATGACATGCATCAACCAAGTCCACCCTCTTACGACAAGTATAGTCGCCTTTTAGGACAAGAATGGTTTGCTGAAGACCTATTCTACCCCGCATCTTCATGGGTCCCTTCGTTGTAAGTAAGCTGACATATAAATTTGTTCAACAAATAGAAATACAATGACGACAGGATTAACTTGTGGATTTCAATTTTCCTTTTTATTCCTCAGCTTCAAAATGCCACTAAAAGAAGGTCTTCGTGGAGTAGGTGACAAGTCTGTGTTCAGTAAAATTGGGGGCTTTCAGTAAGTAGTTACTATTTCTTGATTTTAGTATAAAAAGATTATGTGAATATCGGACACGCGTCAAGTAAAATCTAAATACAAAATCATCTCATGCGATTGCGGAAACAAGGTTCAGTTGTTTCTGCTATTGTTTCATTGCAAATACCAAACACTGACTGGTTTAATGTGCTGTTAGATCTAGTTCAATAAAACGTTTTAACATGATTACAATAACAAAGTAGAAACAATTTATGGATAACAACTTCTTTAATACTGTAAAGGCAACTTTTCGGTATAGATCCTAATCTACTGAAACGTCCTCTTTACAGTATTAAAGAAGTTGTTATCCATAAATTGTGTCCTCTTTGTCATCCGTCAACTATCAACTATCAAACAATTCAATGATTACGATAAACAGTAACATTTAAATTTCGACTAACCATTTTCTACAGACATTTTACATTAATGATAAAAATTTGACTCATCTTACATTTACGACATCTTTTTTCAATTGTTTGATGCTAAACAGTATCCCACCTCTGGACCATCCTTAACAAAACTATTGCTACAACTTTCTGACCTTTGCAATGGTGTTCTGTAAATCAGAAACCATTTTCAACCAGGTCATAATATTTCTCATACATCAACCAGTCACATATGCGATTACTGTGTTCAATACACCAAAACAAATTCTATTTCATTCAGACACGATGATCACTGATCACATGTCTGCATGTTACTAAGTGTGTTGCTATGGAAACTATACAACAACATTGTCCTCCACCAAACCCATAAAATACAGGCTGGTCCGCGTCTCAGTACAGACAAGTAAACAGCCCCTCCAATCCCGTACACGAACTATTCATGAAAAGTTAATCAGATTTTTTAATAAATCCGACTATCCTTTTCAGCGCCACAGCTCATACCGAAGAGAATCACTACCCACACCTTTTCTGTATAAAGAGAGCTATGTCAGGTAAACATATTCATTTCAAATTAATGTTGTTTGCATGCTTGAAAAGCTGAACCTAACCATGATACAGACTACAGGTTGTGTACCATGATATGCTATCTCACATACTTCTTGTCAAAAGGGCTGACATTTATGAGTCAGATCGGCTTTCGAACATGATTAACTGTTCAAGAAAATAAGATTTTGTTTGGGAAGACTATCACATATAATATCATTTGTTCGTTATTTAAGGCCACACGACAGCTATATAGTGGCGGTTTGTACAAAAATCGAGTCGATAATCCAGTGATTGACGTCATGAGCATCAATCAACCTACATCTGGGTATCAGGTTACTTGGTTGTTTACATAAACCAGAGAAATCATTTTTCAAATATGTTCTCATGTACTTTCCTGCTTTCCAGATGCTTTGATTGGCTGGTTATATGACCTTTAAAAAGGTCACTGGTATCCCATGATGCACCTTGTTTTCTGAATAGTTACTGATAAAGTTGGGTTTATTGAACAGTACATTGACTGTTACATCATTGACGTGAGAGAAAAGCCAAAGTGGCGTTATGTTTATTTGTTGTTTAACACTGCACTCATCAATATTCCAGCTATATGTGGGCGGTCTGTAAACAATGGAGTCTGGATCGAGTGATTGACACCATGAGCATTGATCTACGCAGCTGGGATACGATGACATGCATCAACCTGAAGTCAACAAGCCTGACCACCCGATCCTGTTAGTTCGACAAGCACAGTCACCTCTTACGGCAAGCATGGGTTGCTGAAGACTTGTTCTACCCCGGATCTTCATGGGTTTTCAAAGTGATGTAGGTTGATGTTTACCATTGAGGCCAAACCCATTGAAAACAGGCAAGTGTTGAGAGAAAGGTTTTTATTCATCATGGTGAGAATTAAGATCCTGAAGGGGATAGTCCAACAAGTTTAACACTGCACTCACAATCAACCATTGATGACACATGGGACTGACCACCTGATCCATTGGGTGGCCTCCGACCACCATAGCTTAATGAGAACCATTTCTAACCTGGAATCCCCACAGGGATGGCAAGATTAGATTTTGTTTGACGTTTTGAAGCAAAGGATCTAAAGGGTCATAATCTGGAAAAATCTCAATATGAACCACAATCAGATCCTGGCATGGCAAGGGGAGGCAACTATGTATGGCAACTATGACACCTCAACAGACCGGGTCACCAAGAACACTGTGGCTTTAGCCTCCAGAGATCTGTAGTAGAATCTAATAGGGTTGTATATATGCAGAGCATCTCTGCAGTGTGGTTGATATCGCACCAGCTGGGAGATATTGCAGATAATGCCTCAACCAAACAGCTGATGCTCTCGGTCCCCTGCAGCCACATTCCTACATTCTTACACTGATACAGACTCCAACACAACAGGCCGGATGTGTAGGTCCTATTACCTCCCACATAATATAAGTACCCTTTGTAAATAACAGTCCTTCATTTCAAACATTAGGCCTAATAACAATAATGTCAAATAAAAACCATTTCAAAATATACCAGCTAGACATGTTTTCTCCTCTCCCCTCCCCCCCCCCCCCCAAATATGTTGGAGAAGTGCCGTAAAGTTGAAACGCAGATAGGATAATAATTGCTCTAATATATTCACAATATGATAATGATATAATAACAATTAAAAAAAAAGCGAACGGGGACACTCCAACCACTGTTGACGGATCCATTACTGGCCTTTACATGCAAACACGCACCCTTCGTTGCGATGTATTTCAACTTCGCAAGTACATATACATAACAAGTTTTGAGGTGAGGGGCCAGGGGGGCTTGCCACTGATGATGAATATATCCCCCGCTGTTTATATTGGAGCTGGGAGTGCCTGAACTACATTTTAATTACGTAATCTTTCCTCAGGCTTGTCTTCATGGGAGCTGTATTTAATGGTCATACTGATCAAAATAATGGCAACACTTGGTTAACCAGTTATAAAAAAATAACTGTTATGTGCAATTACACAACCGAAAACAGCAGCCAACATTTTCGAAATGTATCGGATATTGTGGTCCGATATATATATAATTTACATGCTGAAATGGTCAGTCGTAACAGAGACATTAGTGGTCCAACTGAGGATACTCTAATATCTCTCCAAGAGATGCCAGGTCAGTTTGGGGTTTCAACCTGATTATGATAGTTATGATATGGTCAGTACCTAGACTTGCATAAGTCTCTAAGGCAATAATTATTAGTTTAAATCATAATTTCTAGATTATGTAAATAATAATAACAAGTTGTCTCTATAAAAGACTGGAGTGCTTGTACTGTCCCCACATCTAGACTTGCTTATTAGGAGGATAGAATTACTACAGATCCATGGACTTTTATTGCAGTACAGCCTTGGAGCAAGGCTAGTCTATACCCTACCATGTCAGACCGAACTGGACCAGTAAATATTTCTAACATCTTTGACAATCCTTTGTTTGTTAGCATCAATACTCAGCTTGTGGGTTTCACATTTATCATGATGAGGTGTAGCCAAGTGGATAAAGTGTTTGCCAAAGGCCCAGCTAACTTCCAAATGTGTACAATATTTAAAGTCCATTTCTGGCATCTCCTTAGCTACGAACTGCCATACATGCTCAAGCAGGATGAAACTACATTCATATACAGGAATTTAAAATTTCTTCCACCAATTTTAAACTGACAATGTGAAATAACTGAAATACTAATCAAAACAACATTAACCTAGCTTCGTCCTGGACAATAACAAAAACACAAGCTTCCACGAGATAAAAGTGTCCATTCGACAAGAAAATCTAGCTTTGCAAGGCTCCTATACATCAGATTAAAAAATCAGGAATGGAGATGTATCTATGAGCCTCATGTGCCACAGATGTGCCCTGTGTGCCAACAAGAATACTGCTGATGTATTTTCAAACTCAGTGAAAGTCATGAGTAGATAACAAGCTGAAATTTAGAAACTTTGCCCCCTCCCTTTCCACTGAGACTGACAACACCCTTTTCAATTTCTGAATCACCAGTTTATTTCGTGAATCATTTTGTGAATCATTCTGTGCATGGTAAATGTTTGAAAGCGTACATTTATCACTGACTTCAAATCAGAGTCTCAAGGAATTTTAGTTAAAAAAATATATAATTTCTTAGCATTCCTTCCAGGCACTGGAAACATATAAACCATCTTGTTAGAATTTCGGCCTTGCCAAACACTTACACAAGCGATTTCAAACGCTGAAAAAACTATTCATACTGAGAGAAAGATTTCCAGCAACAATATCGTATTGATCGATTTTCAGACTTCACTTAACCCAACCCAATCAGGGCCTCGTGTAACCCAAACAGGGCCCCAGCCACCCCAAGGTTTTAGTGTCTATTGAGACTGATGTTGAGAAGATAGGTGCTAATTGTTAAGATCTCCCTCAGGGCAATATGGGCTCATATTACACACATTACCTCATTCAACACAATGCCTGCAGGTGGAAATACCTGTCTGCTTCGTGCAATGCTTGTTGCCAATTAGGATCCCCTTTTTAAACAAATGAAACCTAGAAATGACATTTCCTGATTTTTCTGACAGGTGACATAAGAGATAATTGTTTTCATGGAGTGTTTGACATTGTTCTCCCTGTATTCATCAAACTATGAAATCAAACATGAATCAAATCTATTACATTCTGGCAGACAATGATAAATCTATCAATGCATTATTAGTTGTTCTAGTTCTTGGCCCAATTTTACACCTATTTTGAAATTTCATTGTTTTCTTTATGAGGCGAGCTAATTTATATTTCTTGTTTTTCAAAGTTTCTTAGTCACAAGTAAGAATCCAAAAGTTCAAAAATACTGTTAGGTTTGTAATGAGGTTAAATTCATACAAAAATTAAACAAAAGTTTTAACAGAAACAATGGACTATTTCTTTTTTAAGGCATTTAGAAGTGATACACACAAGGAAGGGAAATTATGGATGTCAACTTCTTTATTATGAGGAACACAATGTTTTTGAGTATATGCTTTTATGGATGTCAACTTCTTTATTATGAGGAACACAACGTTTCGGAATATGTGCTTTTATGGATGTCAACTTCTTTATTATGAGGAACACAACGTTTTGGTGTATATGCTTTTATGGATGTCAACTTCTTTATTATGAGGAACACAACGTTTTTGAGTATATGCTTTTATGGATGTCAACTTTTCTATTATGAGGAACACAACATTTTGGAGTATGTGCTTTTATGGATGTCAACTTCTTTATTATGAGGAACACAATGTTTTTGAGTATATGCTTTTATGGATGTCAACTTCTTTATTATGAGGAACACAACGTTTCGGAGTATGTGCTTTTATGGATGTCAACTTCTTTATTATGAGGAACACAACATTTTGGAGCATATGCTTCTCCTTCATCAGGTGAATCTTGAATTTTAACACGTTATCTTTTTCAGAGTTTTGAGACAAGCTTTCTTATATATGAGACAGGGACTAAGAAGCATCCAGTCAACCTGCAAACATGTAGAGATGTATCACACCCCTGTGGTGACCTCTGACCTTGTTTACATTGTTTACCTGGCCTGATATCATCAATATAAACCAGCAGTGATAAACAGATGGCCATTGCTATCAACTATCCATAAAGTTGGGGACAGTCCATGCACTGACCAGGTACAGGCACAGACAGGGTTAACTGAGATGAAGATAATCAAGTACATGTACTACACATTAACCCCTGCTTATAAGCCACACAGCAAACAGGTTCCTGTGAATGTGTCGACTTCTGTATGGGAAATAATGGCCATATATGTTAATATCTATTTCAAGGCTCTTTTTTTTCAATTGTTTAAAATTTTAAATTCTACACAATCATTTAACCGGAAATGACAACACCAAATTTAACAAATATTGACAACATATCAAGACATTATTGGAAATTGAAAGTTGAGTGAGTGAGTTGGGCTTAATGCTGCTTTGACAGTATTCCAGTTATAGTATGGCATGTCAGCTTCATTTTGGACGAAAGCTCGAAGTGATGCAAGTCTACTTTAGTGAAACCCAAGAGCATGGGCATGGTGCTGACAAACCTAGAAACACAATCAGTGCTAACCGGGGTTCGAATCACAGCCAATTGTGATGCCTAGACAAATGTGCCACCTGCGTCCCAAATTGAGAATTCAAGATTTGAAGACCGATGTGTTGAAATTGGGATCTTTATTTTAAATATTTGAAAGTCGTCATAAGCTTTTGACATACAAACGACACCATGATAAAATCAATGTGCTAAACAGACAGAATTTCTTGCAATGTCAACCAATATGGTCCCAAAATTATATGGCTGAATAAGGAGAATTATCAATTATACCAAACTGTGATCTAAAAAGCTAAGGTTTATCATGTCAAATGACTGAGCTACCTAAGAATTTTAAAAAGAGAACAAAGCACAAAGTGAAAAGCCACCAGTTGCTCTTTCATAATAATATACCTAATATCTGTCAACATCAGGTTTGAACACCTTCCAAGATGAATAAAACACCAATCAACCATACAAAACTTTCCTCACATCCAGATATAAAGTCCTTGTGTCTATTCCACAACCACAGTTGTTGGGAGCACGCCTCTGTCAGTACAATTGATACATCACCCATTTAGACACTGTTGTACCACACTAACATCCTTTGGCTATCAGCCCTGGGGAGTATCATAGGCCCGTGATGGGCCTGTAATTGCTCGCTTGTACACACTGACACACATACCCATCAAGAATGTCCCCACTTACGTCTCAAGCACAATATAAGGGGGACCCAGGTGGCCAAACAATGTCGTCCGGTGGCCGAAAACACCCAGAAACGTGACCCTTCACAATGTGTCATCTCAACTTGGGACATTCTGTACGTACTGCAGGGTTGTACTCTGGGAACAGTCTCATTTATGGTGAATGATTAGAATGTCTTTCACCAAACCTTAAGATATCAACCTTCAAAAGACTTTTCAAAAGTGGTTGGGTATTACACTTTCTGATGCCTGGAGCCTGGAGCCTGGAGCCTGGAGCCTGGAGTTTTGCACCACTTTTAGCAATATTCTGTCCCAATCATGGCAGGATGGGACACACTGTACCCACAGTGTCTGCCCAGAGAGCGCAGGTCGGAACTTCGATCCAAGGCTTTGACCCATCAAAACATGTTAAAAGATGGTACTTGTTGTTACTCTGCCTGCTGCTCAGCACAAAGTGGTTCACACAAGGACTGGATGGCTCGGAGTCTGAGTGGGGTATTCATGTTAAACTGTGGCAAAGTAGCTCAGTGGTTTAGCACTATAAAACCGACATTGGTCCAGACTCGTACAAGCAGCCACACACAAACACCCTTTCATGCATGTCGTTACATAAGTGCAATAATTGTTAAATGGATATTAAACCCCATTCCACCTATAGCCTCATAAAAATATTTTCTTACAATTTCTTGCATTATGTCAAGTTTCCTGACCAGATTAAAAAAACTAACAAAGTTGTCCAAATTATAGGAATAAACAATGCCAGAGCCGAAGAGATACTCAAACTAATGAGTGAGTGAGTGAGTATGGTTTTACGCCGCTTTTGGCAATATTCCAGCAATATCACGGCGGGGGACACCAGAAATGGACTTCACACATTGTACCTATGTCGGGAATCGAACCCAGGTCTTCGGCGTGACGAAAACCACTAGGCTACCCGACCGCCCCCTCAAACAAATGAAATGACACTAACACTATGATGACGAAGCAACAAGTCCATAGAATTATCTGTACCCTTGGGTCTTTGTGTGAGACACCAGGTGTTCGTGAAACGGGTAAGCCCTGTACCACAGTATATGTTGTCACGCTGGTGTCACGCTGGTGTTACGCTGGTGTCACGCTGGTGTGACACTGTGTCGGGGCAATGTGACTGGGACTGACAGATGCAAGGCAAGAGCATCACTGCATACTCCAGGGACACAACAGACCAGGTTTATGAGGTGTTAGATGTCTGGCTGAACACGAGGAGGATACCCTGTCAGGAGCTCCCAGGAGGATTCTTTACTTCCAATTCAGACAAAACAGATACTACTCCCACAAAACTTATAGTCATCACATTGTGCAAATTGATCAAACAATCCACTTTATTTTTGATGATTTTCCAGGAAGTTAAACCAAAGATATAAAAAAAATAAAGACTGAATATATTGATACATTGTTTTACAAAAATGTTAACGAAATATTGTTTTAAAATAGAGAATATCAAACACAGCGTTATAATTCCTTTGCAACATTTAGGCATGAAAACAAGAAAATGTAGAGTTGCCTCCCTTAGGAATGCAAGAAACCAATAACTTTGTGGTGGAATCCCCGAAACAAGAATACCTGATTATGTTTCTTTGAACAGAGTGAGTGAGTTGGATTTTATGCTGCTTTTAGCAATATTCCAGCAATATCATGGCAGGGGACACCAGAAATGGGCTTTCCACATTATGCCCATCGGTATTCGAACCCAGGTCTTCAACGTGACAAGCGAATGCTTTAACCACAAGACTACCCCACCACCCCTTCTTTGGGGCTCATGGGTTTCACGGCTAAGACCTGTATCACTTCAGGCATTCTCCATACTGAATACTATTCAAGTGTTAATAAACCCAAACACAATCAAGCAGACACATAAATGAATATTTATCCAAGGCAACTAGGTAAGGATTAATTCACTTAATTTTTACTCAATTTAACACAGTGCACAATGAAATGTCAAAATCTGTTGCCATATAATCCATATACACACATAGCAATGGGTTATACATAGCAGAACCTCACCTGCCTGAAGTAAGCAGTATATATACCACACTGTTTACTAATTTGTTACACATGATGAATCATTATTGACACAATAGTATGTCAGAGAAATAAATCAAAAATGAAACCAGGGCATAAATCTTGTATTGTATGTGTGAGTGTTCAGACAGCACATTTAATCCCCAGGTATGCAGCCTGGTGACACATGGTCGTAAACCTATCTCAGACTCTTGCATACATCAATATACAGCCCAGCCCACAGTCAACACATCTGTGCATGCATCTTCACAGACAACTGTAAATCATGTGACTGTATACTGTTCATATGTCACATCCATAGCCATGTATAATTCCAGAATTATATATGACACATAAACGGTAATGTTTTTGCTGTATCCCCCCTAAAAAATATATAAAAAATTAAAAGAACTGAGCGGCAATATATAACTTGGAGGAGGGATAAGGGTGGAAGTCATCCCACATGAACAATATGTAAAAATATTTTAGTATTGCTGTGTAGGCAAGAGTTACTGCTTCCGTCCAACAGCTAAAAAGCTTATATTACTGTGTAGGCAAGAGTAATTGCTAGACAACAGCTAAATAGCTAATACTACTGTGTATTACTTAAGGAGAGGTGGGGTGAAATTGGCTTTAACGTCGCGTCCAAGATTAGTACACTTATATAGCGTCGTCCATGCACGCACGTGTGTGTGTGTGTGTGTGTGTGTGTGTGTGTGTGTGTGTGTGTGTGTGTGTGTGTGTGTGTGTGTTACATCAAATATAAATAAACATAATAAAAATTATATGAATTATATATAAAATACTACATACTACACTGGAATATTGAAAACACCCAACTAAACAGTTGATAATAGAATGTGTTAAGAACATGTACAGTCTGTCAGGAAGTTGTGTCATGATAAACTACAGGAAAGTAACAAGAACACCTATGTAATACGAGTAGGGCAACCAATAGAAAACATGGATCTCCACGAGGAAAGAAACATGGTGAATCAAAGATCCAAACTAAATGCATGAGAAATAACACGATCCTTTGACTCAACCCTTTCTTTCAACTAGTATAATGTTTCTGCTATAGAAACCAATGAATTATGCATGCACATACTGCCATATATGGTGTAAATACTGATAAGAGAGTTTGACAGGGTTATGGTCTTAGTCCATGATTGTTACTGGGATTACGCAACAAATATAGCTTTACCTGCACATAGGACACAAAGCG
Organism: Haliotis cracherodii; assembly: GCF_022045235.1. Classification (NCBI taxonomy): domain Eukaryota; kingdom Metazoa; phylum Mollusca; class Gastropoda; order Lepetellida; family Haliotidae; genus Haliotis; species Haliotis cracherodii. The sequence goes on along the minus strand of NW_027266279.1, from coordinate 9,421,672 downwards.
GTGGGGGTAACTCATCTGAAGATCGTGGTCATTAAATCTTTCAAGTTATGGTGGTATGGGCTATGCTTTTGGTTATCTGAGACAGTTATTCCCCTGTTTGTCTCCATCTGAACCTGAGAGAACCCAACTGTTTTAACTTGTCAAAGCTGTTCTAACTTGTGGCTGGAACCCAGCTTACCTGTTGATTGTCTAGTGATTACATATTGTTCAATTCCTTCATTGTCCAGCTTGTGTGTAGCTTAACTGGTTATAAACTCAGATCAATCTAACTTTTCTCAATTGCATTTATTGCCCCTGTGGGGGTACAACCCGATCCATGAAATACCTTAACTTTATTATACTTTGTCTTTAAGTTAATCTGTGTTTGGTCCACAGTATGGCAAACAGGACTACTTGCAACTGTTAGTATGCTATAACATTTTCATCCCAAACTGTGAGTAACTTTTTCCTTTTTATGTTTTTGTATCATCAAACTTTAACAAATTCATTCTGACCATATCACAATCTACATCCGGCAATACAGGTAGTTGACTTAAATCAATTACTTTTCTTACCTTGTGTGAAGATCGAGAAAACCCAGGGCTCAACGGCCAAGAACGGCGATACGCCGAATTGACACTTGTGCGGACCGACCTCCGCTTAACCACTTCGGATGTACCAGGTATCATTTAGAAACATAAATCCAGATAGTTGGTAAAATCCACAGTGTTCATGTCTAGAACACCGCCTCTCTCCCTAGAGATCCTGTTCTGTATAAATCCGATCCTACTTCTCGGGCCTAGCCTACCTCTGTGATCCAGTCGACTGACTGCGACCCAAACTAACACCCAGTCAGCAATGCAATGCCTCACTGAGTTCAGAACACAAAATACGCTACTCCCCTTTATAATGCTAATCTTGGGACACAGGCCAGGTTACCCTTATAGTGAATCACACTTGGGCTACCGAATTACACCCCCTTACCCTTACAAACAAGAGTCAGTGACTGTTTAACAAATGTTATCATTATTTTTTCCCAGTTTTTAATATTATATTTATACATCTCACAGTGTTATACGATGTATGCCGTTATCAACATGATATGCCCTAATCTTTCCATGAGAATGTAGGAAAGAGCCCCTCCATGAATTTTTATCGTTTCTTTTAAAAATGTTATCATCGTAATTCACTGAGATTCTTCAGGTAATGTTTACGATTTAAAGTTCACCACGCTTACTCTCAATATTTCGGCTGTTATTTGTTTTATCAAACATGTGATCACTCAGTATCAAGATATTTCAAATTCCTAATTCCTATAACGTTTTAATGCATTACTGATAGGAGCTGCTTTTGCCAGCAATTAGCCCCTTTCACTTGAGGCTTGTCTCACCAACTCCCAAGGTGGGACAATAGGCCTAAAGAACACCCTCCCCCAGCAAATCCCCCCTTACACCTCTGCTGCATACATTAACACTTCAGACATTCTTCTCAGGTCTAACAAAACATTGGACTGACAAGCATACAGGGACCAAGTCAAAAATATGATAATGATTTCCATATTTCTGCTGCATAATTTGTTAAAAGTCAATATTTTCTGATTGAAATTAAGGACACCGAATAAAATTATGTACAACAATTCAAGGGATATTGATTAATTTATAAGGTTTTCCAAAATATTTTCGAACTGGCATTTATCTTAATAAGTCCTTTTGAGAATAAACCTGACAACAAATATCCCTGCATGTTGATCAAGAAAATCTAGAAAAGGTTTTAAAAAAGTCTACCAATTTATATATCTAATTTTTTTGTAGAATATGAAATATTCATCAGAAGATTATGACATGTCCCCTCTGAGGCAAAAGGGGAAAGAGCTGAGGTAATTAATTGACCTTGACATTGTGAGGTAAGTATGGCGGTAAGTACAAGCCACCATTGTGCTGTACACAATGAATGGACTGCTGCATCTATACCAAGTACTCATTATGCGCCAGCAGTCACTTGGATTGCTAAAACAGGGGAACGTGTTGCTTAATCTTTGGCATATGGCCTATGGTACTTCAACTGCACAATACACTTGTCTCCTCCAATTATTTATACCAGAGACCATATAATATAGGGACGGCCCTCTAGCCTATGCCCTCTTGGTTTTCGTTTCATAAAATACATATATTCCATTCATGGCATATAACTAGGTTTTTATATACTGAACAAAAAGGTTAGGGGTCATGAATATTTTGGGGATATTTTTTGTGAAGACAATTTCAAACAATTTCGTAAACATATCCCCAAAGATATGCATGATCCCTAAATTATTTTGTTTAGTTTATGTATTGGAAATGGCTGTATAATTAATATGAATGTCATTCTTTCTGTCACAGGATTGAAAGTTTGAACTTTTGGAAACAATGGCATCAGACCTGTTGAGAACAAAATATGATCAAGTTTGCTGCTGACAAGAAAAAAATGTCATGAAATTAACCATAAATATATACAATATCCCTCTCAGACATCAAGAGACTGTTGGTATTATGTATGATGAGATTTTGAAACAAGTTGACGCTCAAAAAGCTTCCATAGTTTTCTGTACAAACATTTAGCAACTCTGAAACTAGCAAGGTTTCGATGTCACTCTTCCCCGTGGCGAACGAAAGGCTAAAGAAACTGAAAACAACAATTATAGACAGGAAGTTATTGTTTGCGAACCTCTTGAAGGCTGTCTCAAGTTTTATGACAAGATATCGCTCTCCTTGAAAGATATTAACGTCAGTGAAATTTCACACTCCTACAAGACTGCACTTGTGGAAAACATTTATATCAATTTCAAGGCAGATTCTAAACACAACAGGTTTTTCAGGCAACTGTCCTCCAGGATATGTTTTATTGCATTGTAAAGTCGTGTTTAGGCCATGCTATGTCATCACACAATAGACCGGCAACTTCCTGGCCACACAGAGACAAAGGTAATGATCCATAACAAAATATATTCCATTCCTGACATGCTTCAGAGTTCCATCCAAAACAAAGAGTTTATTAATGACATGACCCCTTCATTTTAAATGGAAGGGTCCTTCAACAATGAACAGATTTGTCTATTCTGAATTAAAGGTGGTAAATGTAGGCATGAACAGTCTATTTGAGCAGCACCAAGGTTCCATGTGCAGTTGAATGTCTGTTTTAAGTCTCTATTAATATTTCTTTTGAAGTTCCACAAAGCATTATTTTACCATTGGAAAGGACAACATCAAAACTAACAGATATTGGTGAAGTGATATTCTAACATTAAATTGGCAGATAGGTAAAAAAAACCCCTTAAATTATCATAACTTCATTTTTGTTGTGACTAACTTCTTGGCTGTGGTTGGTTAATTGGTAAATTATAATATTAAATATGTATCACTTAAGTCCCCAAGTTTCGAGGATTTCTTTTGTTGCGTTTGTTGGTTTTTGTTTGTCACTGCACAAAGCAATATTTCAGCTATAATGACAGCGGTCTGTAAATGATTGAATCTGGACCAGACAATCCAGTGATTGACATCATGAGCATCGACCCACGCAATTGGGATACGATGACATGCATGAACCAAGTCAGTGACCCTAACCACCCGACTCTGGCGATCGCCTCTTATGACACGTGTAGGTTACGAGACTTCTCTCCAAAACATCCCCCTGCCCTACTGCTGGGCAAATATATCATATAACCTGCCTCCCTTAAACCTGGGAGTGAGTTACAACATAATAGAATCAGGGACAGGTGTGGAGCGTACTGGTTTCATCATTCGACATTGCAACACAGATAACATTCTGCACATCAAAAAGACGACAGAAAAACAAGACTGGCCCCTTGTATTGCAACCTATCTAAATTGGATTTTGCCACAAAGAACATATATTTTTCCAGATTATCGGCTCATCTGTGTGCTTGTACTTGAATCTCGAGAGTTTGTTTTTATCCACAACCACCATGTCCACAATATTTGATCAAAATGATCCAAACAGGAATTTACAATTGATAATTTCTGTGACAAGAACATGAAGCTGGAGAGTGGATTTAGCACGAATGCACTCAAAATAATACCCCCCCCCTCCCATAATCGTGGTCATTTTTTTGGGATGACCCTTCCTATGTCAAAGAAGACACAATTTATGGATAGCAATTTCTTTAATACTGTCAAGGGGACATTTAGGTAAATATCCTAATATTGTTGTCAAGCAAGACTGTCTTGCTTGACAAGAGTATAAGAATTTACACGGATATGTCCCCGTGGAAATGTCCCCGTTAGAGTAATTAAAGAAGTCGTTATCCATAAATTGTGTCTATTTTGTCATCCGACAACTTCGAAGTAATGCCTGTCCAAAAATTCCTCCCATAGTCCTTGTACAGTTTTTCATGACCCCCCTCCCCCCCCCCCCCCTGAAAAGACAAAATGCAAAAAACACTTTATTTTTTATCATAAAAATGTCCATTTTACCATGACACTCCACCCTAGAGATTGTCATATTTTTGGTGACATCCCCCCCAATAAATATGACCGGTCCCTTAGTCACTTCCAGCAAAAAATTAATTTTGGGGGCATACTGACCAAGAAGAAATTGTCAAACATTAAACTTCCCACCCGAGAATTCTTGCTATACTCCACAAATGGAAGATTTCAAACAGAACTGCACAAGGAATCCAACTTGCCAAGAATAAATGATAGGCCCTGCAGGGAGCTGACAGACAAGAACCCTGTGGTGAGCTGACAGCAAAAGTCTGTAGAACTGATATGAATGTTTGCCTGTATATGATACACAATAGCCTTGCTCAAAGTCTATACTGAATGATGAGTTCATGGATGTAAAGCAATTCTATCCTTATAAAAGGCAAGTCTGTTTTCACTGACAGTATATCCTAGGACTTTATAGGGCCAATCATCTTCTTTATAAAATCTTGGAATTATGATTTAAACTAAATATGATTGCCTTTGAGACTTGTGCAAGTCTAGATACACATGAATGTACTGCCCCAGACTTTATAGATTCAAGCAAAGCATTAAGTGTGTAGATTACTATCTGTGGGAGCTTTTATGAAATAAAGGCTCTGAAAGCGCCTCATGTACGTCAATGGCTGTCACTCAGTACAGCACTACAGATATAAGGCCGCAGTATTTCAGTCCAAGTTCTTCAAACATCAAACGTAGAAAACCTGAATAAATATCCTTTGAAGAATATCTTTTCATGATTTCCTTGCAAAATTAAATTAAAATTAAAATAAAAATAAAATAACTTGGACTAAATTAGACTACATACATATTGTATAACAGAATATAATGAGATCAAATTGAACAAAAATGTCACCCAAAACTATGTGTACCCAGAAAAAAAATATTTGTGGAACACAATATCCTTACTTAATTTTCTACAGGTACAACAAAACTGACAACAATAAAACACACAAATGTTATGTACTATTTGTTTACACCATTTCAACATCAGCACCCTTTCATTATTTTGTAGTACAAATACCATACACTGTACCAAAGTTCCACCTGACACAATAAAACAAACAAACAAAAATTGTAAAGTGCAAATTCAGCATTTCTGAGCACATTTCTTCGGCTTTATGGCAACATTAAGGACACAGTTAAATCCCCGCCTGGCTGACTGACTGAGTGACGGCTCACAAAGCCATGATAATGTTGTTGGATAACTTTACTTTAATAGTCCTGCACTCACACACACTGACAAACACTCTCTAATATACCCACTTAATGTCGGTGGGGGGAGCTGTAATCTTGGCCTGGCTTTCTGTGAGCCACAATGGGGGGAGGGGGAGAACTTTGGGGGTGAGGGAAGACATGAATGTACCTGTGATGTAGGTATGTAAATGTTTGCTTCAGCTACAGGCTCTGGTCTGTCAGGCATAAACGGAATAATCTGGGATTCACATGGGTCATCGGTTCATCACTTAAGGTGTGAACAGTTATGTAATTATCTCAATAATTTGTATCAACTTTTACCATGTTAATAGCAGTACTATGAATGTTTACCAGCTTCTTAGACACTTTGTAGTGAGTGAGCTGGGTTTAACACCGCTTTTAACAGTATTCCAGTTATATCACGGCGTGTCAGCTTAATGTGGGAGGAAAGCCCGAAGTGATGTAGGTCTTGGACGTTTACCACTTCGGTGAAACCCACAAGTACGGGTATGGTGCTGACAAACCTAGAAACATAATTGAGTCAAACCGTGATTTTAAACCACAATCACAGGTTTCTGGCGTGCCCAAGGGACGCAACTCTGCACAGCGAAACGTGGCCACCCATGCCCCCCCATGCACGTGAATCGAATCTGGTATCTGGGGTGCCCAAGGGACGCAACTCGACAACTGGGCCACCCGTGCCCCCAGACACTTTGTAGTCTGATTGTATCATTCATCAACAAAATTTGGTGTAATATTTGACTATGTACACCACTTCAGGATTAATGTACCCTTCAAAACAATCAAACTGCATTCAGCAACCATATCGAACAAAGATATCTCCGATGATATATCCTTTCAGAACAATCACCTATCCTTCTACACAATGACATATCCTTCAAAAGCAACCATTGCATATATCCTTCTAGAACAATTATATAAACTTTTATAATTAAATATCCTTCTACAACGATTGCATATCCTTCTAGAACAATGACATATCCTTTCAGAACAATCACCAATCCTTCTAGAACAATGATATATCCATTTATGAACAATATAAACAAACAATAACCAAAAAGTGTACCTCTTAGAAACAGTGATATATCCTTTTGGAACATTCTTCTATCATCTAAGAATATCAATCCATCATTTATCTTAAATGAAAACTTTAATGACCTTGAATGAAAATTCACTGACATTTAATTAATTACATGCTTTCCAATGATGATAACTTAGGAGCTATTGAGAATATTGAGAATTATCTCACCAAGTTGAATTAAGTCAAGGACCAAAAGTCACGAGAGAAATTAAACAATAGCAGGATCTATTTCCTGTACAACTGTACATGGATTATCACAGACAGAGAAGTAGACTTCTGTTGCAGATTTTTACACAGTGATGACGGCCAAAATACAGAACTTGTGGCTGTGATAAATTAGAGGTACAATATTCACAGGAATGATTAAATCTATTCCAATAAGTAAATACAGCCCTACCCTTGAAACCTGTTACAAATTTGTCACAAAATTTGGCCGACTATGACATCCAATTTGTGACATCAAAACAGCAGGGAACATACAAGGACAACAATAGCTGCCAACCATTTCTTCTAGGACTCTTTTAACCAATCAATGGCCAGAACTTCTTAATGAGCCAATCACTTGTGACCGTAAGCTGCAGAATACCCACTTGGTACGGACGGTTGAATGACTGTTCCTGTCTGCGTAATAAATGTCAACAATTTTTTTATCTACTTGAACAATCACATCCCCTTCTTAACAATCACAGAGCCAACTTTATCATCAGAATATCACCCTCAGATTTATTTTGAGGACAGCATTCCTGTTCCGCCAGCAGCGTTAGACACAACATCACCTCCATGTTGATAGTGCAGTCAACAGAGTCTATTGTCAAGCAACAATACCCACGATGTTGCACACGTCATGCTTCAGAAATAATGATGTCCCAACAACCCTTGTATTCTATTTTTTAAGTCTTATTTTTTATGAAATATACATCATGGTGAAAAGACGTCTGGCAGCTTCATACGCTTGTCAGTAAACCATACAGCGTAATAACTAGATTAATGTACCATGACTTCAAGATGGCCCCGCCTTCTCTTGTTTGGAATGTCTTGGTGTATAACAGTGAATATACAACAAGACGTCAGGCCACAAAATACTGTATATTTTGGGAAGATATATATATAGTACAGGTGTACGAATCTAACCAGAAACCGTTGGCATGTTGCATATAACTGACATTTCTATTCAAGGTCATATACAAGGTCAGTGTATTAATACCAGCTTCATGCCACCTACATCCTTAATCCTAATATGGACCACCAGTGACATAAAAGGGATGACGATGATGATGATGAGTTGGGTTTAACGCCGCTTTAAACAGTACAGCTTGTCAGCTTAATGTGGGAGGAAAGCCCGAAGTGATGCAGGTCTTGGATGTTTTACCACTTTGGTGAAACTCACGAGCACGGGTATGGTGCTGACAGACCTAGAAACATAATCGGGGCAACCGTGATTCGAATCTACAATCATAGGTTTCTGGCATGCCCAAGGGAGGCGACTCTGCACAGCGAATTGCGGCAGCCTAGACGACTGGGCCATCCGTGCCCCTGATGACCCATGAACATCTTGGGTGGAATAGGTCTTCAGCAACCTATACTTGCCGTAAAAGGTGACTATACTTGTCGTAAGAGGCGACTAACGGGATCGGGTGGTCAGCCCCCTGACTTGGTTGATGCATGTCATCGATCCCAATTGCGTGGACCGATGCTCATGATATCAACCACTGGACTGTCTGGTCCAGACTCGATTATTTACCGACCGCCATCATATAGCAGGAATATTGCTGAGTGCAGCGTTAAACAACAAACAAACAAACAAATAGTAGACATTACAGAACGTTCTTTAGTTCAGTTAAGAATTTTGAATCGAGAAAACGTTTTAAAAATATTTTCAAAGTGTAGTCTTGAATAGAAGTCGTCATTTTGAAACTAATGCCAGTAGCTTGAGAAAGCTGCTTTGTGATTGGCTAATATCATTTCATTGGTCGGTCAAAGTTCGCACAAGGTCATTCTGATGTGATGTCCTCAGATCTTTGTTTAGCGGCTGTGAGAACCAGATGAGATTTGATGAGACTGGCCCCAGGATCCCTGATCCCTGTTGTAGCCATCAGATTTGACAATCCACAGGGCTATTCAAACCCCGTAAATAAAAACGACAACACCCTTTCCGAACTCAGAAATCAGCCACAAGCAGAGTCCACAATACAATTCCTATTTCACAACAACATGTTTATGACATCACATGGTCAATAAACCTCGGATCATGACCACATAAGACCACAGATAAATCATGCATTAAGAACCAGGTAATATTCAGAAGAAGCACCACAAGAGGCAGGTACATTTACCTGTCGAGTCCATGCAAACATTCCTATGACCATCTGCAGTTCCTGAAGCTCCCATAGGTATGTCCGTACTTGTCAAGCAAGTCTGGGTTGTGTCAAGCTCGTCCCAGGTGCAGTAAACCACCTACACAGCTAACACCTATAATTACCTGTAATCAGTCCAGTCATCTGAAGCATGTACAGTAGCTGCATCACAAGGAAAGCCAACAGTCCCTTTGTGTTTCCCAACAACTACTCTTGAATGACACACTCAACCAGTCATCCGTGACAAATTTGGTTTTAACCAAACACATTTTTCAAACAAGAATATCTCACCTTACAAATAACCGTTATTAAACATGATATAAACAATGTCAATAAACATCAGGTCTTAAAAATCTATAAAATTGTTTTAATTATCATCATTAATATAAATTGTTGGCGAGGGTATATCATATCTAATGCCATATTATTCATAACCATGGTTTGTAGCCCTGTGCGACATCATGGCAATATTACGGTAGAGCATGGTAGAAATATATTAAGAGCAATCTGTTGCAGAATAATCAATAAGCAACACAGAGTCAATATAAACTCGTCAGTCATAACAACACTGATTTTTTTTCATAAGTACAGCTTGTCAACATGACAGGGGATGCTAAATCACCCTGGGTAAATTTAGAACAAATCAATTTCATATTTATTTATATAGCTGACAATTTATCATCAACTAATGATTGTTGGCTGATTGTTTGAAGGCTGTAACCCAAAAGCACTGATAGGGATTTATAATTTATTAGGTGCAATTTTCTCACCTTGTTACTGTAATTTTAAACAACAAACAATATCAAGGCTTTAGCAAGAATAGATAACATAAGTTTGCCATAAAGTTTGATAGCTTAAATGAATTAAAACAATTCGTTTTTATTCATTGGTTTTTGAATCATGTGATTTGACTGCTGAATATTATCAAGATTTCTTTCTGTTACAAATTGACCTCCCTTAGACTGCCTTAAAGTACAGTCTTTCACCATGTTGGGAAAACTACAAAACAATCAACTTTTGATTTAGAAAAATACAACACACAATAACATATTTTTTTAAAATATAAGAAGCATTTGGGCCATTAGTTATGCAATGATCACAAAGTTGACCTGATTTCTTACAGGTTCAGTGTACTGGTCAAGGAAATAACATTCTCAGCTCCCTAGGAAGTATACAACCCAAGCCTGTGAGGTGCCAGAAGGTTAACAGTCACATCATCTCATCCTACCGGGTACCCACTCACTGCTGGGTGAACAGAGGCACATTTCGAACAAGTGACTTGCCTTAGGAGACACCAAATGTGCTACATGTGCTTCAGTGTGGGGCAGGACCGAAGCCCTAGAAACTCCCAGTAGCCAAGCTGCCGAACATGTCACCCATCTAACATTGCTTAACTTTGCCTTATTTGTGTCCTCCGACCTTACACAGGACTATGTGGCACCACAAGAAATAAAATAGAACTGCCCTGATGTGAGAATAAAATTGTTGGTTGAATCAAATCAAATCATTCAAATCTTCCATCCCATCTTGCTGAATATTTCCAGTTGAATGTACCTTTTGAGCATTCAAGGCATTCCAAAAGGTGAATATATTTACATGAATATTTGTTATTTACTCAAAGTTAAAGCCTGTATGGACAGCTGTAGTAGAGTACCCTTACTACTGTCGTAGAGTACCCTTAGTTCTGTAGTAGAGTACCCTTAGTACTGTCGTGGAGTACCTAACTACTGTAGTAGAGTACCCTTAGTACTGTAGTAGAGTACCTGTAGTAGAGTACCCTTACTACTGTAGTAGAGTACCCTTACTACTGTAGTAGAGTACCTAACTTCTGTAGTGGAGTACCTAATGTCTGTAGTGGAGTACCTAACGTCTGTAGTGGAGTACCTAACTTCTGTAGTGGAGTACCTAACTCCTGTAGTGGAGTACCTAACATCTGTAGTGGAGTACCTAACGTCTGTAGTAGAGTACCTAACTTCTGTAGTGGAGTACCTAACGTCTGTAGTCTGTGGTAGAGTACCTAACTCCTGTGGTGGAGTACCCTCACTACTATAGTTCTGTGCCGGCTCATCAAAAGAGAGCTTTTCCCACATAGGTTCTCCCAAACACACACAATCAATGTTGATACAATCTGCAAGTTATATCTGATGCAAAAAGTCTTGTATATCATCCAAACATATATGTTGCTTTTGTATGGTCTGGGTACCGGAATACCATTATAGGAATATCATATCCAAGCCTGGGGTTCTTTAGTACGGGAATGACCCAAGAAAAATACCATAAGATAATAGAGGATATTATTAGCAGGAAGTGAATGTTTTACCAGGGAATACTTTTTAATGCTTATTTCCTTTGATCAAGCTCGGTCTTTGACATACTGTGATATATTTACTGTTTTATTTAAGCCTGTTTCAACACAAGATGAAAAAGATAGTAAAAGTAGTCGTTAGGAATGTAGTTTCTCGTGGACATTAATTCTTTCGGTTTGGAAGGTGTTGATATGGGCAACTGGTCGAACATAAACTTGACTGTTAACTGAGGAAGGCACTAAACCCTGTGTAACACTCTCCATGCACTTTAATACTCAGGATTAAACCTGCTATTGTCATTTCAATCGGCTCTACAACGTCTTGGAGTGAGATACCATTTCCCTCTCTCTTCGAAGAACATCTTCAGGTATCTTTTGTATTTCTTTAGGCCAAAAGAAGGTAACAATTTGCTTCAACTTTTTCATCCGAGTTGAGTTGGGTTCAACGCCGCTTTGAACAGTATTCCAGTTATATCTGGGTAAGTCAGCTTAATGTGGGAGGAAAGCCAGGCTTACCTACAGTTAGTGAGTTGGGTTTAACATTGCTTTGAACAGTATTCCATTTATATCACAGCATGTCAGCTTAATGTAGGAGGAAAGCCCGAAGTGATGCAGGTCTCTAATCCCTTCACACACAATTTCGCCGAAATTTGAATTGAATGAAATTTTATATGAAATTAATAAAATATGTTACAAACATAAGTCCAGATATACAACGAACATGTTTTTATAACACACATTGTAGTGTACTAATAGGATTACTTTGTGGATTATGTTCGGATTTGTATTTCCATTGTTGCGTGCTCGCTCAGACATTAATTCCACTGGGGTCTTTCTGGGGTCAGAAAGGATCATACATAATTTTATAAGATTATTTCATGTCTCAGCGAGCTCTTTGTCATCAGCTGGTAATGAGGAAAAAACATTTGTGTCCATGTAAAACTTGAGTTTATAATAATGTACTTAATTTAGGAAGCCATGTGTTACCACACGTTATAACCAAGTTCACAGTATATTGTAGGGCGCAATAGCGAGGGAACACTGTACATAAATACCGTATTCAAAAATCTAATTTCATAACCTTAAAAAATTAGTCTTAAATCAAAGTGTATCCTCCACGTATGAATCAAACAAAAAAAATAGCACAAATATCTTAAATCTATCACCAATGTGTCACAATTAATAAACAAGTTTCAACACCTCATAAATCAGTCTTAGCTCCTAGCTCGAGTAAGCTGTATGCTTCATTATGACACGCCTTGAAATCTTACACCGAGGGGGATGACAAGTCTATTTTATACTGTGACTGCATTTGCATAACAAAACCGCTGACATTGGCACCCCACACGTGGCCATGGAAGGCCAACTCCAGCTGTCACCCCTGGACGGTATCGCAAGTCACAACCAGTGAATCTAACCTGTCAACGACTACCTTTTCATCATATTATAGGTCAGAATAACACACCATATTTTTCTGGCTTGCAGTCACCACACCATATTTTTCTGGTTTGGAGCTAATGTTGTTTGAAGGTTTTCTTAATAAAACAAACACTATCTGAAGTGGTGAAGTGGCATGTCTGGTCACATCTGCTGATATAACACTTACAACAAACAGATCGGGTAACTCGTGAGAATTGTCCCTTCTCAGGTTGAGTGAGTGAGTGAGTTGGGTTTAATGCTGTTCACAAAGTATTCTCAAATCAAGGATAGGTCCTTCTTGATTAATGATCACAAAAATAAAAAGCATACACTCATACACTGAGGTGCATGTTTTGCACTAGACTTACACTTAGTCAATGAACATGTCCTTAAAATAATAAAAATAAATTCCCTCGAAAGAACCTTTCCTCTTCTGACGTTTTCAAGCAAACTTGACTTGGTTATTTTGATCAAGACTTGCCTCGGCTTTTAGTAAAAATAAAATACCTAAAAAATATAAATTCCAGTCATGGTGCAGGACTAGTTTTTTACCAACTTTTGTAATGTTGCTGCCATTGTCAGCAACATTCCAGCTTGGTGGCCTTAACAGAACACATCTAGACTGGACAGGCCAGTGGTAGACAGCATGAGCCTCAAGCCATGCTTCCAGACAAGCTCCTCACAGCAACAAGCCTGTTACAGCAGCACTCTACACTATTGCTGCCACCAGTCACAGCTCCCCACAGTGCTAGGTGGCCACAACCATGCATGGAGTTGAACCCGCAACCAAACAACAAATCGAACAAGTCATGACTGTCATGACGGCAAATACTCTTCCCCCACCTAACCTATTTTCAATGACGGCTGTAAATAATCATGTCTGGACCATACAATCTAGTTATAGATATTACGAGCAATGCTCCACACCATTGGGGTACATTGACACTCCATCAACCAAGTAACTGAGCCTGACCACTTGGTCCATTTGGTGGCTTCAGCAGGATGAGGGACCGAGTCTAACCCTGGAATCCCCAAGGGTTCAGCTTGATGAGTGAAGGCAATTTAGCTACACCATTTCCCTTCATACACTGGCCACCCGTTAAGATCCGGGGTAGAATAGATCTTCAGCAACCCATGCTTACCGTAAAAGGCAACTATGCTTGTCATAAGAGGTGACTAACAGGATCGGGTGGTCAGGCTTGCTGACTTGGTTGATCCATGTCATCGTATCCCAATTGTGTGGACCGATGCTCATATTATCGATCACTGGCTTGTCTGGTCCAGACTCGATTATTTACACACCCCGTCATATAGCTGGAATATTGCTGAGTGCAGCATTAAACAACAGACAAACAAACAAACAAATCACAAAATGGCTGTGGACAATGAAAACATGTGTGATGTGAATCTAAGAAGAGTTGTGTCCCTTACCTTATTGAGAGGAGCGAAGAGGTTGGCAAGCTTGTTAGGCGTTTTGCTGAGTTTTCTTCCCTCACTGAACGTGAGAGTTCCTTGTGGGCTGGTAGATGGGACGGAGAACGTCTCATCAATGGACAGGTTAATATTCCCTCGCCGTGATCGTAAGCTCCCCTGCAAGATCACTTGATGTTACAGGACATGACAACACCCAAGATACTTCTAATGAATATAAATACAAAATGTCCCGTTATGGATTCAAACAAATGCATAACATATTCAAAGTTGAAGGAACAAATACTTCTGAAATTACTTTTAATAAGATTTTACAAGTATTTGATTTTTTGTCTTTTCCACGCCATTTTAAAAGGGAATGACTTAATATTTGTGATGTGTATTTTTAACAACATACCAAACAAGATTGAGAAAGACAACATACCGTATTTGACGTAATAAGCGCCCCGCTCTAATAAGCGCCCATGGCGATAATTACTAACATATTGGCTAGTGAACAAACCCAATTAGCACCCCTTCCACCCCTGATCAATGTACACAAGATTTATTTATTCATGTATAATACTCGTGTGTTATATACACCCTTAATTATGGGCAATTAAATTCTGGAAATATATATCTGTCGCATATAAACATTTCAGGCTGTCAGCACGAACCACGAAATTTATCTTTCAACTCTGTTTTTTCCACCAAAATAATATTCTAATAAGAGCCCCCTATTTCTAATTTTGAGAGCCCCCTGGGCCCTTATTACGTCGAATACGGTAATCTCTTCATTAATGAAACAACAAACCTGCAGTTCAACAACATATTTAATAAGAGCCATGTTTCTACAAGGGCTGCTGTTATGAATTATGAAATACATCAAGTCTACATTATAAATAAATGAAATACATGTCACTTTTAGAAACCATTCGGAACACAACACTTATTAAGACCTTGTAGAAAATGACACCATAGCACCACATGCTCACAAGGGACAAAGACTGAAATACGTCATTCATAACTCTTTATATCCTAATGATATCATTGCCTATTGAGTGAGTGAGTGAGTGAGTTGGGTTTAACGCCGCTTTTAACAGTATTACAGTTATATCACGGCATGTCAGCTTAATGTGGGAGGAAAGCCCGGAGTGATGCAGGTCTCAGACGTTTGCCACTTCGGTGAAACCCACAAGCATGGGTTTGGTGCTGACAAACCTAGAAAAATATTTGGGGCGAACCGGGATTCGAACCCATGATCATATGTTTCTGGCATGCCCAAGGGACGTAACTCTGCACAGTGAATCGCAGCACCTTAGACAACTGGGCCACCAGTCCCCTCCCCAATGCCTGTAGATATATTTTATATAATCAAAACAAAATCAACATTAAATACTTGTTTCTACATACATCTAATTAAGCAACATCACTATCGAACAAAGGGTGAGTAGTGTATTCAATAATATTATTTCAACCTGTAACAGGTTCGAGTCTGACTCAGTCAAACTGGTGTTCGAAAGAATGACGACGCAGTCAGCCACACAGTTGATGCTATTACCCTTGAAGGATCCACAACGAAGATCCGGGTTAGAATTAATTGGTCTTCAGAAATGTAAGAGGTTGGATGGTTTGTGACTTGGTTTAAGCATGTCATCATATCCCACTTGTGTAGATCGATGTTCAAGATATCACTGGATTGTCTGGCCGAGCCTCAATTGCTTCCAGACCACCGTCATACAACAGAAAAATTGGTGAGTAAACTTTTAAACAAACTATACTTAATCTACAGCCTTTGTGGCAACACAATCACCGTTCTAGCCACTTCATACCAAACATGGTAGTTTGTTTGTTTGTTTGCTATTTTGATGGATACGGAGACATATATCAACCAAGTCAGTGAATAATCCAACCCTGTTAGTGGCCTGATGACAAGCATGGGTTGCTGAAGACCAATTCTAACCCGGATCTCCATAGGGGGAATATTCTACAACCTATGAGGAAGTCTCAAATCTCGACTTTCAAGTGTCACCCAGATCTTCATGGGTTCAGTAGTAAAGGATGACTCTTTGAACATTGACTGGTCAGCCATTTTTTTATACTTCTGATATTATGGACTGGCCATTATCATGATTGGTTGGTTGGTTTGTTGTTTAACGCCACACTCAGCAATATTCCAGCTATATGACGGCGGTCTGTAAATAATCAAGTCTGGACCAGACAATCCAGTGATTAATATCATGAGCATCGATCCACGCAATTGGGATCGATGACAAGCATCAACCAAGTCAGGGGGCTGACCACCCGATCCCGTTAGTCGCCTCTTACGACAAGCATAGTCGCCTTTTACGGCAAGCATGGGTTGCTGAAGACCTATTCTACCCCGGAATCCCATTATCATGAGCATCACCATGACATCAATTCGGTGGTTGAATAGTATTGTTGTCTTTATCAAGTCACTACATGAGTAAAGCAATATCAATGTGAAACTAAAGTTTAACACTCTTAATGGTTAGTTACGGCATATTTAACATGATTTTCTACAGAAAAATCAATTTGTGTTTTATACAAGTATATGACACTTCACAATATATATTCATCTCGTGATGTGCGCACAAGTACACATTAAAGTGCATCTATATCTCAGCACCACCATCTGTGTGTTCTGCAAATTGTATACGCTGGGAATCAATACCAGGACACACAATAAAGTAATACAATGTATTTTCCCAATAATACAATCTGGATGTTGAAAAAAACCCGGTAACAATCCAGATGTCGACATCCATGAATAGGACGAATACTGAAAAGATATGGTTCGCAGGCTATGGATTTTCAAAATCAAGTGCAGGCGAAAAGCGTGCTACTCTTTTTCATGAATAAACAATAAAATAAAAAATAAAATGTCTTTGTTGATGCTCTTGAAACTGTCTTCAGTGAAACCTCAAATACATAGCTCAATATAAAGTGTGAGAAGTGTGCAGAATCCTTTTTAGAACTGTGGTCCAATATTAAAGACTTGTGATCTGTTTCATATCTGTTTGGTTGTTGTTTAAAGCCGCACTCAGCAATGTTCCAGCTATATGATGGCAGTCTGTAAATAATCGAGTCAGGACCAGACAATCCAGTGATTAATATCATGAGCATTGATCCACGCAACTGGGATACGATGAAATGCATCAACCAAGTCAGCGAGTCTGACCACCCGATCCTGTTAGTTGCCTCTTGTGACTAGCACAGTCGCCTTCTATGGCAAGCTTGGGTTGCTGAAGACCAATTCTACCCCCGGATCTCTCTAAAGCTAATGTCTAACAGTCCCAAATTTGAATCAAAACTGTATTCAAATTACAACTAACGTAGCTATATAGAATATGTTTCTGAAAACATGGCCATTAAAGGGCAAAATATTTATATAGTTTTTACAATAGTTAAATGCAGTGTTAAAATATCACTGAGTTTCAAAATTTCAAAATTCAAAATTCAAAATTTTGGACAAAAATGCATATTTCCAAATTTGGCAGCAAGTTATAACATCCTTAATGTCTGATAGGCTTTGAAGTTTCACTGTTTTCGCTTTCAACAACTGTCTCGTCAATATACTGTTTACCAAAGTTAGCATTGTGTACATTTGCAGACACACTGATGGTGTGATACTACTGTGAGCTATATCCTGGCATCTAATAGAGTGACGTGCAGTGCATGAAGAAAGGGCTACCTGTGCAGATTTCATCAACAACTCAAATATTGATTATTATCTAAGTACACACAGATGACATACATCTGTATGTCATCTGTGTACAATGTTCAACTGAGAAAGACAGTCCACAACAGAGACATTGATTGAAGTACACGTAAAATCACCACCACAGCACTAGACAAGGGATCACTGACAGTCCCAGAAAACACAGGTGGACAATGCGTCCGACACAGGACACAGATAGACAACGTGTCCGACACAGGACACAGATAGACAACGTGTCCGACACAGGACACAGGTAATGGCAGAGTTTGACAAAGTACACACCTACAGAGCTATAACTAAAAGGAAAGAGTCTATATTTTGAGCAATACTATAAAAAATATACAAGGGAGATTTTGACTGATGCGAAAAGTTAGTGCAGTTCAAAAACCCATTCTGCTTTTATTTTATCAACGGATTTTATACGGAACTGCCAATTCCTAGAATGGAAAGTACATAGTTCAATTCTAAATTACAAGCCTTACTAGAAAACTATGGATATTTACCATTCAAGACAATATTTAATTTCTTTTTACTTAAAGTTAAACTTCATAGAATATCATATAGACATGTTGCCAAACATTTTTCACCCAGAAAAAATATGCCCCAATTCATGAACTATACCAAACGCAGGAAATATTTTATATGTTTTATTGACATATTTTGAAAATCTTTTCTCTAAATGAATAAAAAATCAAAGTGACTATTACAGACAAACTGTCAGCCATTCAGAACAGGTACTGCCGTAGCCATGAAGACAACACACAGATTACTATGGTAAACAAGCCATATACACCTTCCATGCAAGGGATTGTGGGATACTACAAGAGACGAGAGATGACAAGGAATATATATATATATACATATGTAAGTTCATGCAGACTTACAAAGGAGTCATCATAGACTTTCAAACCATCCCCAGATTTGCCCGATGAGTTTTCATTCTTTGATATACTGAAGAACTGTAGCGAGCCCCGTCGTTGTTTTACAGGCGGGGGCTCGAGTAGAACGGGGACTTGCGTGACCGATTCTCGTCGTGCGTTCTTCTACGTAAATGACAAATGGTGTTCAAGGTGGTAGAACATCGCCAAGATACTGTTATTCCTTGTGTCAGTAACTACGGAGGACTGGTGTCAGGGTTTAGTAGTGGTTTCCAAGTTAAAGGGAAGGAGCTGTTTAGTAATTGTTGTTCGTAAATATGGGAGAAACGGGGGATATGTTATAGGTTACAGAACAAACCTTGTACCGCGTTAACACAGCCAGCTGCTTCGGGCGTGTGGATTCAATCAACATAATCAGTATTCAATCTGCATGTGGGTCTGATCACGACCAACTTGAGTGAGTGAGTGAGTGAGTATGGTTTTATGCCACTTTCAGCCGTAAATATTCCAGCAATATCACGGCAGGGAACACCAAAAATGGGATTCACATTGTACCCATGTGGGGAATAAAACCCGGGTCTTTGGCGTGATGAGTGAACGCTTTAACCACTAGGCTACCCCACCGCCACAAATCAACATGAAATTTACTGTTATTACTGTTATTTACTGAAATAACTTGTTAGATTTCCTTGGATATTAGTGGTTATTACCAATAAGTCAGGTTTCCATGGTGTTGCCTTGGGAAGAATGCAGAGTGATGAGTTTTCTTATTAGTTCAATTAATTTTAAAAAATTGTATACAAATGTTCTAGGTCAATATGAAGAGAGTCAAAGAAATTTCATTTTAAGCATATTTACCATCAAACACATTATTTTATTTAATTTGTACAACCAGGGACAGGTCATCCATAAAAAATTATTAAAAAAACCCCAAAAACCTGGCTTTTGAACTGACAATAAAAACAGTGTTCATGAAAATATATTTAAATTTTTATTCAAAATTATTTAGCAGCATTAGAAGGTCCATTACCATTTGTAGTCTCTGTCTATAGTGATACAAATATTATATTGCAACGCTGACTGGATGATCAACCAATCAAAATCATTCTACTGCACAGCAAGGGGGAGGGTGGAGTATTGGGGGGGATGGGAGACTAGGAGATTGCGTGAGATTGTGAAATATGTGGCTCCCAAACAGGGACTCTGAATAATGCCGTGAGGGTGCTGTGAAAGTGGCCCAGCATTGCAATGTCAAGCTGAAGGATTTGGGGAATAATTTCCATGTCCTTAACCTCGGACTGTTGTAAACCCAACCAGTATTTTAGCAGGCCTAGCTTCATCATATAATATTATACTCCATTATTCAACCAATAACCTTTATTGTTTTCTCAACATCAATTCATCATTACAGCAAATAATGTTAAAACAAACAAATCTTGATGAAAATTAAGTTTCGGTTTCCTTGGAATAAATTATTTATATTGACTTAATCTAAATTTCTTGGGTACATATCTTCCACAAAATAACCATTAATTAATTAGGTTTTGGTTAGGAAACAAATTGTTTCCTGAACTATGTGCTAGCATTTTTTGTATTTTATATGCACCCTTTTCCAAATGCTTGTTTCATACCAAAAGCAGTTACTAGATTCAATATTTTTCATTATTTGTACGTCTCCACTCGTCAAGAGTCAAATATTTCAGTTGTCATAAACGTTCTTTCGGTTTTTTTCAAAAATTACAATATTTTTTTAAAATTAAAAAAAAAATAATTAAAATTTAAAAACTGTCAAAACTTGATGAAACCCATAACCATACTTGCAAATGACAAACACCATCTATCTAACATTCCATATTTAATTCCAGGTTTTCAATACTCCTATACCGCCTTCATTCTAAGCATCAAGTACTCCAGCCTCAAGAGACTGTAGGTTAGTAGGTTAACTATTGGTTTAATATGTTACATGTTAGTAAAGGTAAGTATTATATAACACAATGCTGTAGTACAATTGGCATTGAACATTTCACATGTTATTGGCATGTTAAGAAGCATTTAATATAACAATCAAACATAAAGCACACAAAACAATTATCTTTATTGTGATGGGGTATATTATTCACACTGAGGATGAGCTCGGAGACATAAAATATTTAACAAAAACAGAAATGTTATCTGAATTTTATAATCTTGTTACTTGTAAAAAAATAAGAGAGATTTCTTTAACTGGAAATACCGTGATTTTAAAACCACAAAATGTTCTAGAAGGAATAAACATTTTTGACAGAACAAAAGTTATTACTTTTCTCAAAACAAAAGCCAAAAGCATTCTAGCATAAACATCTTGGATCAAATTTAATATTTTTCAAGTTAAGTCCTCTTTCACTAAGATATTAACAATTTCTTCCTAGAAACAGGAAAACAAGTTTTTTCAAAAATAAAAAATCAACCAAAATCATTCTTATGTTCATTGTAACAAAACCTTCTAATATCATGTTCTTGTGAACGAAACAAGTATTATTTTTTCAAGCAAAAGTATTAAGAATCCCCTAATTTGTTCAGTCTATATATTATATTGTTCAGTATATAAATACACTCAAATCACACAGTTATCTTTGGTGAATATAGGGCTCGGAATTCCTCCAGATGCAATGGTTTCACTCTTTGACTGACATGTTTAGTTCAACTTCAGTGCTAAGCTGATCTCACGGCACTTCATCACACAGACAATCAACTGCATCCCGCAAGAACTTACCCCGGCCGACTTTGTTCCTTTCGTTGAGGTGGACTTGGATGCGCTTGACGGCCGACTGCTTGATGCACTCCGACTTACAGCAGAATCACTATCTTTTTCTGAAAAACAACAATAATGATCAGTATTATGTAATATCTAAAGAGATGTCTGAAAAAACACATGCACTGAAACCTAGACTGAAAGCTAGTCTCTTAAATGAAAATATTATACAGTTGTCAAATGATCTTGATAAAATAAAATTAAAGAGGCCACAGACTCTCCTTATTTTCAGAAACTGCAGTAAGCTAGACTTGCTAACTATTAGAGACTTGCTTGTGCTATATTGGACATGATTGTATTGAGAGAAAGAAAGGGAGGGAGAGAGAGAGGGGAAGAGAGAGAGAGAAAGGGGGGTGGGAAGGAGAGAGAGAGGGGTGGAAAGGAGGGAGGGAGAGAGGGGGAGGGAAGGAGGGAGGGAAGGAGGGAGTGAGAGAGAAGAGAGGGAGGGAGAGAGAGAGGGGGTGGGAAGGAGGGAGGGAGAGAGAAGGGGAGGGAAGGAGAGAGAGAAGGGAGGGGAGGAGTGAGAGAGAAGAGAGGGAGGGAGGGAGGGAGGGAGAGAGAGAGGGGAGGGAAGGAGGGATGGAGAGAGAAGAGGGATGGAGAGAGAGAGATACAAGAGAGAGAGAGAGAGTATTAGCTGCCAACACTTCCCTGTATTGGCAACAAATTATTCCAACAAATTATTCTTTACACAATGTTGAGATTCTGTATTATGATGAATGAACACAATTATAATCAGCTTTTACGAAAAAAAGGATCTATACCAGAATGCGCATATAACTAAAAGCATTTTTAAATTGCAACATAGAAAACCTAATACTGCTTTCATTTTTCCCTATTTGAAAATGATGATAACAATGTCGTCTCACAACTTGCCAGGCTGAAATAATTCCTGGATGCACCACTCCAACAAATACTATGAATTATCTGTATCAGTCCTTATCCCAACTCCTTTCAATGATCAGCACATTTCAAGGTGTACAAAATGGTCTTGAATAATATTTCAGTTTTATCACAACGTCAAGTCAATGACTCAATCTGCTCATGCATCTGCCACACAATATTTGTTTGAAAATTATTCTTACCCCGTCGATCCTACATTCATATTGTTACAATTTATCCTTCTGTTGTTATTCTGTACCCTTCTCTCTCTCATTTACGTTAACAGTTGTCACAGTTGTCGCTCACCAACATTGTATAATTCTGTACCTTTCTCAGACTATTTGTCAGGTGTCCACTGCCATGGTATTGCTGGAATATTGCTAAAAGCAGCGTAAAACCATACTCACTCACTCACACTATGCAATCTTGCTTGACAACGAAATACCAAAACATGATAGTACATTTAGGAAATTATTTTCTAGAAATTGTGTCAACTTTGTCATCCTTCAACTTCTTAGAAATGTCGATAAAAAAAATTATCCTACATTCACAAATTTCTGAAATTGTCTATCCTGGTATGTAAGGAGACCTCAATAAACCATTTTTGATAAAAATAATATCTGCAGAATATTAACCGAGTCCATCACCACCAGATTCAATGCCAAGGCAGCCACCACTCCAGTAATCAACAATTGCCGATTGTTCATAGTGGCTGTCGTCGTCATCAAACAATCAAACAATCAAACGTCATTTCACATTCTGGAGCTACTACGCGGAGGCATCAATCCACAAGGGTGCCGTCAGCTCCTGGCATCATCTCAAGCAAACTCCGCTGCAGCTTATGATACTACCAAGGTTGACACAATAAAAATAACATTTTGATTGCCTTTGATTGCTGGGGCCACTGAATAGGATCATTGTGTTCGGGGTAATTTTTGATGGAGGGTCCGGCCTGTTCTTTGTTTTCTCAAGGTCTGGAACCAACTGGCAGCAAATTTTCTATTTTAAGCAATTCTATTTTTTACTTTCACAGATAATTACGAACAGATAAGGAGACGTCGGAATGACCTTTAGGTTAAAGATCAAGGTAAAAGGATGAACATTGCTGAGCTCCGCACCCACCTCAAGAATGAAAGAAGGTCGAGTCAAATGATGGTGAATGCACCATTTCAATAACGTTTATTTTCACTCCCATCTTTTGGATGAAAAAATAAATTGCCAGATGAGATAAAGGTTTGTAATGGTAAAAGAAATGTTCAAATTGACAGAATAAATTGAATAACCACAGCCCTGAAGACGAACTAAGCTCCCTTAAACGTAAATTTTTTTTCTATCATCTTTAATGCGACAATGCAACACTTGAAGTTTATGTATTCCCAATTTGTTTTATCTGCCAAATCTCCATTTTTTATCGACCAACATCATTGAAATCTGATGCCAGTAAGGCATGAAATGTTAATGTTTCGAGGTTAAATTACAAGCATGGTTTAAATAATAATAATCTTGGAGCAAGACAGATCCCCATGGCTGTTGTTTGAGACAGTTAAAGAGGATCGTATGATTACAATAATTGAGATAGCTGATTGAGTGTCATAACCTGACAGGGGGCACGGGTGGCCCAGTCGTCTAAGGCGCCGCGATTCGCTGTGCAGAGTTGCGTCCCTTGGGCATGCCAGAAACCTATGATTGTGGGTTCGAATCCAGGTTCGCCCCGATTATGTTTCTAGGTTTGTCAGCACCATACTCGTGCTCGTGGGTTTCACGGAAGTGGTAAACGTCTGAGAGCTGCATCACTCCGGGCTTTCCTCCCACATTGAGCTGACACACCATGATATAACTGGAATACTGTTAAAACGGCGTAAAACCCAACTCACTCACTCACTCATAACCTAAAAGCAGGGACAGTTGCTGTAGCTATCAATCACTGGTTTGCCTGGGGAGGATGTTCTCATTTAGCTGGAATAATGCTGAGGCATAAAATAACATTCACTCACTATCATAAAATGGAATATCTAGGCTCTGGTAAAATTAGTTGTCATTGTTTTCAATAGGGTATGCTTTGTATAACTTTATTAGTCTGGCAAATAAGCATAATAAAACTAGATTAAAAGGTATTGAAAGTTCTAGCTAGAAATATTTGGTCTATTAATGATTTGTTTGTTTGTTGTTTAATGCCGCACTCAGCAATATTCCAGCTATATGACAGCGAATCTGTAAATAACCGAGTCTGGATAAGACAATCCAGTGATTGACATCATGAGCATCGATTCACGCATTTGGGATACGATGACATGGATCAACCAAATCAGTGAGCCTGACAACCCAATCCCGTTTGTTGCCTCTTACGACAAGCATTGTCGCCTTTTATGTCAAGCATGGGTTGCTGAAGACCTCTTCTACCCCGGATCTTCACGGGTGGATTTATTATTGAGAGACACTACAGTACACCACCAAAGGACAGTGTTCAGGGAAGCAGTATCAGTATCAGTTATCTGGCATAAACAGGAACCAGGCACTTGACCATCAAGCCAAGGAAGTTTGGGAATGACCACCAGCTCAAGATTACCATGGTTCAAACAAACAACTTCATAAACTCTTCAGAATGGGAGAAAGTTGGTAGCAAATATGTACAAATTTAGGAGGTAACATTTTTAAGACACGAAACATCTAAAGCTGCCAAAATGTAAAGCTCTGCCTCGAGTGCTCTTATCTTGAGAACCCCACATATATATCTGGTTGGGTGCCAAGACCCAAATGTTCGGGGCATTCCTGTCTATTGATAGAATAGGGTGGCAGCTTCCAGTGAAAATATCAATGACCTTGTGCCAACTCAACATGATGTCACATTCTGAACACTTATTCCAAATTTCATGTTCGCAAGTTTCCGTAAACAGTCTGCAACGTGTGTCGGGCTGTCTTTTGACCTTGACATTGTGGAATAGATGTATAGATATTTGTTAATAATGAATTACAACTTCCAAGAGTAAACAATAGAAGGACACTGTGCTTTGGAACAAATGTTAACAGTCATCACAGAATCCACAAAGTTTGATGACAAACATTTATGTCTTGAAATTAAAAAAAAAAAATTAATTATTTATTAGGCGTTCTTTTTTCACAGGTGAGTTTCACCAAAAATAATCAGTTTTAGTTCATGATGATAATGTGACAGAGGGCAATTAATTTCTGAATTCTAGTTCCAGTTCCTTGTGCTTGTTCATGATGGCTGTTCCACCAATGTTCCTGCAAAGACTATTTTAACGCCCCTTCATTGATATCATTGTCATCAAACCAAGATTTCTCCTCAGAAATGTCTCCACCTCTTATCTCTGACAAGTGCTTTCACGAACACCTGGTGTTATCGCTGATTTTCAGTGATCCATTCATCATATTTTTTGCCTTTTTATGCATAATGGAATTTTTTTTGGCAGATTATTCTCAGGCGTTGACATTTTATATTCATGCTCTGACAAATGTCTCTGTTACAGTGCCAAAAAGAACGAACATTAAATGTAATTATCAGAATAACATGAAATTATCAGAATTTAAAAGAAATTAGTTAGTTACTAAATTAGTTAAAATTTTCTCCACTTTCAAGGTTGTTCTCGTAGCATTGGTTTTTTTTGAGTGAGTAAGTGAGTGGATTTGGTTTTATGCTGCTTTTAGCAATATTCCAGCATTATCGCAGCTGGGGACACCAGAAATGGGCTTCAGACATTGCACCCATGTCAGGAATCGAACTCGGGTCTTCGGCGTGATGAGCCAATGTTTAACCACAGCCCCATTTTAAATATAAATAAATTCATTGTTTTATTGTCTTATTGCCATCGGATACATGAGACTATCAAATTGAACATATTTCATTCGTTCTCAGATGGACAACAAAAGGAAAATAAAAATTAATTAAACTATATAGAAGCAAAAGAGTATCAAACAATATTTCTAAACACTGTGTTCTCCTCATCCAGCAACGCACTGCCTATCTTACCATCCAAGGACTTCCGTCAAGGGCCATATGACAATAGACTGTAAAATGAATCAATAGAATCTTTGAATAATTAACTTTAGTGCCTTAGTTTGACGTCATGACCCTTTATATTCAGGAATAATTGTTAAATTGACAAGTTGATTAAAAAATACACTGCACTGGTTGAAAAATAAAAGAATGGCCAACAATTCCATCTTAACAGTTAAACATTTTCGATCACTTGTATCATCAGCTGACTGTAAAAGGCTTGGTATTAATGCACGAGACAAAAAAAATAAAAATATTTTATACCTTGGAAGTGAGAAAACAAGGGACTGTTCACAGAAACAAGCCATGTTAATATTCATGAATAATGTATTTGTGAAACCGGTTCTTCAAACTGAATTAATTTTTAATGTTTCTGCAGCCCTGAGATGCTATCGAGGAAATACTTAATGATGTCACACAGAGCAATGCAAGGATTTTACATGTGTTAGGACACATTTGCTGGGCATATATCAATATGCATGGGCAAACACACACATTAATGCTTCAAATATTACATTGCTTTCCAAACAGAACGAGCTGGTTTGCAGAAGATTATGCATCAGAGGTGTTAGAATCTAAGCAGAAAAGAAGTCTAAATACACAGAAGATACTATTGAAATAAACTAGATGTGCCGTCACGAAATCCAAATTATACATTCACCTTCAAACATTGTAATTCTTTATATGGCATTTATCACAAAACATTCTGACAAAGAAAGATGGTTCTATTCTTATTTTAGTTGTCTAGGTATTGAATGATTCAGACATAAAATGAATGCTTTCCAAAAAACATTGTTCACTTTTTACTGCATTCTTGTTACTGTTAAATCTTTGTGAATACAAAACATAATATGAAAACAAATCTCAGAATGTAAAAAATGCCTCAATGCTTCAAGTCTCAATCCATGCCAGAAGACCTTTCTTTTAACAAGACAATTATTGATTATACTTTATAAAGTAGTTTATTAAAAAATCATTGGAAAATCCTTCCCAGCACAGATCTTGATTACATTCTATTCAATGGAGCAAACGCCACTTAGCTAGTCCCTATTCATCACAGACAAATTCGAGCCAATCAAAGTGGTTAAGTCCATCATATATCTGCACAGATGCTGTGCGTGTTATCAAGAATGATATTCTGAAGAGAGTATTTTTTAACCATTGTTTTTAAACCAGTAAGGAAAATCCAAAATTAGGAGCTTAAAGACATAATTTCATAATAAATAAATTTGACAAAACCCTTTCCATATTCATAAGAAACCTACGAGTCCATTGTATGATTCTGACTAAGTAATCTGCCCAGCTGGTGGTGGAGAATATCTATTAATCATGCCCGTCATGTCTCGAAACAATTTTGCTAGAAATCCAAATTGGGTATAGGAGTCTAAAATACTACTAGATTCCGAAAATTTTCTGATTTGAATCATATTGCAATAAAACAATGAAAATAGGAAAGTGTGAAATTCAATCTTAAAAACTGCCCGGCATGCTTCAAAGTATTACTGTATCAAAGAAAATAAAGTTCAGATGAAATATGTATTAAGTACAAATAACTTTGACAATAAATCTAAGACTTGCCACGACTAATTTTGATGTACACTAGATTTGTAATTATTACACAAAGATTGCAATTATAAATGCAGCAATATTTCGGAAATATAAAAAATCAACACGTCTTGATTATCCACCGATACAGATTCCATTGGGCGCAAAAGGCAAAATAGCAGTGAAATAGCAGTGAAAATTATAAGAATGGATACTGAATATCAGTAATGACATTGGTGTTCGTGAAAAGGGTAAACCTGTCCTGCCCAACGGTCACACCGCTTCTCACAATTTGCCTAAAAATTTTTTTTAACATGATAGAGACTTAACATGCATAAACATATACAGGCATCAATTATTGATCATCCAGTCACATGAACATCACCAAGTGCTGTCTACAAAGAACTCATGGTACTAACAGTAATTACTGCCCTTGGATATTCTTGGATAGGTAAGCCTGCAGAACTCTCTGCATGTCCACTGTCACGTTGATGCTTCTAAATGTCAAGCTAAATTTTTGATGAGCAAGTATCTGGTTAACTTACCATGGTGTACGTGGAGGTAACCTGAGAGGAAAGTAATCATAGTTGTTTGGTAAGTAGCACATAAGTTCATGAAAGTTGCCATCACCAGAGAAGAGCAATGATCTGATTAGTTGATAGTCCCGCAGAACGATGTCTTCCACACAACTATCAATCTCAGTTCTTCCAAATGAGACTACACTTCAACTTCAAGGAATGCATATCGAAAAATCCTTTTTTTAAGAAACAACATCCACTTGGAAAAATCAAATCATTACTGTTAATCATATCATGCTAATGACTGGCCTTCACAGCATAGCAAGAACTTGTCAATTTGGGAGATCGAATTAACACATCTTCATTAATTGCTGTCTCCGTGCATTTACCTGGCTACCGCTAAACTGAACCACTGTGTCTGATTATTGCCTCAGAATGTCAAACGAAGACATTGGCAAGTTAAAGAAGCTGTCAAAATTCAAGGTCACTGTCATGGTGTAGCGGCCTCGCAAACAATGCGGATAAATCTACTTTGTCTCGAAACATCCGTGTGGACATTTAAGAAACAATAGCAACTCTGGACTAGCAAATATTGACATGAAACAGCTTGTGGAAGGCCAGAGTGAGGCTTGTCGCGATCAACGGTTTACAGGGGATTAGATTAGGAGGTAGTGCTTCGACAAAACAGTAAATGTGTTTGGCACTGTTGAACAAACAGCCAATGCATACACAGGTCTGTGGCCGCAAAACTGTCAAACTTTGACATTTCATGTGAAATTTCGGTTTTGTCTGACCGTAAACCTTGGGGACAAAAGCCGGAACTCCAAAGTCAATTAACATCATTTTTCTTTTACGGAGCCTATTATTAGTTATTGTACTTTTTAATTTAGGCTTAAATGAAAGTTAGGTACTCATGATTTAATGTAGAGGCGCAGTCAACCATCACGGAATGAAAGTCAAATTGTCCAAGATACAACATTAAATACGAACAGTGAACAATTTCAATATTACAACAGATCCATTACTAACAGAAAAACTGAATAGCACCACAATGTTTAAACTAGGATGTCTCTGCATCGATCCCAAAGACATGGGTCGATGCTCAAGATATCAATCACTGGATTGTCTGGTCCAGACTCGATTATTCACAGACCGCCGTCATATAGCTGGAATATTGCTGAGTGTGGCGTTAAGCAACAAACCAAACTAAAAAAAACACCCTTGTTGTGTGATGTCAAAGCACTGTAGGACATCATCAACAGAACGTCACTGTTCATACGAAATTTGGGAATGTTTTTAACCAGTTGCAATGCATTTAGCTAAGTCGAAATTATGGCCAGTGTCACAAATAATTTTATCCATATTTGGTACAATATTTTACAAAGTTAAATATTATTAATCATATTTTATCATCATATCCATATCATGACCATACCATACAAAACCACACACATACCACCAATATCTATACCACACAACTCCATACCATACCATACCTAAATGCATCATCCATATACCATACCATACCTATATATATGATACCCATATACCATGCCAAAATATACCATACCTATATATATATCATACCCAAATACATGCTATACTATACCTATATATATCATATCCATATACCATGCCATACAATACCATTATACCATATCATACCCATACCTATTCATATCATTCCCATATACCATATCTCTATATATCATACCCATATACCATACCTATATATGACACAATACCTATATATGATACAATACCTATATATATCATACCATACCCATATACCATACCATACCTATTCAAATCATTCCCATATACCATATCTCTATATATCATACCCATATACATATACCATACCTATATATATCATACCATATCATATCATACTCTTACCATACCATACCCACATACCATACCATACCTATTCATATCATTCCCATATACCATACCATATCCATATCATACCCATATCATGTAGAGTATTCCTATCACAGAGTTCCTATTCCTCTGAGTGAGCAAGTGGCACTTTGTCTGCACAGTCGTCACAGTCACGATCAGGGCTCAATTCACATGTCGACCATGATTGTCAAATAAAAGCAGCGTCTCAATCTAGAATTGGGTACAAGGTTATTATACATTGTTCAAAACCATCTGACTTAAACGGCTCTCTAAAACCAGGTAAGGAGGACTGATCTGTTGATTCGGAATCTTAAATACGGACAACGCAACCAGTGCCAGAAGCTGACCTCTGAGAGCCAGGTAAACATGCCGGCTCCCCGTCAAACACTCCACCATAGGAAATCCCGGGCCCTCACCTTGCACATAGTTCACTCTTCAATAGCTCCAATAAGTCAGAAGCATACCGAAGGATACTAGAATATTTCAAGTCCCCTCCTAGTGGCAGGGAGTGTGTAGATGTTGGCGTCCATGTTTGTACCCCCACCTCCGTGTTTAAAGTATTGAGGGGCAGGTTTAACTCGTTGACATCTTGCCATTCCTTATGCCACATATGTTGTGTAACGTTGCAACTGTTACATGTTGTCACCGATGCTGCTTACAAAACTGTGATGAACTGTGACTGTTGATCAGAATTAATTCTTTCACACAGAGAGTTCACTAGGGATTTTTATTGCATATTTCAAGTGTTTCATTGACTGAATTTTTATCTCCTTAAACTAACTATTCTGTGGCATTGATCTTACGAAAATGCTACAAGTTGGTTTTGCTAAATTAATATGAACAGGGTGGATTAAAAATTATCAAGGAATACTTAGTAACATGAAACATTAAAATTCTGATATCAGTGAGTGAGTGAGTGTGGTTTTATGACGCTTTTAGCAATATTACAGCAATATCATGGCAGGGGACACCAGAAAAGGGCTTCACACCAACCATACCCAACAAAACCACTACCCCCATCCACAACACCCAACAAGACCACTCCCCGGACCCACAAGTTTAGCCTCCAACAGCCACACCCAATAGGCTCTCCCCCACCAACCACAACAAAACAAGACCCACCCCCATCCACAACAAAGCTACCCCCACCCAACCTAGTCACACCCTAGAAGCCGATCACCCAAGGCCAAAAGTACACCCGGATCAGGAAGCTTTCTTTC
Source organism: Haliotis cracherodii (assembly GCF_022045235.1). Lineage (NCBI taxonomy): Eukaryota > Metazoa > Mollusca > Gastropoda > Lepetellida > Haliotidae > Haliotis > Haliotis cracherodii. Next base: position 9,389,933 of record NW_027266279.1, on the reverse strand, counting down.
ATTCTGACAACCTTCTTTGCTTTTAAGAACCTACTTTTAAGAACCAAAATTAGCAATTTTGCAAAGTGAGGAGAATTTTGAAAACCAAAGACCACGCTACACCCATCACAATAATCCTGTATACCAATGCATCAGTTTCAGTTTTCTATTCTCAGCAAAGCTTATCAAATATACATCAGAGAGGTTCACAGTCACACAGCTCCATCAAACCCGTCCCTGACAAACAATCGGACTCAAGACGCTAACACAAACTGTATTATCAGTCAAAATGTGAATATTTATTTTACTATGAAGCAGGCTTAGGGATATTAACTTTACTCACTAGCATCAAATCAGAAAATTTGCAATTTCTCGTCAATTCTATGAATTTCGTTCTCTGTGCCCTCGACTACTCCTCAGTGGTAGCAGAGTCCATTCCCGCAAACATTTCCTTAATCTTGAGCTCTTTCCTGTTCTTCGATCAATAATTTGCTATTGCTGAATGGGAACCGGTCCCCAGCAAATATTTTGACCCACAAAGTTATCAGTTCATGGGAATCTACAACAAACTTGACACATTATGTCTAAAATTGATGATAGCATTCTTGGAGAATCTATCAGATTTCCAATTCTGGACTTGGCTGTCCCACCATAAAAACTGAATACCAGTGAATCTGAAGTATGATGCCATGGTGTATGTAGATGTGGAGGCCTATATTGATATAGATATGTATTTTTTATTTTATGTCACACATTCAATCTTGAATCATTTTAGATATTTCTTCAGCCATGTTCGAAAATAGAAAATAGGGTATATGTGATATCATGCCTTTGCAATGAATGAAAGTTGAATATAAATATCATTATGTATTAACATATAACTAAGTATTGAAACGAGCATGTGGCCAATACATAATTAAAAAATATATGAAATCAAATTTCAACTGACAAAAAATTATGAAAGGCCACATTTTAGGTTGATGTATGTATCCTAAAATTTTGATACCAATGATTATGTTAATAATGAGTTACTATTTTTTGTAATCATCTTTTGATAAAAATATATATAAAAAATATATTGTCAGGGGAAATCATTATGGCTGAAATCAAATTACACATGTTTAACGAAATCATCCCACGGTTCATGAAAGTCTATTAAGAAAGGGTGGGGTGGGGGGTGGGGTGGGGTGGGGTGAGAATAATGTGGAGGGATATGAAAATATGACAGTGAAAGAGGGGGCATGAAAAAAATGAACTCACAACTATATGGGGAGGGGGAGGGGGGTATGAAAAAATGACACATTTCTATAAAAAAAATTAAGACTTTGAGCATAAATTTTGACCCCCACCCCCCATAATAAATGACCAGTCCCTAAATTGGGAAAAACATATTGTTTTTAATTAGAAACAACACTGTTTTTCAAATTTGGAAATCATCATTCCTCCCTGAATATTTATTGATAAAAAAACCCAAACAGAATAATTCTTTTCAGTCACACTAATATTTTTTCAGTCCAAAATCATTTCCTTTTACAACAGATTGCTGCTCTGCCAATGTTCCTATGGCAACAAAACAAATGAGTCATGTGATTTTCAATGTTAACTCAAGTATGTTCAATCAAAAATCAAAAATTGAAATTAAAAAGTTATTATTTAACAATCAATGGTGACAAACTTGTCTCCAGCTTGAGGAACTCCAAGAGTGCTCACTTTGTACCACAATCAATACTATTGCTTGTTGGGTGTTGTAGTGTCTCGGCAAGAGGCGCCATCTGGCAAGGACGTGCCTTGTATAGTGCCATCTAATTGCTTGTACAGACACGTGACGAAATTAGACCTTGGAGACGATGGGAAAAAAATCCCTCATACGAAGCTTTCTCAGATTGTCGAAACTGTAAATATTTCAAATTCTAGCTCGGGCCAGAATAAACAAAATTTTAGGAATGTATTAATAAATCTTAAAAAGATTGAATGGTTCCTTTTTCCTCTTCTAGAATCTGCTAAAGCATGCTATAAATACTGAAGTATTTTGTTTAGACTTTGATTGATGTGTCATAAAGTTCTCTGCGGTGGCGAAGGTCGGCCTTAACCTGACAATACATTACAATATTATTTAAAGGTTTTTTTAACAACATTGTTCTTTTTTATGGTTATTTTTAATATTTAATATTTTATTTGGTTGCTTGCTGTGAACACTGTTCCATCAATCCATAAACTCATACTTAAGGGGGGTGGTGGGTAGGGCTGGGACTAGTCCAAATTTACTACAAACAGGTACCTGACCCCCTATTACCCCACCCCCCTATTACCCGACCCTACCCAGGTACCAGCTGCAGGGAACAAAATGTCCGATTGAGAATTGTTTTACAGAAGCCTAATTGTTTAGATGAATGTATCAAACCATCAGATCATGCGTACACTGAAGTTGACTGAAGCTTTACTCTTTACTCAAACATATACAAGCCAAAAGGAATGTGTGCATCGTCAGAAAGAAATGCGAACATTAGCCCTTTGTAGTGTAACCACACAGCTATAGTGAGTTTTTGTCATTAAACAACATAACACGTGACTACCCACGGATCCGGGTAGTCCTGTGGGTACCCAGGTCCTACTCAGGACCCACCCTACCCGAATACCCGAGCCCTAGTGGTGGGGTAGCTTAGTGGTTAAAGCATAGGTCATCACACTGAAAGCCTGGTTCTAGTTCCCCCTGTGTGAAGGTCAGATATAACTGGAATATTGCTAAAACCGGAGAAAATCCATATATGCTTGCTCACTCATATATGCTTGGGCACGGGTGGCCCATTCGTCTAAAGCGCCGCGATTCGCTGTGCAGAGTTGTGTCCCTTGTGCACGCTAGGAACCTATGATTGTGGGTTCGAATCCCGGTTCGCCCCGATTATGTTTCTAGGTTTGTCAGCACCATACCCGTGCTCGTGGGTTTCACCGAACTGGTAAACATCTAAGACCTGCATCACTTCGGGCTTTCCTCCCACATTAAGCTGACACGCCGCGATATAACTGGAATACTGTTAAAAGCGGCGTTAAACCCAACTCACTCACTCACTGACTGACTGCAAATCAAATCAATAAAAACTGATAAATAACTTACATAGCTTCTGACAATTCAAAAATGAATAAATTATTCAACTGAAATTCGAGATCTTGTACAGGAAGTGTGGGAAGTCTTGTTGGAGCAGGCACCACAGCCGTGAAGCCGACTTCATTGGAAACACACAACTAACCCAACAAATAAACAGTGGTCACTTATAAATATTGACATGTGTTCCCCGAGTCCCATCAAGGTCACCTCATAGTCAACACCCCAACACACCTGTTTGCGAAAACATTAGCACCTGTCCAAGCCAACACAAATTCAGCACAAATATTTTCGTCATTGGATACATGTGTACTGTGTTGTATCCATGTTGTATTTCTCTGATTCTCTCCCTTCACTTGTACAAAGTGCAGATTCCAACAATTAAAAAATATCCGTGTAAGAAAAACTATGTTTGCCATCTCCAAAACTATTTTTCTTGGACAATAATCTATTGAGCAGAAGACTCAGGAGACAAAAACAGGGTTTAAGGTTTAATAAATAAATTAAAGCGATTCCGTGCCATTTGATTGGCAACCAATCAATTAATTTGCATTTGTGTTTCCATATCACCCCTCCCCCTTCTCTGCCCCACCATCGCCAAATTAGCCAGGACCACTAGGTTTCTGATTGGCTGATAACAAAAAGGATGGGGCTCAGTTTGCAAATTGCACTGAATGATGTCACTGAATTTTGCAGATTTTTGCATTTTTATTAATTTTTTAATATTAATTTCGAAAAATATATGTTTAGACAAGAAGATAGATCAATTACCTTAATTTGAATTTTATTGGCTGTGAGATGAAGTAAGCATTAATATCATGTTTCTTAAGTAGCCTCTGCTTGATGTGCAAATATGCTACAGATCCGGTTAACAGTCATTGTTGGGTCTAGTCTATTGCATATTTTTATACCAATGTGTTGAACCAATTAAACCTATTCTGTTTAAAATAGTTCCAGTGACCTACAATTTACATCTATTCACGTTCTGCCTCAAGGGGTCACATCACGTCACATAAGCTCACAACAGCGATACATGTTGCAATAAGCGAGACATTGTGACATCAAAAGAATTTCTCTGGCATGTATATTAGATCAACAGCCAAAACAATATGTATTCCTCAAACCAGTATTCCAGCTAATCAATATCACTAAAAATGATTATGCAAGTGTTCCTAAAAAACTGTTATTGCATAAAGAATTAGTATATTTTTTCAGATATCCGTCTCTCAGGATAAACAACCCCTTTGTATCTGAACAGCTAGGCTGGACTTCAGATTGACCTGACCGTGTAAAGATAGGTCAAGTGACCACTGAAAACATGATGGATCAGGCATCATAATGGCGGATCACTTTTTTCAGTGGTCAATGACCCTGCCCCCTGACAATCAAAGCACTGGTTTTCATGTTGGAGGGTTCCTTTAATACACCTGTAAATCTGAATATTTAAATTTTACATAACCATTAAATTTTCATATGGAACTATTTAGATGTAACTCATCCTGTAAATCTAGCTAAAACATATTTTTGTCATTTTAGCCACTTGCACGTCAAACAATCTGTAAATTATTTTTACACATGGCTATATACGCATCCAACATTCTGTAAATTATTTTTACATATAGCCACATACACGCAAAACATTCTGTAAATGAATTTCAATGTGTTACAAATTACCAGAAATCATTCTGTAATGGTTATATGGAAAATTCCTGTATGAAAATACCCAAGGACTTATGTCAAGCCCAAAACATACAATATGATATTATATCATATTCTGTTAATTAATTTCTATGTGTAACAAAGTACAAGTAAATCATTCTGAAATGGTTATATGGAAAATTCCTGTATGAAAATACTATTTACCCAAGGACTTACGTCAAGCCAAAAACATACAACATGATATTATATCATATTCTGTTAATTAATATCTATGTGTAACAAAGGTAAAGTAAATCATTCTGTGACGGTTATATGGATTTTTTTTGTATGAAAATACTATCAACCCAAGGACTGATGTTAACCCAAAAATGTACAATATGATATTATATTCCCCACTACCTACCTTCATCAATCTCCGGCAACAGAAGCAGCTTCACGCTGGGAACCACCCTCATAGTGAAATCTTCCTGTGTTCAATACATACTAGTCCCTGAGACCTCTATTTATACCTTTTTTTCACATTTTCTTCACACAATTTTCAAAAAATATACTCAATATCTCAAACAATAATTAGTTGCCTTACATATGTATACATTTGTACTACAAACGTGAAGACTTAAAGTGAAAAGTTGATGTTAATATTTTTAATGTGTAACACATTTAAAGTTAACCAAGTTCTCATCTTTATCAGGACTTGCCCTGAATGGACTAAACAGACCTGATCGAGGATATCATTTTCTCTTTCTACCATTGAGTGATCCTGCCAATTCACAACCGATGAAGATAGACCGTCTCTAGCAGTCACAAGCTGGAAACATTTGTCAAATTGTAATCAACTTTGTGTGCTCATCTTTATCAAAATGGATTGCCCGGAATCAAGGATTCGTACTTGTGGGAGAGTTGAAAGCGGTGTAACTGACTATCACTGACACATTTCTACCATTTAGTCGCAGCAGAACCCTCACACGATCAAGTTGAACACTAAACTAAACAGAATTTTACCATAAGATGGACGTTCTAGTTGAACATAAATACATCTCATTCTGAAAAACTACAATTTTGCAATTTCAGAGTAACAGTCCATAAATCAATCCATGATGTCCTGATCTTCAAAAAACAGTCCACAAAACACAAGGTCCTTCCTCGAAATGTGTTTGTATATATCCACAAAAAGACCTGTTATATGCGGTGTGTGTGTATGTCGTACACCACCACGACACAAGAGCACAGGATTGTTCCGGTAAATTCCAGTCAATCAACAGGTCGGCAACACCTGGCTGGGAATCAATGTTTAACAAAGAAGCAGGTAGTGATTGTTTACATCATGTATTTGTGTTAGCTGGCTGGCCAGTTTGCCAGGTCACTCGCGGTGTTATTAATCGCTCAGGGCTGTAATAACTGGACTGTATAACATCAAGTAAATGACCACTCTTGCAGTTCACTAGCCTCATTTCACATGACGGAAAATCCCCAAAGGTGAACCCGTTGAGCACAGTACCTCACAGGGTGAGTGAGTGATGGAGGTATGTTTCGTATTGATTAATGACAGCCCAAATATGGTGGATTTTATTAACAGTGGTCAATAGTGTGAGCATCAATCCACGTCGTCATGGTGACATATTTCCTAGAGGTCATTATGACAGCTATATCATGGTGGGTTTTAAAAACAGTGGTCAATAGTGTGAGCATCAATCCACATCGTCATGGTGACACACTTCCTAGAGGTCATCACGACAGCTATATCATGGTGGGTTTTAAAACAGTGGTCAATGGTGCGAGCATCAATCCATGTTGTCATGGTGACATATTTCTTAGAGGTCATTATGACAGCTATATCATGGCGGATTTTAAAAACAGTGGTCAATAGTGTGAGCATCAATCCACGTTGTCATGGTGACACATCAGCCAGGTTACATTTGTCATCCTTCCCTGCTAACCAACATCCACCAATATGAACTACCCATACTCAGATGCCTTCGTGTCCACCTTTTTTGGTCAGTTCACAATAACCACGGTAACAAGGGACCGCTTCTGTCCTGGAATCCTCACAAACTATAACAACACAAGAAGAGCAGCACCAAGCCTTCTTTCAGGAGAAAATACGGTAATATTTTACACTCTCATGAATATATGCCCTTTTTCCTGAGCAGAAAAGCAAATACGTTCACAGAATTGGCTTTGTACAATCCCAAAGCTAGGTCAACCCATTGCCTTTTTTGACGACCTTGCTCATTGAGACCATACATTTTATTGCTTAATATGGTCGCAACTAGTCTCAGTGAGTTTCACCTTGATTGATTGGTCTACAGGTGACAGGTGTCACACACCTGTATATTACCTGGCCCACCTGTGAGGAAAGTATGCTGACTTCTTTCACTCCTCCTACTCTCACTACAAGCCAACCCATCTGAGTCCATATCCTTGAACAAGTCTTCGGGTAATATAGATCCGAGGTGCACATAAGCAATAATTCACGATTCAAACTGCCTTTGTAGACTGAGAGATTTATTGATGGATTTAATGTATGTCAGAAAACAGACTGATGATTTGTTTTTATACCATATTGCATGCTATCGCTTTGTTCATAAGGCGGTTGGGTTGACTTGTGGTTAAAATGTCACTCTGTCCCAACAAGAGTACAACATGTTAAGCTGATATTGGGGTCTCTTATAAGCCATAAAACTGATGGTATTTTCAAAAAGTTGTGTAAACCTATCTAAAAAAATAATGATTAAAATAAATAAAATAACAATAATCATATACTCCAAAACGTTCCTGGAAACAGTCCTATTTGCTTTTTGGGCTGTGTGTAGAGGGGCCTTACCAGCCTGACTTTGCCAGGATCACCCAAACCCTTTTTGCTGCATTTTTATATATTTTAATCTGCAATTCATCATCATCATCATCATCATCATCATCACCACCACCAGCACAAACCACTGGCTCAGGGTTTTTAGTAAGAATGTCAATTATTACAGCGTTTTGTATACGTAATATTTTTGCGACCATACATAAACACTTCACCATCTGAGCACATGTATTTTTCCAAAATGTTACCTCTGAGAAGCATCTGCTGTTTAAAACCGAAGATTTTCTGTTCATATTTTTTTTAAAGTCAGGTATATCCCTCACTGCATCCAAGCTTTCACATTTCTGGCAATAGTGAAACATGATTGTTCCTAAATCTTGAATGGAATAACGGTGAAGCATATTTACTTGACAAGACGCAATGTCAGCATACATTTTAATCTCGGTTGGCCAAAATCAGACAGTCCAGCATTCAACACATTGCTAATCTTTACAACTGCCCCGGGCTTTTGCATGTTCTGCAAATTTTGAAGGTATTGAACCTGCACACAGAGAGATGACGCAGATTAGCAGACACGTACGTCAATGCTTCAACATACTTCATGCAACATTCACACTCTACTCAGAAATAATTTTTGTTATTTGAATGTCAAACCAAGATAGTTGTTGCAAAGTCCTGTTCGTGTAGCACATCGTTAAGATCACTGTACATTTCCACAACCATATATAATGTCATCAAGGCTAAAAATACAATTGGAGCTGGGTCCCTGATTAATTATTTAGAGTGAAGTTGAAATAGTTCCCTTCCGTTGTTCCTGAGCAATGAAGACAGACCTGGGGCTCTCCAACCTGTCACGATATCTAACCTGATTATAGGGGTATTTGAACATCAAAGATCACACAAAAAATTCAGACACAGGCTGAAACAAGCTGACATCCATTTCTTCCTGACATTGGGAGAAAAGAATTGGTTGGATGGTTTGTTGTTTAACGCCACACTCAGCAATATTCCAGCTATATGACGGCGGTCTGTAAATAATCCAGTCTGGACCAGACAATCCAGTGATCGACATCATGAGCATCGATCCATGCAATTGGGATCGATGACATGCATCAACCAAGTCAGCGAGTCTGACCACCCGATCCCGTTAGTCGCCTTTTACGACAAGTATAGTCACCTTTTACGGCAAGCATGGATTGCTGAAGACCTATTCTACCCCAGAATCTTCACGGGGAGAAAAAAAAGGGTGAGTGAGTGAGTTGGGTTCAATGCCGCTCAGTGTTCCAGTCATATCACAGGTTAGTGTGGGAGGAAAGTCCGAAGTGATGCAGGTCTCACATTGGAGAAACCCACAAGCACGGGTATGCAGGGATGAGAATGGATATTTTTCTTATCAGCTGAAACTTCTTGGAGCATGGTCCATTATTTGGGGGTGTTTATGGGGGTTGTTTCACAAATTTGTGGTCAATAAATTTCGCAGATCCACGGAATATTCTCACCCCTGGGTATGGTGCTGACAAACCTAGAATCAGGTTGAACCAGGATTCGAAACCACAATCAGAGGCTTGCCCATGGGACGCGCCTTAGATGACCTGGCTACCCGTGCCCCCTGGAGAAAACAGAATTGCCAGTGATCTGAATGATTCTGTGAAAATTAAAATGAGTTGCAGTTGAGGCAAAACAATGATGGAAATGATGCTGTAACTATACCTTTAATTGCACACAAAAACATTCTTACCATAGACACAGCAGTGAAAACAAATTTTACAACATGGTCGCCATAGTGGCCATGTTTAAAATTTGATCACAGAACTTATTGGTACCAACTGTTTGTTTGACTGAAAATAGCTGTAAAACAGGACAAAAGACGAACCCATATCAATGGAACTAAGAGCATGAGACAAGAAACCTGATACAATTAACATATTCCTGAATGAATATTTTATACGGTCACTGCCCACCCATGACCTTATTGTTCCACCATTAGCTATCTTAAAAGATGTGAATTTTTAATGGATATTGCTTTTTTCTTTAATCTGTATCAGGAACTCTTTAAGAAAAATACCTAAGTGGTAGAAGTCAACACTTGCTACCCATCCATTCCAAACCCGCATCCAATAACCCTGCCATGCATCCAAACCCTACCACCCATCCAATAACCCTGCCACCCATCCAATAACCCTACCACCCATCCCATAACCCTGCCACTCATCCAATAATCCTACCACCCATCCAATAACCCTACCACCCATCCAATAACCCTACCACCCAATCCAATAACCCTACCACCCCATCCAATAACCCTACCCCCTACCCAATAACCCTAGCCCTCATCCAATAAACTTCCCCCTATCCAATAACCTTACCCACAATCCAATAACCTACCCCACATCCCTAAGGAAGACATCCAGTGCTTACTTAGGTACTGATCTTGGTAAGGAAGACATCAAGTGCTTACTTAGGTATTGATCTTGGTAAGGAAGACATCCAGTGCTTACTTAGGTACTGCTCTTGGTAAGGAAGACATCCAGTGCTTACTTAGGTACCGATCTTGGTAAGGAAGACATCAAGTGCTTACTTAGGTATTGATCTTGGTAAGGAAGACATCCTGTGCTTACTTAGGTACTGCTCTTGGTAAGGAAAACATCCTGTGCTTACTTAGGTACTGCTCTTGGTAAGGAAGACATCCAGTGCTTACTTAGGTACTGATCTTGGTAAGGAAGACATCCAGTGCTTACTTAGGTACTGATCTTGGTAAGGAAGACATCCAGTGCTTACTTAGGTACTGATCTTGGTAAGGAAGACATCCAGCGCTTACTTAGGTACCGATCTTGGTAAGGAAGACATCAAGTGCTTACTTAGGTATTGATCTTGGTAAGGAAGACATCCTGTGCTTACTTAGGTACTGCTCTTGGTAAGGAAGACATCCAGTGCTTACTTAGGTACTGATCTTGGTAAGGAAGACATCCTGTGCTTACTTAGGTACTGATCTTGGTAAGGAAGACATCTAGTGCTTACTTAGGTACTGATCTTGGTAAGGAAGACATCTAGTGCTTACTTAGGTACTGGTCTTTTGCATGGTAAGGTAGTCATCCAGTGTTGAACCTCACTCACTCACTCACTTCAAGTCTTACGTAAACTACCCAAATACCAAAGCCTTGATCAGCAAAAAGTTTTGCCCAGTTTGTCGGTGCACCTTCCTTGTTTCAACTGGCATATATAAGTTGCTTATTTCTGCATGGGGCACACACCAGCATCACCAACTATTACCAAACATTCCCAGACTATTACTAAAACAATATTAATTGACGAAATGAGAAACAACGACAAACCAAATTACAATACAACACTCCATTTTACCTTCCTGTTGAAACTCATCTGCGAATATATCCACAATAAATGGAGCGTATTTACTCCATTCTTCCATCGTCGAAACTTCCTACATTATATCATTCTTGGCTCCGGGCCAAAAACTTGAATGGAAATTACTTATTTCTTCCATAAATTTTATGACTCTCCTTCATGCCCTGGAGAAGCCTGTAAAGATCTCAATGGGGCAAACTATCAATTCTATTTTTGTATATCAGTAAGTCTATGTATCTAGGCAAACTGAGAAAAAGCTTCATTGAGAAGACTGCAAGAATCGACCAATCGTTGTGGACAAGTCCTGCTCTCACAACAACCTCACTCCTGTGTCCCCATACTGTATCTTAATCCAATCACTACGGCCGTCTTCCTTTACACATTCGGTCGTTCTACACTCATAGTCCTCGCACACAATTTCCCAAATCTGTACCATTAGGTTTCTGGACCATTCCGTCCAAACTGGGACAATCATCTTTGGATGTAGCCCATTAAAACTGGATTGGTTAGTTTCGATCTAAAGGTCCCATTTATGAAAGCAAGCATTTAGCTGGACTACACGCAAGCGATACCGGTCCCTCCCTCAGTTCCATTTAGTTGAGGAATTCTTAGCTTGCCGTTCGCGATCTCCGGCAGAGAATTTACGACAGAAAGTCAATACGAGAGCTAGTATTGATCGGGTCCGAACAGACTAGAAGCGATGCCTCTGCTCTATCTGACACAGTCGTAGCAAAGTGTGGCGTAAAATCCCAGTATCTACATGGGTGCTTCACAATACAAACTTGATCACAGGGGCGGGATTACATGTTGTATTTCAATCACAGACTGTAATGCACAAGTTCAGCTGCCAATCTCACTTTGTTCTTCCTCCCATCACACGAGTGTCTCTCCGGCCTTAATTAACAGGAGTCAAGTGCTGGCAATATGGTTTTAATTAGTGTCCACACTAAGTCAGTTAGAGCCTTGCAGATAGCTGGTAACAAGATCGCTGGAGCCTATTAGGCTTATTGAATAGGCTCAGCCTAAAAACATCATCACTGACATTCATGGGTGTTTGATTAGAAGAGATTTGGGCCATGATTCCAACCGTATTGATCTCTGGGGAGACGGACGTCCTTTCTCAGGGACTTGCTTCATACCTCTGATACTTCTAATGCCATATTTCCTTAATCACGGCCTGTAGCTGAGCCCTTGACAGCTTTGTTGATTAAACGCTGGCAATTAGAGTTAAACAAACATACCACTAGGACAAATGTGTTTACACACTACAGATGGCCTTGCAACGGAAATGTAGTTCTTTTGATATAAAGCTGATATCTTTGAATTTAATCATTTTTTCGGATTAACAGCGTTGACATGGTATAAAAATACAGTGTTGCATACTTTATAAATTTATTTTTTTCATACATCTTATACATATTATTATATTGTTAGATTTCAGCTTTCAGCTTATTATTGTGGAATGATAATTTTTATGATCAAACTTTGCAAACTCTATCAGTAATTTTTTTCATACATTTTATATATTGTTCATAGAAGTAGGTTCTATCGGCTAATTATTGCTGACATTGTATACATTGTTATGCAATGTTGCAAACTTCATTGAGAATATTTTAATACTTCTTATATCATCATTTGTGTGACATTAATAACGGGATTAATGGGATCGGGTGGTCAGACTTGCTGACTTGTTTGATGCATGTCATCGTATCCCAATCGCGTGGATCGATGCTCATGATGTCACGGGATTGTCTGGTCCAGACTTGATTATTTACAGACCGCTGTCATATAGCTGGAATATTGCTGAGTGCGGTGTTAAACAACAAACAATCAATCAACAATGCACTGGAAAGTTGCCAAGTAAATATAATTTGTTCAATATTCAAGCTTGTCGGTAGAACTTAGCAGGTGCTTTCTGCTTATTATTGCTATCATTTGTCAGATTTAGAAATTCTGTAACAAGAGTGAGTCAATATCCCAAAGGAGGATCTTTTATGCAATCAACACTGAATCTTTTATTGAATGATCCAGAATTGACGATGGGCAGCCTTCATCAGCACAAATGTCATATAGAGAATCTCACCCAAGTGTCTTTTGATATCAAATATATCAACACTCGGGTGAGATTTTATTTATCATCCAACATCATTCTTCCAACGTTTGTAACAGTATTAAGCAGTGTCTTCAGTGTAAGAAGTACTGCTAACAGCTTCAGTAGCAGAGCCATTAGTGATGTCATTTGATTGTGACGTCAAGGTATCCAATGATGTCACAATGGTCTGCAAAGCATTGTGATGCAATTTCATTGCAGCGATATCTACAATGTTTGGATGAGAAATATGATTCCTTTACAATAACAAAATAAAAAAATCCTTTACAACTCTTCACATAGCAAGCACAAAGCACAGACAATGTTCTGAAAAAAACAAATCCTTATGTAACCTATGCAATTACCAGGTGATAACATTGTGCCAAAAACTATTTCAGTGAAAAATAACATCTTTTAACACTTCAGGCCAAATGGTGCTCTCCTTGTCTAAAACCATGAAACACATTCTAGGGAATAAAACCCTATATTTGACCATCCCTGAACACACAACGTCACTTCATCATCATTTTCCTAAAAGAAATTTCTCATCCATACCTAATTTTAAAAGTAGTTGAAAAAGGTCAACTATCTTTGAGCAATGATGTGGAGCTACTCACTGCGATCGGAAGATTTAATGTGCAAAGTGCTTCCTGCGAGGTTGAATGTATCACAGTTGATGGGAAGAGGCGTCTTAGAGTCAGCTACAAATACATCCACTTTGGAACAATCCAGGTTCCGACGCTCCAGTATGGGATGAAGAGTCTCTCTGGAAGACGACACAATGCCAGAGAAGTGTTAACACAACATGAGACAGGTGACAACACAACTAAGTCACTCAGGTGTTAAGGTGAGGTGAGGTGAGGTGAGGTGAAATGGGGTTTAACGTCGCGTCCAAGATTATTGCACTTATATAGCGACGTGCATGTACGTGTGTGTGTTTGTGTGGCTGCTTGTACTAGTCCAGACTGATGCCGATTGCTAGCTCACTGACATACCATGCTGCAGTTTAACATGAATACCCGACTCAGACACAGTATACTGACTCCGAGCCACCAGTCCTCGTTTAAGCCCCTTAATGCCTAGCACCAGACAGGGTAACAACAAGTACCATCTTTTAACGTCTGGTATGATGCTGTCGGGGATCGAACCCCGGACCTTCCCCTCTCCGGGCGGACGCTCTACCACTAGACCACAGAGGCGGTCCTCAGGTGTTAAGAATACAGTTTTCTTTTTCCTTTACACTGGTTTGGATGTTGTTGGTTTTTTTCCTGTTCATTGATTGTCTGGTCCAGACTCGATTATTTACAGACCGCTGACACATTGCTGGAATACTGCTGAGTGCAGCGTTAAAAAATAAATGAACAATTAACTGCTGAAGCATATTTCGTGATGGCTTCTGTAGCTGTTACTGTGTGACATAATATCTATCTAGATATTCAAATGCCTGCAAGTTTTTAAAAACTGAGCATAGACTTACTGCAGTGTGACGTTCTTGACAGCAGCGACCACCTCTACATCCTCACCATCAATGTTGTCCGCAAACCTTAACGTGAAGTAGTCGTCTACAGAGGGCAACTGCAACGTGAGGATATACAATGATATACAATGATAGACAGTGAGAGGCACTGACATAGTGATACACAGTGAAGTACAATGATATAGAAGTATATACATGTATCAGCATTGGAGTTACTGTGTTCGACATATTAAGCTCCCCATTCTAATAAGCGCCCACGACAATATTTGCTAATATATTGGCGAGTGAACAATCCAAATTAGCACCCCTTCCAATTGAAATACGCATTTGTGTGTTATTTGCACCCCTAATTATGGGCAATTAAATTCTGGAAAATATATCTGTTGTATATAAACATTTCAAGCTGTCACCATAAACCACGAAATTTATCTTTCAACTCTGTTTTTTTCACCAAAATAATATATTCTAATAAGAGCCCCCTATTTCTAATTTTGAAAGTGCCCTGGGCGCTTATTATGTCGAATACAGTAGACCACAGCTTGTCAGCAGTATGTTCAAGGGAAGCCTAAAGTGCAGGTCCTAGGTTTTACCACTTCGGCGTCATGAGCAAGTGCTTTACCCACTTGGCTATCCCACCATCCCTGGTACCCACAAGCAGGAGTATGGTACTGGAAAACCAAGCATGATAATCTAAGATGGCATGCTTGGGCTGAGAATGAGATGAGAACTGTAGAACCTCCAGACCATCACTTGTACCTACCCTAGACTGTTGTCTGAATAGAACCCTCCAGAACATCACTTGTACCTACCCTAGACTGTTGTCTAAGTAGAACCTCCAGAACATCACTTGTACCTACCCTAGACTGTTACCTAAGTAGAACCTCCAGAACATCACTTGTACCTACCCTAGACTGTTACCTAAGTGGAACCTCCAGAACATCACTTGTACCTACCCTAGACTGTTGTCTAAGTAGAACCTCCAGAACATCACTTGTACCTACCCTAGACTGTTACCTAAGTAGAACCTCCAGAACATCACTTGTACCTACCCTAGACTGTTGTCTAAGTAGAACCTCCAGAACATCACTTGTACCTACCCTAGACTGTTACCTAAGTAGAACCTCCAGAACATCACTTGTACCTACCCTCGACTGTTGTCTGAGCGGAACCCTCCCAGATGGAGGGAGACCAGGGTCCCCATTGATGTCCTCTAGTCCCCCGTCCTCTTTTAGTCCTTCGCTTGCATCCCGACTTTCTGAATCATGGTCTGGGGAATTGGCCATGTTCAGCCCCGAGTCTAGACTCTGGCTATGTCGGATGAAGCCGTCCTGTCAACCAGACAACAAACATCATGGTGGGTCAGTCTTAGAATATATTGTTGGGTTTTCAAATTGATATCTTCACCCGGAAGTAAAGTGTGATGTTGTGATCACATGCATGGCTGTGTTGTGATGGTCAGTGGTTATAAGGACAGACAGTTCAACTATAGTACAACTGTGAGAGATACCTGCAGGAAAACAGTTCCCTTGACAAAGTTGATATTATGTTGTCTATATGGTGTCATACATGTGTTATTTCACTTGTTGTGTCATGCATGGTGTTCAGTGTCATATTTCATGAATGATGTTATGCATGGTGTCTCGTTTTATGCATGGTGTCTTGTTTTATGCATGGTGTCAAGTTTCATGCATAGTGTCTTGTTTTATGCATGGTGTCTTGTTTTATGCATGGTGTCTTGTTTCATGCATGGTGTCTTGTTTCATGCATGGTGTCAAGTTTCATGCATGGTGTCTTGTTTTATGCATGGTGTCTTGTTTTATGCATGGTGTCAAGTTTCATGCATGGTATCAAGTTTCATGCATGGTGTCTTGTTTTATGCATGGTGTCAAGTTTCATGCATGGTGTCTTGTTTTATGCATGGTGTCTTGTTTTATGCATGGTGTCAAGTTTCATGCATGGTGTCAATTTTCATGCATGGTGTCTGATTTCATGTGTGATATCTGATTACATGCAATGTGTCCAGTTTCAAGCATGGTGTCTGGTTTAAAGTGTGGTATCTGGTTTCAAATATGGTGTCTGGTTTCAAGCATGGTGACTTGTTTCAAGCATGGTGACTTGTTTCAAGCATGGTGTCTGGTTTCAAGCATGGTGTCTTACATCATGCAGCATCTAGTTTCATGTGTGTCATGAAGGATGGTGTCTTGTGTCATGCATGGTGTCGTGTGTTATGCACGGTGTCCTGTTTCATGCAGTGTCTAGTTTCAAGCATGGTGTATAGTTTCATGGATGGTGCCCAGTTTCATGAATGCTGTCTAGTTTCATGTGTGGTGTCATGGACGGTGCCATTCATAATGTCAAGTGTGGTTTCTTGTACAGCAGTGTCACATATGGTCAATATATACAGAGTTTCAAACAGGACGTCAAATTAACCATCTGACATCCAATATATAACATTTGTCTTACTGACAAACTGAAACACTTAATAATCACACTGACCACAGAAAATAAAATCACAAATGAAATCAACATAAATCTGTTGCTCAGGAACAAAGATAAGAAAAGGTCTCACAGATAATTGAGCGGAGTCAACAATTTCCCTTCACCAGATCAGTCTGACACAGGCCATACCACGCAATCCAACATATGTTAATTCTAGCCTTTTGTTTTATCCCAAAAAATATTCCATCTACGTCATTATAATAATCAATTATATCCATGAAATACATATTACCTTATATGACCACGCCTTCATATGACATGCAGCAAGTAGTGTGTCAATATCATCTGAACAAAGACACACATGACCAAGCATGTGATATGTACGTAGGATACAGCAGTCTGGATATGGGCAACGCTAACAACAGCTGTTCATACAGGTGATATTAACATTTATTACATGGAAATTGACATCCTGTAATGACCTACATTTACCAACCACTGATCAAGAGTATTATTTATCAGCTAGTAGGTCAAATAATCAAATCAAATAATTATTACCTTTTTTTAATTAAATACCTGGAATAATGACTGAATTTGTACCTGAGATTCATCCAAGCTACCCGACCCCATTTTACCTTACCCTACCTGGGTACCCAACCCATTTTACCTTACCCTACCTGGGTACCCAACCCATTTTACCTTACTCTACCTGGGTACCCAACCCATTTTTCCTTACTCTACCTGGGTACCCAACCCATTTTACCACACTGTACCTGGGTACCCTACCCATTTTACCTCACTGTACCTGGGTACCCAACCCATTTTACCTTACCCTACCCAGGTACCCAACCCATTTTACCTTGCTTAACCCCTTGTCCCTGTGAAGGACATAAAGTGAGTGAGTGAGTTTGGTTTAACGCCGCTTTTAACATTATTCCGTTTATATCACAGCGTGTCAGTTTAATGTGAGAGGAAAGCCCGAAGTGATGCAGGTCTCAGACGTTTACCACTTCGGTGAAACCCACGAGTCAGGTATGGTGCTGACAAACCTAGAAACATAATCGAGGCAAACCGGGATTCAAACCCACAATCATAAGTTTCTGGCATGACCAACTGACACAACATTGCACAGCGAATTGCAGCGCCTTAGATAAACAGGGCCACTGTGCCCCTTGAAGGATATAAAGATTAGATTATTTCATATATTGTACCCATGCATGAATCTCATTACATTAAGCTGAAATGATAACATCCCAAAAAATATTATTTGGACATTCCAGTTGAAACTTCATTAATCTTACATTCTTCACGATACTCTTTTTCTTGACTGCCTTTTTTCGTTTTAACCTCCTTTCAATATCACTGGGGGATCTTGATCTGAAATAGAATTGCCACACATAATGTCGAGTAAGACACTGACCAGGTAAATATAGTAAGGATCTATCAGAGAGTACATATAGACATTTCCTGATGGCACTGATTCAAGAAGAGGTGTTGATCCACACCTTGTGTAAACAAACGTTTCTGGTTCAAAACTGTGCAAATAACCAAATGTAAACGACAGAGGTTCGAAAATAGATATGAACAAAATTGTCCTATGAACCAGACTATTTCATTCATAAAAATCCTGAAATTCTTATATTGGCCATCAAACATGTTTGAGAGAGAACCCAAAGTTGAAATGTTTACCTTATGCTAGGAAGAACATTACTGTAAAGCTAATACTAAAACAATAATAAAATAAAATAAAATTAAAAAAAACGAACACATAACATTAAATCATATATTGAGCTGATGACATTTTAAGGTATCTCATGTAATATTGAACAATTATACCTGTTCTTTATATACATATTGAACTGCAGCCCAGAACATGTATAACAAGTCAATGTTGTATGGAGCCTATTTCTGATCTCTCTGTGTTAAATTTTCAACCAACTGTTACGACATCCCTGTGGATTTGGTTTTGTACACCAGTCGCACTGTGTCTCCATTCTCAACACTTTACACAATAGACCTTTAAACATTGCAGCTTTAATCACAACATGGGATTATCCTTTTCCTCCCAAGCAGGATGCCCAAGCCTTATCCTCTGGAGCAGGATGTGGAAGATGAGTGGTGATGTATTATCTACAAGCACTGAACATCTCTCCACCATCATCCTGCTTTTGTAGCAACACCAGTGTTGTCTACTCAACTACATCTACAACTACATCACTGTGTACGCTCCTTGACGGGGAGGCTGGTCATTAACAGGATGGTAATTGACCCTAATTAAAGAGGTGTCATCCCAAAGGATTAATCTGTGATGACAGGATTAGCGGAGGCGATGAACCAAAACATTGTACAAAATATGAATAAACAAAAAGAAATCATTTTACATTTAATCCGAAGAAATATTTTCACTGCAGTGATCAATATGAACACAATCAGTGGTCAGTACTCAAACTTGATGAAGCAGTCATAAAATATGATACTTTTCCTCAACTGTTTGTTTGATGTTTACCACCTCACCTGCAATATTTCAGAAATAGGACGGCGGTCCATAAATAATCAAGTCCTGACCAATAATCCAGTGGGTGACATCATGAACATTGATCTATTCAGTTGGGTTATGATTACATTGCATGAACCAAGTCAGCGAGCCTGACCACCCGATCCTGTTAGTCGTCTCTTATGACAAGCTGGGGTGGTGAAGACCTATTCTAACTCGAATCTTTACGGGTAAATGCCATGACAATTTATCCTATGAAGTGAGTGAATCTGTAGGGAACAGTATTTCAGGAATATCGCGGTGTGACAGCTTAATGTGGAGGTGAGGTGAAATTGGGTTTAACGTCGTGACCAAGATTACTGCACTTATATAGCGACGTGCATGTACGTGTGTGTGTTTTTGTGGCTTCTTGTACTAGTCTGGACTGATGCCGATTTATAGTGCTAGCCCACTAAGATACCATGCCGCAGTTTAACATGAATACCCCACTCAGACACAATATACTGACTTTGAGCCGACCAGTCCTTGTTTAAGCCCCTAAATGCCGAGCGCCAGACAGGGTAACAACAAGTGCCATCTTTTAACGTCTTGGTATGACGCGGCTGGGGATCGAACCCCGGACCTTCCGCTCTCCGGTCGGACGCCCTACCACTAGACCACGGAGGCAGTCACTTAATGTAGATGAAAAGATCAGTGTGATGCGAGTCACAGATCCTTCCCTCTGTGATGATTCTCATGGAGAGGGATGTGTTGTTTTGTTTATTTTTTAATGCTGCACTCAGCAATATTCCAGTTTTATGGCGGCAGTTTTTAAATAATCAAGTATAGACCAAACAATCCAGTGATTGATATTGTGAGCAACAATCCACACTGTCCGGATATGATGATATGCAATCAACCAAGTCTCTTAACCTGACCACCCGATTCATTATACACCTATGGTAGGGACATGATACTGATATTGACACAGGATCGTATTAAGGAACAATCTAGATTCAAACCTATGGCACAATGAAGGGAGGCAACTCTCACAACAAATTTGGTATAAAGTAGTGCCTAATATTTGACAGTTTTCACCCCTCTCTATTGTACAAAACACCATCTTACAAGGATATATTCTGACACACTTTGAAAACACATATTCAAATTCTTGTAATATTTGGCATATTGGCCACAAAAATCAAATCAAGTTGTTCTATCTCATGGATAGTCAAACACAACAATGTCATTAAAAGTAGACAATTTATGGATAACAACTCATTTTTTACTGAAAAGGCGACGTTTCGGTATAGATCTTTATACCGTTGTCAACCTAGACAGTGGTATAAGGGTCTATACTGAATATTGCCTTTACAGTCAATTAAGAAGTTGTTATCCATAAATTGTGTCTACTTTGTCATCTGTCAACTTCTAAGATATGCCAATCAAACAATTCACAACAATGTTATGTACGGGTTTGAATCTTATTTCGGGATGTACTGAAAGAATAGTTTTCTTGTCTTTCGAGCTAGAATTGATTATGTGTTTTCATTGTGTTGGTGAATGTTTGTGTGTAAGTAAATGTACCTTTTCGCCTTCTCTGTGTTCTTGATGTAGATACCATCTACAGTATCCTCATCCCCCTCAGACTCCTCCCCAGCCTCACTGTTGCTATGGTTACCAGACTCAGGGGACGAGATGTGGGATAAAATGGGTTTACCTGAAAGAAAACACACATCGATATAATGAGCTGAAATGGGGTACCATTGTGTCCAAGATTACTGCACTTATATAGCCATATGTGTGTGGCTGCTTGTACTAGTCCAGACTAATGCGGATTTCCCAGTGCTAGCCCACTAAGATACCATTCTGCAGTTTAACATGAATACCCCACTCAGACACAGAATACTGACTCCAAGCTGACCAGTCCTTGTTTTAGCCCCTTAATGCCGAGCACCAGGCAGGGTAACAACAAGTACCACCTTTTAACGTCTTTTAGTATGACACACGATCGACCCCAACCTTCCGCTCTACAGGTGATGCTCTACCACTAGACCATGGAGGTCTCTATATAATGACCATGGTATAACACTGCAATATCCCACAAATATCACAGCTGCGGATACCAAGTATGGGTCTTACACATCTATCCTATTTGGGAACTGGACCCAAGTCCCCTAGTGTTATAAGTAAACACTATAATATCTAACCACACTGCAAAAAAAACACCCTCACAATATGAATAACACATATTCTTCTTGTCGTTACAAAAATGTGAACGATTTTTTTTTTTTAAAAGTATAATTACTGGATACATGTCAAGTGAGTGAGTGAGTTTGGTTTTACGCCGCTTTTAGCAATATTCCAGCAATATCACTGCGGGGGGTACCAGAAATGTGCTTCACACATTGTATCCATGTCGGGAATAGAACCTGGGTCTTCGATGTGACGAGCGAACGCTTTAACTACTAGGCTACCCGACCACCCCACATGTCAAGCCATGGAGAAATAATATAACAGTGATACAATGAATACAGACACACCCCAGGGATGTGAATCAACCATACATTACATATGTAGTTGTAATGGACAACAGTCACAACCTGCAACAGGTGTTGACAATATTAAATACTATAATATTATCTGTCAAATATAGTATATTTCGTAAACAAAACCGGTACCATATTCGACGTAATAAGGGCCCAGAGAGCTCTCAAAATTAGAAATAGGGGCTCTTATTAGAATATTAATTTGGTGAAAAACAACAGAGTTGAAAGATTGTACATTTTGTGGTTGATGCTGACAGCCTGAAATGTTTATATACGACAGATATATTTTTACAGAATTTAATTTCCCATAAATAAGGATGCAGATAACACACATATTTTACAAGAATAAATAAGTCTTGTGTACATTGATCAATCGGAAGGGGCGCTAATTGGGATTGTTCACTCGCCAATATATTAGCAAATATCGCCGTGTGCTTATTAGAGCGGGGTGCTTATTACGTCGAATATGGTAATTAAACAATGTTAAGCATCCAAAACATGGCGGAGTGTCTGAGGTCTGTGACAGCTGGATGTAAATCACTCTGGTATACAAACAAAAACATTAATTAAACTATGATTCAGTCTTCATGCGTTCCATTGCAATATTACATACACCAGCATGGAAACAGGGCTAGGCAAACCAACCAATGATAGCAAGCGCACTGATGCATGCCAATGGCTAATGATACTACTGTTGGCCATTGTGACCACCCATTTCAGTCAACCTTATGACAAGCTTTGGTTCTGGGGGGTTCTGCCCTGGAATAATACACTGTGATGGCATCCTGCATGAGACATCGATGATGTACATACTACATTAATAACACAGTCTCATCACATCAACAAAGCCACATGGCAAGTAAACACATTGGACCAGATCACATCTAAATTAGAACACAAATTTGGATTGAATGTAAGTTTGGAAAAGAGATTCTGCCAAGTGAGTGAGTGTGGTTTTATGCCGCTTTAAGCAATATTCCAGCGATGTCACGACAGGGGACACCAGAAATGGGCTTTACCCATTGTACGCATGTGGGTAATCGAACCCGAGCCTTTGGCGTGATGAGGGAACGCTTTATCCACTAGGCTACCCCACCACCCGATTCAGCCCAGTAATACACTCTCGACTTCGATAATGTTGGAGTGATCATAATTTATATAAAGATGATAAATTTATTTCAAATGATACCTCATGCTCTTGTGGCGCTACTTGTGACGATACAATTCATTATTCATTCGTA
This sequence comes from Haliotis cracherodii, assembly GCF_022045235.1. Classification (NCBI taxonomy): domain Eukaryota; kingdom Metazoa; phylum Mollusca; class Gastropoda; order Lepetellida; family Haliotidae; genus Haliotis; species Haliotis cracherodii. Next base: position 9,366,755 of record NW_027266279.1, on the reverse strand, counting down.
TGTCCAATAATTAAATTCTAAGAAATAATGTTTTATTATACAAATGGATAATTTGCAAATCAAATTCATCAATCACGGTTTAAATTGTTTAAGATTAATAATATTAATATTTAAACATATATAAAGACTGCAATGTTAAATCCTATTATTGAATGTTATCTTTCATAAGTTTGCGCTAAAATCATGTATGCAACAAGATAAGCCGATGGCCAATTTACCACTTCATTCCAATAATGGATAATAATACCGCTTACGTCTTTTGGGAGCATCAAGAACGAGATGACCTGTGAACTCTGGCTTTTTATGAATGTCAAGGTCACACTGATGGCACAGCAACAGCGGTCGGTCCTGGTTCTCCTCCGTGCACTGGGGATGATGACAAACCTACAACAAACAAACAAACAAAATAAAGTCCCATAGCACATCTATACAAGTTCATCCTATGTTGACTGCTCACATGACCACATTCTGAAAAAAAATGAAATTAAAAACGGAAATGTAGGTGTGAAAGTATTTTAATACTGAAGCCATAAATGTTATAGATAATTGACCTTTCTTCAAGTTTTTAGCACATGGCGTGAGGGGGGAGGCGTTTCATTTTTCATATTTAATAATATATTATTAAGTAAATGTGTGTTTATCTTGGGCCTAGTGGCTGTCCCAGGATGTTTGACTGGTATTTCAAGTTATGTTTTGTATACAAATCTAGCAGTAATCCTACAATAAATCTATTATTATATTTTTATGAAATTGTTTCAAAAAGCGATCGTTTATTAATTTGTTTTATTTAAACTAATTGTTCACGGTATTTTCAATTATTGATAGATGTGATTCACATATCTGATTGGTTGGACTATGTATATGGTGTATTTCATGGAGTGAGCGAGTGAGTGGGTGAATGAACGAGGGGAATCAAACCTGGGTCTTCGGCGTGAAGAGCGAGAGCTTTAACCTAAAGGCTACCCCACTGCCCACATGAAGTCAAGAAGGGGGAAACATGTGCATCATCTGTTTCCTTCGTCTGTAGGTACTTGGTGCAGTATCATGGCACGAGGCGGCATGCTTCGTATTGAGGCACACAGCGGTGAAAATCTAACACCGTAATCGACGTAATAAGCACCAGTGTCGATATTTACTAATATATAGGCTAGTGAACAATCCCAATTAGCACCCCTTCCGATTGATCAATGTTCAAAAGACTTATTTAATCATGTTTAATACGCACTCTTGTTTTAGATGCTGCCTTAATTATGAGCAATAAATTTCTGGAATATATATCTGTCGTGTATGATACACACATACTTTTCTTTTGTTTCATTTCAGACTGTCAGCATAAACTACGAAATTTACAATCTTTCAACTCTGTTTTTTCTCTCACCAAAATTATATTCTAATAAGAGCATCCTATTTCTAATTTTGAGAGCGCCCCGGGTGCTTATTATGTCGAGTATGGTAATTTAGTATGGACAATGAGATTTTTTTTTTAGGAATAATAAGTCCCATGAATATCATACATGTATTTACCAACTTGGGAAGACTGAAACATTTGGTATACGGGTTTGAAATATATCAATATATTATTTCCATGTTAGATAGAATAAAAAAAAAAATCAATGATAACATAAAACAATAATAATAATAATGACAATAGTGCTGATAATATGGATAACAATAAATAACATCAATACAAATGGAATATTATTAGCAGTAGTGGTAGTGGTGGTTTTGTGTAAATATTATTGATACCAAGAAATGATGACTGTGTCCCATTGTCCAAAAACAAGAACAAGATTTGATGTAAACAACAAACATGATCTTTCACTACAAGCATATAGACCAACACTGAGGCCTGCTCCTGTCACAGAACATGTAAACCAGAACCGTTACAAAACCTTGACGTCAACATAGAATCTCGAGTGTACGGCATCTTGTCTCTTGAGTTGTCTGATGCTGGGCATTGCGATGAATCCACACCAGGAAGTGACCTCTATCATGTGCACTGATCATTGTTTATCTTAATCTACAGCGAAATGCTGATAAAGCTTATCAAGGGGAGACGACTCATCCAGTCAAGGTGTTGGTGCAGTCAAAGACCTCAAAACTGAGGCTGGGACTGATGCAGTTGTGGGAGGCTGCTGTGTGGTTTACCTCATCTCTCGTTTGGATGATGGGCATGTATATGGGACTTAAGATTCCATTCACTGTTCAATCAATTGCTCAAGGCACTAAGTCGGACATCCTACACATTGCAAACTCTTCAGAATGTTAATCACTTCTAAATGTCTATGCATTCATCACTCTTCAATCTCCACATAAAAATGTTGACAAAATGTATATTACTTTCAAATGGGAAAATGAATATAATTACTTAAGATGATCAATATCATACACATCTGATGGACACCAGAACACTTATAAAAATTCCTGAATACATTCCTGAAGTAATACACAGTTTTCATTTTAAGATGGATTACGAACTATTGTTTGGAGCCCATCTCAAATCAGTTTGTTTGTTTGTTTGTTTGTTGTTTAACACTGCACTCAGCAATAGTGCAGCTTTATGCAGCGGTCTGAGAAATAATCAAATCTGGACCAGACAATCCAGTGATTGACATCATGAGCATCGATCCACGCAATTGGGAGACATGGACACACATCATTCAAGTCAGCAAGTTTGACCACCCTTTCCTGTTAGTCGCCTCTTACGACAAGAATTGTCGCCTTTTACGGCAAGCATGGGTTGCTGAAGACCTGTTCTACCCCGGATCTTCACGAGTTCCATCTCAAATCAAAGTCAATGTAGACATATTCAGGTCAATCTAGACATATTCAGGTCAATGTGGACATATTCAGGTCAATGTGGACATACTGTACTAAATGCCTGACGTGAAACTGAGGCATCGTCTTGGTGTATACACAGTCATCATCAACTGTCAGATTGAAGTGAAGCAGTGACAATTCACAGGATGTAATTAGTGTGCTGCTCAATAAACATTGATGTGGAATACATACTTGTTTGTGTTCAGCCTATGTCTAAGTTGGTATTTCTGCTATCCTAAATGTCTTATTTTTGGTTGATATAAATGCGATGTTTAATAATGCGAGCAAAGACCACTTGCATTTTTCGCATTTAATTCACGCTCGCGTTAATTTCACGTTTTACAGTAATAAGATTTGATTCTGCAGACAAAGTGAGTTCTGAACTTATTCTACCTCGCCAGTTCTGACAGTTGGTCTGAGTCTGAATATCCCTTTCAGGGGCGGTGGGGTAGCCTAGTGGTTAAAGCGCTTGCTTGTCATGCCAAAGGCCCGGTTTGATTCCTGACATGGATACAATGTGTGAAGGCCATTTCTGGTGTCCCCTGACTTGAGATTGCTGGAATATTGCTAAAAGCATCATTTAACCCAACTCACTCACTCACACATCAGCACCACTTTCAGGGTCCAATGGAATTTGCAATCTCAGCAAGTTTGAAACTAAACAATTGCACCACTTAACCATCTGCTAACTCAAGGCTTACTCACTAAATTTAGCAACAACCATACCCCCTAACCCCACATATACCCGAGACTGGGTGCTAATGACACTGTCTGGACCTCGTCTAGCGGACTCATGACGAAGGAGCCTCCATCTTTACCACACTTTTCTTTCAAGATGTGTTGAGTGTTGAAACAGAATATATCTACACATAACAGCTACATTGTTTATTAACAGATACATTTCTATTTGATGGGATGCATTTCCCATAATGCCTCAGTACGCCGGCCAGTTTAACGCCATGATCAACTGATAGTCTTATAAACAAGGCCCATTATACTGGTGAATTACTGCTAACTCATTCAATGGAAGAGAGTACACAACCTCCTTGGTCTCACATATAGCCGATCAATCTTTTATTACACTATACATTTCACTCCTCTAAAAACATGTTCTTGATGCTGTGGAATGCAGCTGGCTAGACTTGCTTTTATATGATCTATATTTTTTGGTTATGTTTTCCACAAAATACACATATTCTGTCATGCAGGACAAAAACTGCAGTAACGAAACATTAGAGCTGAATGTGACCATGTAAATTAGTCAATATTGATTTACACTGGTAAATCAAGTAGACAAATTTCATTTACCTTATTCGACGTAATACGCGCCCAGGGCGCTCTCAAAATTAGAAATAGGGGGCCCTTATTAGAATAGTATTTTGGTGGAAAAAAACAAAAGAGTTAAAAGATAAATTTCATGGTTTATGCTTACAGCCTGAAATGTTTGTATACAACAGATATATTTTTCCAGAATTTAACTGCCCATAACTAGGGGTGCATATAAGACACGAGTGCATATTATACACGAATAAATAAGTCTTGTGTACATTGATCAATCGGAAGGGGTGCTAATTGGGATTGTTCACTAGCAAATATATTAACAAATATCGCCGTGGGCACTTATTAGAGCGGGGAGCTTATTACGTCGAATACGGTATTCATCAAACACTTTAAGTTGTGAGAGGGCCATAGTAGAATAATTGTTTGATTTTCATTCCTGCCCATCTCACAGCCAAATATTCCAAATAATATCATTTTATAATGTCTACAGACATAAAAAATTGCTTTGAGAATTTCTTTCTTTCATTTTATGTGAATTATATGGACATTATATTACATGGATGCCTTGAATACTTTGCTTATATTATTTTCTTTTACTGGTCCGTTTCCAACTAAATAAGTAAATATATTGTTGCAAGAGTGAGTGAGTGAGTGAGTATGGTTTTAGGCCACTTTTAGCAATATTCCAGCAATATCACAGCGGGGGACACCAGAAATGGGCTTCACACATTGTACCCATGTCGGGAATGGAACCCGGGTCTTCGGCGTGATGAGCGAACGCTTTAACCACTAGGCTACCCGACTGCCCCTATTTTAGCATGATCTTTAAATTAACTACTTAGAATTGAAGGCAAGTAGGTTTGGGAGTTTGTTGTTAAAGCCGATTGTCGGATTAACGAGACTTGACTGTAACATGTTGGAATATCCCAGGGATTTTATTGATATAACTTCCATTCATATTGTAACATAAGAATGTTTCTTGCTAGAAATCTTTTTTGCATTTGAACACAATGTAATGAAATGTAAAATCAAATGACAAATGTCCCCGCGAATCAAACATGCACTACACGTATCAGTAGCCCAGAGAACGTAGTACTAGCTCACAGGTGCTGATAATCACAGTGCTTTTAAGAATGTCTTTTTCAAGTAACAGTACACCAGCAACACATATTTTACGCCCGTTTCCGATCATGGAAAGTATGTTTGAAACATAAAAAAGTTGATAAGTGTTGATAAAGTTTCTTTTTTTCAGTTTAAAAGTTGGATAAAACACCTACCCTCAGGTTTTTATTAGATATAAACCCTCATCCTCAAGATAAGACTGAGGGGCGGTTTTATCCTACACATAGAAACAAACCCCTGATATTGCCAGTTAAAAAAAGCTGGCTCTTTACAATGTACGCACAGGTGTTTTCCTTGAAACCTGTGTGAACATACACCAACTATCATTTAAAAAATCATTTTCAAAGCGATCCTTTACAATATAACAAAAAACATTTCAATTTCCAAGGATTGTGACTGAAATGACTCCAAGCAGAAAAAGGCCTTGTGATATTCAATAACTGCTGTTTACAATAGGAAATTTATTAATGGAAAAGAAAAAAACGTAATTTCCATGAAATCTATGTCAATATTGGCTTAGTCACTGCACTGATGTAACAAGACGCAGATCACTTCAAATGACGAAAAGATCGTGCACGAGTCGAACAGCCTCTCAGGGTTTGAATGTCAACAATGGTCTGTCAGCAAGGTCTTGTGGGCTATTCAGACCTATAATCCTTGTAATGCTGCGGGGATTTGCCAACAAAATGTCAGCGCCAAGGGCCGTTACTGACACACCTTGTGTTGACACTATCCACGAAGTTCACAAACAGTTGTTAAAACTACAAGTACTACCGGCTTGTGTGCTAGTCTATGCTGGGGAATATGCATGCAAATATTGAATACACTTTCTTCAGGATGGAGACTGCAAACAGCTTCTGATGAAACCAGGGATTTCTTGAAAGTGTTTCATATTATTGGATGATTGGTTAGTAAAGATTTGGCTCACCCATAAATGGAATTGTATGCCAACTTTTTCCTTCAAAAGGCAAATAAAATAAGAATTTCCATTCAAAGTGATACATATAAGAAAGTTAAATATTGCAGTTGACTGACTGGTAAGTAAAGGTTTGGCTTCTTTATCAGTGGAATTGTGCGCAAACATTGAATACTCTCTAAAAGACAAGCAATGAAGTTAACTTTTCTCTTTAGTGAGTGAGTGAGTATGGTTTTACGCCGCTTTTAGCAATATTCCAGCAATATCACGGCGGGGGACACCACAACTTAGTTTCACACATTGTACCCATGTCGGGAATTGAACCCGGGTCTTCGTCGTGATGAGCTAACGCTTTAACCACTAGGCTACCCGACCGCCCCACTTTTCTCTTTAGAATTTGTTACAAAATCAGAATTTTTGTAAAAGTGTTACATATTAGAAAGTTACATATATAATGCTCAAAAGAAATTAAATAAAAGCGACAAAACCCTTTCCATATTCATATTCAAAGTTTGATTTAACGCTTCTTTGAACAATATTTCAGATGTGGGAGGAAAGCATATCACGAAGTGTCTTAAGGCAGCTCTTGGATGTTTTCCACTTTCCTGAAACCCATGAGCATGGGTCTTATGTAAATTAAACACTTAGTCACTTAAAATATTTCATTTCGATGGAAACAAACAACTCCATTTTAATTGAAAGGAGCCCTTTTAAGATGGGAAATTCAGGACCTGAACCTGTGGGAAATCTAGACTTGCTTCATTCTGTGCCATAGCATTACAGTAAGGGCTTGGTGGAAGGGACAATGATATAGTTCAGGGTCTGTTAGACAGGTTAGCCTGGTATCACGCTGACATAGAAATACAACCATGGTAAACTGGGATTCAAACCCACGATCATTATGACTGAGGTTGCTGGGCTGGGACAAGTCCAAATTTACTACCCAGGTACCTGACCCCCTATTGCCCGACCCTACCCAGGTACCCACTGTAGGTCTCAAAAGTTGGGATCAAAATGTCTGATTGGGAATCGTTTTACCGCAGCCCTGACCGAAGTGATTTAGATACATGTATCAAACAAACTATCATGCGTACACTGAAGTTGACTGAAGCTTATATCTTTACTCAAACATATACAAGTCAAAAGGAATGTGTGCATCGTCAGAAAGAAATACGAACATTAGCGACTAGTAGTGCCTCCTATTAAACTGCGACAGGAAGTTATACATACAGTTATTCCACATTTAGTTTCTGATCTAAATAGGATGAGTACGAACATTAACCCGTTGGGGGTGAGATGCAGAAGGGGTGGGGTGGGGAATGAATGGGCTGGTCGTGACTGTCATAATTCTAATAGCCTTAATATACCCACAATTACAATAATCGTGTTTGTTTGCTATGTTCAGATATACATTAACGCAAAGTAAACAGTGATTTTATGGGTCATGTCACACCAATGACACTCCTTATGATTTATAGATCATGCAGTGGTAGCTGTGGAGGAGACCAGATTATATTCAGATACATATTAACACAAAAAAACGTGATTTTATGGGTCCTGTAAAACAAAATGATACCTGTTATGATTTATAGCGGTAGGAGGGAGGAGAACACAATGGCCATAACATCGGGAGGTGAATGGAACTGCTATTATAAACTGTTTTCCTGACAGCAAGTAACAGCGAGGCGCTTTCGGAAGTAAATAAGATTATTGGAATTGAACTTCTGTTGGCTAATTTACTTAACAGTTTGTGGGGATCCAAGGGTAGAAATGTCCCCAGTTACTCACGCTTGCTGTTTGTTCGTTTATTTGTTTATTTGTTTTTGCCGCATTCAGCAATGTTTCAGCTGCATGACGGCAGTCTGTAAATTATCATGCCTGAACCAGACAATCCAGTGATTGACATCATAAGCATTGATACACGCAAATGGGATACGATGACATGCTTCAACCAAGTCAGTGAGCCAGACCACCCGATCCCGTAAATGCCAGTTCTTTCATGGTATTCAATATACGAAACAAGCAATTTATTTTTGAGTTTCAACCAAAATCATAAAGGCCACACCTAATAGCAGTCTACTGTTTCCTGATTGGCTGATAATAGGGTGGGCAGATCGGGTTGTATTACTGCGTTGACCGATGTCACTAATTTCGTATTGTTGGTTACATTTTTTTAGTTTTTATGACTGAACAAGCGATCTTTGAAGTTATTATTGTTGACTTATTTATTAATAATATTTGACATAAATATGTTTTGAGATTTATGGACGTATAGGTGAGGTGGTTCTCTTAACCAATCAATAAAAGACCAGCTCCCTTAGTGTTAATGTATCCATGATACTGAATGATAATGAATATAAACAGGTGAGGTGAAATGGGGTTTAACGTCGCGTCCAAGATTATTGCACTTATATAGCGACGTGCATGTACGTGTGTGTGTTTGTGTGGCTGCTTGTACTAGTCTGGACTGATGCCGATTTATAGTGCTAGCTCACTGAGATACCATGCCACAGTTTAACATGAATGTCCCACTCAGACACAGTATACGGACTCCAAGCTGACCAGTCCTTGTTTTAGCCCCTTAATGCTGCGAGCAAGACAGGGTAACAACATGTACCATCTTTTAAACGTCTTTTGGTATGACGCGACAGGGGATCGAACCCCGGACCTTCCGCTCTCCGGGCGGACGCTCTTCACTAAACCACGGTGGCGGTCAATGAATATAAACAAGTGACCTGGGACATGTCATTGGCACAGTGACGTGGACACTTGACGTATGTGTCAACACCATTCAACTAACAAATTACTACACATGTGACTTATATTTGTTTGTTGTTTAACGCCGCACTCAGCAATATTCCAACTATATGACAGCGTAAGGATAAGAATTTATGGATGAACAACTTCTTTACTGCAGTTGTTCATCCATAAATTCTTATCCTTACTTAGTACTGCCACTTCTAAATGCCTATCAAAGAAGTTATATGACGGCAGTCTGTAAATAATCGAGTCTGGACCAGACAATCCAGTGACTGACATCATGATCATCGATCTTCGCATTTGGAATATGAAGACAAGCATCAACCAATCAGGAAGCCTGACAACCCGATCCCGTTAGTCGCCTTTTACGACAAGCATGGGTTGCTGAAGACCTATTCTACCCTGCAACTTCACAGGTCTGTGACCATGTACTTATCAACATACAGGAATACAGAGCTCCAGATAAGCTGCGTATCTGCGTAAAATACGCATCAGAAATGCAGAAATACGCATGGGTAAAATACCCACAACACCAAAAGCTCATCTGGAGCTCTGGGAATATATATGGATGTTACCCAGAAAGTCCATCTAAACATGAACATCAAACATCAACAGTATTTTTGTACATCACCCAAAAGGAACATGGCTGATTGAGCCAGGATCATGCATCCCAGTACTACAGTGAGTGGGTTTGGTTTTACGCCGCTTTTAGCAATATTCCAGCAATATCACGGCCGGGAACACAAGAAATGGGCTTCACACATTGTACCACGGTCAGGAATCGAACCTGGGTCTTTAGCGTGACGAGCGAATGCCCCCGCAGTACAAAAGATGTTATCCTTGTTTAACCCCATAGCTCACCTGGTAAAATCCTCTCTTGTGGAATATGTTGCCTCGGCCCATGTTGCCATTACCCTCTTGACCAAACAAATATATTCTTCATGAACAGCAAATTTCACCAACGGAAATATATAGTGTATTTCATTATTCGGATACTCCTATAAGTTCACTAAGAAACTGAACATTTTTTGTTGTTGTAAATATCATCTGAATGACATATTTTGACAATGTTTCCAATCAAACAGAAATTTGATATGGCCTCACACTGTATGTACAAATCAATAATGTTTCAGTTTTCATGTTACTGTTTGAAACAAACCACGACCTTCCATCACAGACTAATGTCATGCATGTCATGCTCCGTGTGTCGCCCTTCAATCATAAATAATATTTCCCACACTGCACATCATAACTTAGCCACACATATCTACCAGGCAATCATGATTTTGACTCAAAATTGATTCACTACGTTTTCTTTCTGTTAATGTATGTGGGACAGAATTACCACATGAATATGTAACTCAATTTAGCAGCAGCATTAAGCATACAAACTGTTGGAAAATATAATCATTTCCATGAAGATAATGAATTTTATAATTTCAATAATTATTTAATTTTCAACTTGTCCAACCTTAGTACTAGGTGGCAAATGAAGATAATCAGAGAAAATTAATCTCTGCAGAATTCCTAAATAGCAAAAGTGACCAGTTCAAGGCCAGACCGATATCTCTGCAAAATTTTATCAAGAAATATTTAACGTTCTTCGAGTTTTGCTCCAGAATCAAAACATGACAGAGAGCACCCATTCCTATATCCCCTTCCAATTTCCTGGGAAGGGGATAAATATTGAAATTCAATGATGTGAGAACAATAAACATCCCACTGATTTGGTCTTGTTTGTTTGTTTGTTTGTTTGTTTGTTTATTCCAGCTACATGGCGGCGGTCTGTAAATAATCGAGTCTGGACCAGACAATCTAATGATTGACATCATGAGCACTGATCCACGCAATTGGGATCGATGACATGCATCAACCAAGTCAGCGAGCCTTACCACTCGATCCCGTTAGTCGCCTCTTACGACAAGCATAGTCGCCTTTTACGGCAAGCATGGGTTGCTGAAGACCTATTCTACCCCGGATCTTCACGGGGCACTGACTGGGTACTTTTCCATGTACAACACACTGTATGCGAACATATGTTGTATTAATCCTACCCCTGATGCAAAGCAATCTACCTGTACATCAGCCCCTGCAGCTTGATGCAGCTTGACGCAGCTTGAAGCAGCTTGAAGCAGCTTGACTCAAGTACACGTTATCACAACCAAATCTTCCTCAACAATCACTTCCAACATTTAACCTCCCACACATGGAATTAATTTATTCCCAAGAAAACGAAAAATACACTATAGATATTATGAAAAACAAAAGTTTACAAGATGTTTTATCAAGGTGTGAATCTTGTACATGCAACTTATTCCCTTTTGATAAAATCACCGCTCCCAGCTGTCGTAAACACCTGCAAGATATGTCTTGATAGCAATCTGTCCAGGTAAGAATGAGCAGGCAATATTTTAGAAGCTACAATTTGAAGTCTCTATGACCAGAAACATCCAGTACCCATTGTATGTGGCGTTAGTGACAAATAACTTCTGTTTGTGAGTGAGTGAGTTGGGTTTAAAGCCATTTATTCCAATTATATATCACGGAATGTCAGCTTAATATGGGAAGAAAGTCTATGCCTCTCCTATGGACCAAATTCCACCTCTTGTATCACTTGCATTTGCTTCAAATGGCGGCGCCCAGGCAAGACGATGTGATTGATAACCAAGATCTATATTGTGATAAAACAGGTTTACATCCCAAAGTGGATCAAATCACGTGATCACCTTCATTAACAACATGAAAGATTTGGAAAATATCTGCTGACGCCGAGTTGGCAGTGCACATCTTTTGCAAATCCTGCAATCGACCAATATCTGCACGACAGTTTACAAACCAGATTTCTATTTCGCTACACGATTTTGATTTTGATTGGACTATGCATAGGCTCGTCAGTCCAGCTAAAATATAACTCTACAATACCAGCCTAGTTCGGCAAGTATGGAAACTGGACTTTTATAGTCAGTTAACTCCCTTGCCTCGGGAAGATGGTGAAACCCACGAGCACAGGTATATGGTTCGTTCTGACAAACCTAAAAACATAATCGGGGCAAACCAGGCTTCATCTATTGCAGAAGCCACACGCCAGACCTCCCCTACCGCTAGGGCCTTGCTTACATTCAAATGTTTTCAGTTGGTTTCTCTTGATTGTTTGACAGTGTGTTTACCAAAATCCCCGCTTTTACGCCGCTTTTAGCAATATTCCAGCAATATCATGGCGGGGGACACCAGAAATGGGCTTCACACATTGTACCCATGTCGGGAATCGAACCCGAGTCTTCGGCGTGACGAGCAAACGCTTTAACCACTAGGCTACCCGACCACCCCTAGTTAATGACAGAATTACTATAGATGAATTACATTTTATAATATCATGTCTATGTTGGGGCTGGGACGGGTACCTAGGGTGCTCAGGTTCATGACAAAAATTCACCACTTCATCCATGGTTGCCTGCAAGTCTCTAATGTTCGCATATCTTTCTCCCACTACAGGCACATTCCTCCTGACTTTTACGTTTTGAGGAGGATGCAGCTTCAGTCAACTTCAGTAGATGCAAACCAGATCATTTTTTAGATGTACCTAAATACTTTTTGCCAGGAGTCCAGCAAAACAGTTCCTAATCAGAGATTTTGTACACAATTATTGATCGTACAGCGGGTACCCCGGAATGGTTAATTGGGTGTCGGGTACCTGGGTAGTAAATTTAGTAATTTAGGCTCGTCCCAGCCCTAGTCTATGTACTATTTCTCTCTGTCAGTATTCAACAACATCTCTGTATGTGCCGTACCCGTGGGAGTGGCATCGGTGGCAAACATCACAATCCACAGACACCTGGTGTCATAACATGAGCTGAGTGAGTGAGTTGTGTTTAACGCCGCTCTTAACTGTATTCCAGTTATATCATGGCCTAGGATGATAGCAAACTGTTACTGCAGTTGATCATGACCTTAAATATAGTGGTACTAGCATGTACGGCGACATCATGTAGTTTACTACTACCATGAACTATGGCAGTAGAATATTGTCATCAACAAAGTTTCCATCCATCTTGAACTGTGATAAGTGGCATTTTGTACCACATATACATCATGAATTATAAATATAGTTGCATATCCCTACTACATCAAGTCTACCTCAATCACGAACTATGGCAGTAGAATATTGTCATCAACAAAGTTTTCATCCATCTTGAACTGTGATAAGTGGCATTTTGTACCACATATACATCATGAATTATAAATATAGTTGCATATCCCTACTACATCAAGTCTACCTCAATCACGAACTATGGCAGTAGAATATTGTCATCAACAAAGTTTCCATCCATCTTGAACTGTGATAAGTGGCATATTGTACCACATATACATCATGAATTATAAACATAGTTGCATATCCCTACTACATCAAGTCTACCTCAATCACGAACTATGGCAGTGGAATATTGTCATCAACAAAGTTTCCATCCATCTTGAACTGTGATAAGTGGCATTTTGTACCACATATACATCATGAATTATAAATATAGCTGCATATCTCTAACTAAGAAGGTAGGATATGATGTATGTGTACATCCACATAATAACATGGAAGGCGTACATCCCCATCATAGCTTACCTGTATCGTTGAGGTGGAAATAACAAAACATGTTTCCGCACCCCCGTCATATCCTGCCTTGATCTCCACGTGTTTCACCTCAACTGTTGACAAACATTCTCTATCACATCCACAAGGAAGAGTATTCTCCCCTTTCTTTAAGGCAGGTACGATATCCCTGTCATCCGTGGTATTAATCTTCTCATTGAAGGACTCTCCCAGCCTCCCTGGACAAAGCTCGGCCAGACTCTCGAGGTCCGGATCTGGAGTGACGGATCTGGAGGAGATTGTGTCTAATGACATACGATCAAATTCAAACCGTGATGTGGAATTATTTTCTTCAACTTGCTTCAAAATTTCAGCAAAAAGTTGAGTAATGTCCTGGTCGCTGTCATCCGTCCCGGGGGTGTTGTTGGGGGAGGCCCATGTTGGGGACGAGGGGGAGAGGGGGGATACAGAGGCTGCTGAGTCAAAGTTCTCAGCATCACGCGATGACGGCTGGTCAAAGAACCCCGAATCAGCCGTGGGAGAAGCTATGGCTGGGCTGAACACGGGCGGAGTGGTAGGACTCAGGGGTGTCAGTGGGGTTGTTGGCGACGTCGGGGATGTTGGACTGGTCGGGTTTTCGGGGTCTTCAATCTTTTTGTTCTTCTTCTTCTGGAAAGATCGTGGAAACTTCTTCTTTCTCAACTTCATCATGGTTTGTTGAAAGGATACAGAGTTTTCACAATGAAAGGTCACACTGGACAGAAGCAGAACACAAGCATTTCAGAACACAGGTACTCCAATGTGAATCTATAAGATTATTCCTAAAACTGTGTCTCTTCTTCACAGCTGTCGTCAGCTATTCAATAAACCAGTTCCTTAAAACTGGTTCAGATGTTCAAATAAACAACTCGCCATTAAAACTGTTTAGATATTCTGTGGATAAACCCCAAGATTCTCCACTATAACTCTTCAGTCATATATTCCACTGAGAAGAACCTATGATTTCCCTTTAAACTGTTGAGTCAGCTACTCAACACGAATGAACAAGAAGACTTTCCTTCAAAACTCCAAATACCAGTGAGCAGAGCAAGAGCCCCACTTGAACCTCTTAAGGTTTTAGTTGCATCACAATAATTGCCAATTATGCTTCTTTTCTCCGTGATTGCAACAAACACAGTTCAACAGGCAATAATGGGATTAGCAGCAGGCTACAATTGGCTGTAATGTCCCAATTCAAGGCTGGATTATAATCCTCCTGCCCAATATAACACACACAGCTACTCCAGCTCTGACAGTGAACCACCTGACATTCAGCTCAAAAAGTCAGAAGTCTTCACAACAAACGCCATGGATTAAGCAAACAAGAACCCAACAAATCGGGCAATTTCTAGGGCAGTAGTCCAGCTGTTTGATCGTGAATGAACATTTGTCCAAGTTGTTTTATAAATATACGATACACAATAAACCTAAACATACAGAACCAGTTCCATAGTCAGACAGAAAATACATTAAATGGGCCGCTGTCAGGGATCATTAAGAAAGATATGAAAACATAAACAGAATCTCAAGCATCAAATTTCTGCCTTTCAAATCGAATACACTGTCTGGTTCACGCTGTAACACTTGTAAATGAGTCTGTTGAAAATGGCCGAGGTATTCATCTCAAGGAGGTATAATTACACACAAATTATAGGCTCTCCCACTTCAGGCTCCATTAAACCCAACAAGGCTGTTGAGCTTCATTAATCATGCAAATCTTGCTCACCTCGCCCACTGAAGAATATCACTCCCTTTACCCTGAAACTCTATGGACAATAACGCAGCTCAATATTGAAAACTGTGTTTCTTTTAAAGAAATATTGAAATTCCAGAGATGGAAAAAGTCACTACGATCTATAAAACCTGACACAAAAGATAAAGTTTGCAATGTTATAAAAAAATGATTGGTCAATCATGTCTGTTGAGATACAAAGTTCAGTTTCTGTCCTTCCAAAAACGTGTGTCGATCAACAAATGAGCTTTGTGAAGAAGAAAAGTAGTCCAATGATGAATAGTCCATGAAGACACTGTATCCAACATGAACTTAATACGCTCACAACACCACCGAGACTAATCCTGTAGAGACACAGTACTAAATTGTTTACATCTCCTCCGAGCAGTCGACTTTACCCACAGCCTTGCAACAGACAAGTCATTCATGAGATGTACAAGATATTTCCATTCCAATATTTTCACAAGGACATTCAACCGTGATTACACTTGGCTGTGTAACCTGATCCTTGTCGCGTCGCGATGAAGATTATCCGTGCTCACAAAGATGATCTTCATTCCCCATGGAACCGATATGATGAACTCAGCGGTGTGCGACTCCCGAGGTGTTTACTGGGTCAGCTCGAGTTGTTTGAAGAAGATTAAATTCATCTGACATACAGTCGTAGGTCTTGGTCAGCTGTACACGTATAAGCCAATATCAAACACGTACTAGCAGAGAACACCTTGGTCAGTCTTCTTGCTCAGGGAGACGATGACTGTCACTGCTATGCAAAGAGATAAAACAGTTCCTAGTAGTTACAGCAACATGATAAAGGCGGAAATTCATGCAACAATGATATCAAGAATTATTTCCTGTTAACACAAAGAGATTTATGTTTACAAAATCAAAAGTGTAATCTACTATCAACGTTCTTGAACACAATAACTTCCTTTTGATGTGAGAGTATGAGTTAAAGACAACAGAATATGATTTTCACCTAAACTACACAAAAAATGACAGATTATCTATAGCAATATGAAAGAATTGGATGTTCCTTAACTTCTTTTGAGTAGTATACAATAAGATCGTAGCACATCCAGAAGAAAGGCAACACACATGACAAAGGTTCAAATAATACTGGCAGTGAAACTGTTTTTTACTTGCAAAAATAAAAATGTACTTAGTAATATGAACATTCAGTAGGGAGTTATTATCAGGTAACCTATTATGACAAATACACAAATATAAACTTTCAAATTAAATCAAAGTGGTCAATTCATGGTTTCTGACAATATTTGGTGTCAAGTATTTTAATTAGAAACCGACATCTTCCTACACAACAGTATACAATCTATGTACACATTTTACCTAATTCAATTATAACCAATTTTGCAGACCCCCTTACTGAAAATTTAAAAAAACAGATACCTTATTAAAATTCAAATATTATTTGTCAGAATATAGTTAATATACAACAAAATAAACATTAAAACTAATTTTGAAAATTTCTTTCCTTCATACATGTTGTAATAATATTGTCAAATATTTGAATAAAAATGTATAAAAATTAACAATTGTAAATGTGTAATCAAAACATATGATAAATTCATTAAGTATCTAAAAACAGAAAGAAAAACAATTTCCTTCTTACTTTCTCAGTAATTTTTTTCAAACGTTCCCCACACTTGCAGCTACAAACAGATTGTAATCCTCAACAAGAACTTCTCTGTCTTAGGACGCCTACTGTTAAGAGCTAAAAACAACTTTCTGATCTGATCACAAGGGAATTCCGTTCTCATTGAGATCATTCAATGAATTTCTACACTGCAGGTTAAACCATTTGAACTGCACATACCGTGATCATTCCAAATCTGTTCAGGATATAGCCTCATTCACTACAGTAATGCAAGACTTTGTTGAAATCCCACTCTGCACCGGCTGTAAATCATGTTCAAAGTTGAGTTCGTTATGTCGCGGATTCTTGGCCAATTCCTGTCATAAACACTTGTATGACATGATCGGCCCTACCCAGACCTACTCCATTATAAGTAGATGATTGACTTCTGTCGATGCCTTCAGGGCAGATCATTCAGGGCATACCAGTGAAGGTCTGAATACTTCTCATTCAATAATAGCCAAACACTGCCTATCAGCAGTCATTAAAACCCAATCAATACATTTTGTTGTGGTAATGAGGAGCCTCATCAGCCAGACCTCCATTGCAATGGACATGGGTGAGTGAGCGAGACGGGTTTAATTCTGTTGAACAGCATTTTAGATAATATGACGGCATGTTGGCTTGATGGGGAGGCAAGACTGAAGCAATACAGGTTGTAGATGTCACTTTGGTGAACACTTTTGTACAGACAAAACAAGGTGCATGATCAGAATATTATTTCTGTTCAAACCTGCAGATGTGGATCCTGGCGTGGATAAGGGAGGCTACTCTACACAGTGTATTGCTTAGATCTCCAAGCCACCCCAGTCACATTTTTGCAGACAAAACAAGGTTCATAATCAGAATGTTTTTTTTCAAACCTGCAGATATTTATCCTGGCCTGGATAAGGGAGGCTACTCTTCACAGTGTATTGCTTGGGTCACCCAGCCACCTGATCACTTTTGTGCAGACAAAACAAGGTTCATATTCAGAATTTTCTTTTTCAAACTTGCACGTGGATCCTGGCATGGATAAGGGAGGCTACTCTTGACAGTGTATTACTTAGATCACCCAGCCACCTCAGTCACATTTGTGCAGACAAAACAAGGTTAATATTCAGAATTTTCTTTTACAAACTTGCAAATGTGGATCCTGGCATGGATAAGGGAGGCTACTCTTCACAATGAATTGCTTAGATCACCCAGCCACCTCAGATCTTGTCACAGATCAAGCTGAAGATGTGGTCAGGATTAGGAACTGTCAGATGTAACATCCCTGGGTGGTATGAAGAGTTATAGTCTAGCTCTGTTGGCAAATCTATCTTGATACATCTAATCACTAGCATGTGAAATTAGCAACAGCTTCAAGTTGGTTATTCAACATCAACGTCCTCCAGTAATGTCACAATCAGTACTTGATACAGATTCGTATCGCTCGCACATTTATGGTGGAATACAAAGTCCTGTCTTGAGAGACAGTTAGCTGTGAGAGGGCCCCACAAGTAGTATATATCTCTACATCACAAAGCACTGCTAGCACTTCATTGCTCCATATCACTGGCGTCCAATTCATCAAACGTAATAAACCACCACACACTCCTGATCTGAGATATCATCGACAATATATGACCATAAAGCAATAACACTTTTATGAGGTTCACAACATTGGTTATTTGAACAAGTGAACATCTATCGAGAAACATAGATTTCTATAAGATTGTTGATGTGTTACATAATCTTATCATCATTTTCACATTTAAAGTTCAATAATATCTTAGAGTGAGTGAGTGAGTATGGTTTTATGCCACCTTTAGCAATATTCCAGCAATATCAGGGCGGAGGACACCAGAAATGGGGTTCACACATTGTACCCATGTGGGGAATCGAACATGGATCTTCGTAGTGACGAGCGAACGCTTTAACCACTAGCAACCCCACCAACCCCAGTGTATTAGAACTGTATTAATAATTGACTGAATGTATGTAAGAGTTTGTTTTCTCACACTATCCCTTATACATAGCTGTTATACTCAAGGTGAAAATCATTATCATTTCATTCTAGTCATGAATTTTCAACACTTTTTTTCAAACTAAGTAGAATTTCTTTTTGCTTGGAATCAATACGGTGTATGAAATAACACGTAAATAATGTCACGTTGATCTATCACCAAGTCTTTTTATTGTCCCTCGTGTCAGAAGAAAGATTTTTTCAACGTAATCCCAGTAGACCAATCTCATTCATCTGTGCGATGTCTGTCAAGCCTGAGACAGTAGCCCAGTCTATCAATCATCATAAGGTGTCACTGTGCTGTCAAATAGCTATGCCTTGCTGTGTCAAAACACCAGTTCAACATTGTCATGTGACGCCATGTCCGTTACTTCTCATCAATTTCTTGTCACCAATCGTACCAACATTCTTGTATTCTTCCTCATTGAGGGTCAAACTTTCAATGACTGATTCAAAGCCTCAAGAAAGCTTTCAAAGAGTCTTATGGTAGACGACATTTCCAAATCTGCTGCATCAGTGATCAAAATTATGTCCGATACAATTCTCTATTTTGACTTTTACACGTTCCCTTGTTTCTTCAGGTGAACAATTGACTTGCCCATGCATGTGTTTGTGATGGGTGTCACCTGTGGGGCAGGATACACTCACGTTTTTGCGAACACCTGGTATCATTACTATTTGATAGTTATTCTAAAACGCAAGCTTCAGATATAGTCGCAATCATACAATGAACTCTGTTTTAGGCACAGTATTTTATGATTACTGAAATGCTTTTTTGTTGCTTTTATTTACTGTACAGGAAATGAATCCTGTGTTTTGTTGATCCTTGAGTTTATATCGAGCTGTAATGTGGCTTTTGTTTTCAGTAAGCAATATTCCAGCTACATCTCTACAGTTTGATAATAATAGTCTTGACCAGCCAGGCAAGTGGTTGATAGCAGGAGCATGACTCGATGACCCAATGCAGGGCTCCGGTAATTAACCTAGCAACAATAACAAGACAAAGTAATTGAAGTTTCTATGCCTGGTGTAAAATGCTGCATTCAAATCTATTACCCACCGTCTACCTCAGGATTACCCTGTTCTAGCCCCAAAATAACTTGCAGAAATTCTGTAAATGTGTTCTAAAGACCTTACTGTATAAAATTCAAAATCAACTAACCCACCAGTCTGTTTGTTTGTCCTTTAACGCCGCACTCAGCAATATTCCAGCTATATGACGACGGTCTGTAAATAATCGAATCTGGACCAGACAATCAACTGATTGACATCATAAGCATCTATCCACGCAATTGGGATACGATGACATGCATCAACCAAGTCAGCGAGTCTGACCACCCGATCCCGTTAGTCGCCTCTTACGACAAGCATAGTCGCCTCTTACGGCAAGCATGGGTTGCTGAAGACCTATTCTACCCGGGATCTTCACGGGTCACCAGTCTGTGAGTTATGAAACACCAGCTCTGTAATAGTGTTCACGGCATACTTCATAAAACAATCAATTCCTTTTTAAATAGATATATTTTTTGGTGTACAGGGTACACCTTTTTAAAAAAAGACCCAGCTGTATAGAAAAGGGTTTACATAATACACCCATACAATGAGTTATGGTTCTTTTTCCAACATAAGACATTACTATGAGACTATAACATAGAAAATAGCATTTCAACAAATCTGTACTATTTTGTCTTCTGTGATTGCTATTTCCTGATTATTTTAGGAGACAATTACATACAATAATCTTATCTCTGTATATAAACAATGATAACCACTAGGCTAACCGACCGCCCTATGATCAAGTGTGCATTGTACACAAGAAAATAAGGTAATCAAACTATCAACTTCTTATTTCAGGCTGCAAAATTTGTGATTTTAGTTGAAAACCAGTTTCTTGTTCACAATAGGATATAAGTGTTGTTCATTACCCCAGGTAACATGTTTTCGAGCCCCTAAAAATACGGAACCATGCGTTACTGACGTAATCATATTTGACACGTCAAAGCCCTATGAAGACATCAAAGTGTTCATGATTATATTGAACAGAAATAAATGTTCTCAAAGGTAAGACTTCATTTTAATATATTGGAATTGTTATTGGACACGTACTGAGAAATACTTCTTCGGGGTTCAAGAACACAGTACGCAAGGATCTTCATAATCATCATTTGTCCCCAAAACTCAAGCGCATTCAAGTAACCAGCGTTCACACAAATGATGATTAAGGCATTGCTTTCATAAAATTGAAGAAGACATCTGTTTTGGTGGATTGACAAGTCATCCCAACCTCTGTACCCTATCATCAGCTTCATAAAACACCTTCCAACAGCATCATTATCCTTCAGTTATATCTCCGATGATCACAGGTTCGAAATCCACAAGTAATCACTTCTCTCACCCCCCGACCTTGCTCCAGTCAGCCATTAAGTCCACGCCGCACAGCACAATTATATATGGCTGCACTTCACACGACACCCAGTGTCACCCAAACCAGTCTTTCCAGACTTGTCTCCTCGCCATCATTGTTTCTGTACACAGTCTGCACCTCTATGCATGTGAATACCTGTCTACACTGGTCTGATGTTATCCATGCAGACATCCGTCTCCCTGGTTTAGTGGACAGAGCATCTGCCCGGAGAGTGGAAGGTCAGTGGTTCAAACCCCTGGCCGCGTCCTACCAAAAGATGCTAAAAGATGTACGTGTTGTTATCCTCCCTTGAGCTTGATAACAGATAACACAAGGAAAGGTCATCGTTGATTCAGCAAGATTTTAAGTATTCTTGAATTAGCCGTTTTGGAACATTGAGATTTCCAGCAAGATTTAAGTATTCTGGTGCTGTGTGATGTGGGCCATTTGAGACCTCCAGGAAGATTTAAGTATTCTTGTAGAAGGTGTTTTGGAACATAGAGTTTTCCAGCAAGATTTATGTATTCTGGTACTACTTGAAGTGGGCTTTCCAGACCTCCAGCAAGATTAAGTATTCTTCCATTATGCATTGTAGGACATTGCGATCTCCAGCAAGATTGATGTATATATTGTACAGCAAAGAGGGACATTGAGATCCCAAGCAAGATGTTCGTAAGTTATTTGGGATCAGTTGATGTGGTGATGTAGGCATAGTGTGACTTCCTCAAAGCTGTATATTTCCTTGTATTAGGTGATATGAAACACTGACATCTCCAGCAATATGTATTTTATCTACATCCGCTGAAGCAGCACCCTCCGAACCAGGTGCCAGGTAGACAAGCACTATCACATGTAACATCAGCTCCCAAACCTTGTCGGAACACAATGAAGTGAACATCGGAGCTGTGAGTGGCCAGGAGGGTCTGTTGCATACGTCACCACTCGCCCCTTTCCGTAACCTACAAGAAGACTCGTCCCCCCTATCGTTGAAGGTTATGTGCGAAAATACGACAAACAAATCAGAATGCGCGTACGATTTCAAGTTGTTCATCAAAGAATCCCTCAGAAATAAATTTTGATTTTGCATATGTCTTGCATCTACGAATATACCCAAGACACAGTAAAATGTCTTCAATCATACTGTATAAATCCTCATGTCCAGATGTGCTTTAAATTGCATCTGAAATATATATATAATATATGGGGAAATATATGTGAACCATTACGCAACGAGTTGACAATTGTTTTAGGTCTGCCCATTTGCGCTAAGACGGAACCCGGTCACAAAAATGGCTATGAGAGGGGCACGAGTCGCTATTCGGCTTGTCCCGGAATAACACGAGTTGGTCAAGAATGGGTCTGTTGGTCGGTTCACTGATGTCTATTGTCCAGTCAATTAGGAGTGAAAGTGCTGTTCCTTAGATTGTTGTCTCACTTGACAAACACTTCATATTGAAAGCTGGCAAACAGAGTGAAAGCTTTAAGCCATCCACAATCATAGTCTGAGGTGACATGTCAAACAGTCATGGCAAATAATGCATGAATAGTGAATGAATTCAATGATGAGAATTCCTCAGATGTCTTTGATGTTAATGCACTCATCCAAATATGCTTCTTTCCAGATAGTTGGAAGTGTTTCGTTATAGTTATTTTCATAGCGGAGTCATCAAATAGTTCTTGAAGTTCCTCTTCTTTGCGCAAAATTCAGACTTTTTTCAATGACATTGTATTCATGCTGGTATAAGTACACACTGTCATACTGCTCACAAGCTTTCACATCTTGTTATTCCAACACACTTTATTATTCCCTGACGCATCTTGTTATTCACTGACACACCTTGTTATTCCCTGACACATCTTATTCTTCCTTGACACATCTTATTCTTCCCTGACACACCTTGTTATTCACTGACACAGCTTGTTATTCCCTGACACATCTTATTCTTCCCTGACACATCTTATTCTTCCCTGACACATCTTGTTTTTTCCCTGACACATCTTATAATTCCCTGACATATCTTGTTATTCCCGGACACATCTTGTAATTCCCTGACACATCTTGTTATTTCCTGACACATCTTATAATTCCCTGACACACCTTGTAATTCCCTGACACATCTTATTATTCCCTGACACACCTTGTAATTCCCTGACACATCTTATTATTCCCTGACACACCTTGTTATTCCCTGACACATCTTATAATTCCCTGACACATCTTGTTATTTCCTGACACATCTTATAATTCCCTGACACACCTTGTAATTCCCTGACACATCTTATCATTCCCTGACACACCTTGTTATTCCCTGACACATCTTATAATTCCCTGACACATCTTGTTATTTCCTGACACATCTTATAATTCCCTGACACACCTTGTAATTCCCTGACACATCTTGTAATTCCCTGACACATCTCATTATTCCCTGACACATCTTTATATTTGTATTTACAGTGTGAACAGATGTACTTGAATACATGTTCTATGACTCCTGTGTTTTGACACATGTATTAGCAACTCCGACATCCATGCTATGCTATGAAACGTTATCAATCCTATGTCGTCCAGGGTTTTTGCCACAGGGCCCTGCCCACATTCCCTCAGTCAGAGATCCAACACATCAGCAATATCCATCAGCATGTGTCTCTCACGCCAATATTTGTGTGAAATCATGCATAAATGATAACATCAAGATAATTGGTACAGTGGACAAATAGCAGTCATCAGCTTGTCACACTGACCCACGACTCTCATAGGAAATACTACATGCTGAAGATGCTGAATTTTATTTGTACACTAAGTCCCACTGATCAACAAAAAAGAAAAAAATGTACTCAAACTATAAATATTTGAAATAATCAGTAGTTTTCTCATATTTTACTGCAATATTTGAATCATCCTTTGACCTGATTCTTAAATGGGACATTATCTGGTTATGATGGGACATTATCTGGTTATGATAAAATACATTTTTCTTTTTGTGTGTAAAATATGATTCATAACTTTAACAATATATTTGAACCTTTGTCATGTGGTATTTCAACAAATATAATTGACATTTTGAATGTCATTTCAACATAAGATTCCTGAAGTGACTTACCTCTTTTGAACATTCATTTCTTCAGACTAAGTTGAAAACAGAAGTAGAAATCCAGGCTCTCGAAAACGAAATCCGAAGACAAACACTGTCAAACTTAATATCTGTCAAACGTGCAAAGCAATCTCGTGAACCTCTGTCCAATCCCGAACACTTCACATCAAAGACAATCTCTACAGGAACACATCAAGGTGGAGAACCCCTTTAAAGACCGACACTTCTAGCCACTGACTGCAGCATTAGCAGTTATGATCAAGAGTGCCTCCCATCACTCCACACACAACTGACGTCCACAAGTACAACACTACCCCTGCTACACAGCCCCGTGAAGCTCGTCTGTGCCGGGTGGCTAGAAACAGGTGCTTGTATTCAACCCACTGATACTGTCAACATTGGTTCAGCGTGCTTAATATGCCGGCCACTCGTGCGAGACCGAAGGCTAGGTGGGTCATCCTGTGTATGAACTGACAGTCGCTGTGTAATAAGAATATCTTTTTCACCGCCGATCTTGATCAGTACATAAACAGCAAAAAGAAAAATATCTCACTTTGTGAGTTTCAGAGTAGCTTCGGTTTTCAGTTTGGGGTAGGAGTGTTCAACACATTCTCATATATACTGAAACAATTTGAAACCGCACGATCAACTTTAAATCGAATTCAGCAAATATGTGTTTTGGTGCTTAAGTCCATTTCCAAACACATCGAATGAGATTCGAACCGTACAATGACATTGTTGTGCTTGATTATCTCATGACAAAATACCCAGAACAATTCAACCTGATTTTTGGGTCCACTTTGTCAAATATTCTCTTTTATAGGTGTGAGATGTGTTCGGGTTATTCATGAGATTATGGAAAAACTATTAATGTTGCTTAAGTGTCTGAGTGAGTGAGTGAGTGAGTTGGGTTTTACACTGCTTTTAACAGTATTCCAGTTATATCACGGCGTGTCAGCTTAATGTGGGAGGAGGCGGTAATAAGTGCTGCACTTGTGCCAAATCCCTTTGTCTTTTTGGACAATAAAATATGTTTAATAATAATGTGGGAGGAAAGCCCGAAGTGATGCAGGTCTCAGACGTTTACCACTTTGGTGAAACCCACGAGCACAGGTATGGTGCTTACAAACCTAGAAATGGGGCCAACTGGGATTCGAACCCACAATCATAGGCTGCGCCTTAGACGACTGGGTCACCTTGCCCGCTTAAGTAGCTGAAATATCATTAGGTGAGGTAAAATAGGGTTTAACGTCGCATCCAAATTTGTTGCACTTAAATAGCAACATGCAGGCACTTGTGTGTGTGTCTGCTTGTGCTAGTCTGGACGAATACTGAGTTCACAGTGCTAGCCCTCTGAGATACCATGCTGCAGTTAAACATGAATACCCACTCGGACACAGTCAACTGAGCCGACAAGTCCTTGTTGCTCAGGCAACAGGCAGGGTAACAACAAGTACCATCTTTTAACATCTTTTGTTATGGCGTGGCTGGGGATTAAAACCCAGATTTTCCATTCTCTGGGTGGACACTCTACCACTAGACCAGGGAGGCGGTCGAAAAGCGATAATAGAAGGATACATCTATATGTCGTGAAAATATTAGGATATATTTGAACTCCTTCAAAATACCAACAATGATATACACCCATAACTTGCTAAATTCGACTGAAATACTGACTGATATACTGACAAATGATTATATTTTATTCGACCCTTGCTGTGACTGTTTAAAACATGCTATTTAGATTTGCACAGGGCACACGACCCTTCACAAAATATTAAACAAATATTTGGTACTAATGTTATATAGAATTTGAAAACATTCCCAAACCCTTTCATCAGTGTTCTGCTCTAACTGGCACAGTTAATTAATGAATAACATGAATATTAAATTGTAACATTGTTACAGTGAGTGAGTATCTATGCTGATAAGAAGCTTTAGAATTTAGAATGATTGTTTGTTGCTATATGACAGCGGTCTGTAAATAATTGAGTCTTGACCAGACAACCCAGTGATTGACATCATGAGCATTGATCCACGCAATTGGGATCGATGACATGCATCAACCAAGTCAACCAGCCTGACCATCCGATCCCGTTAGTCGCCTCTTACAACAAACATAGTAGCCTTTTACGGCAAGCATGGGTTGCTGAAGATCTATTCTACCCCAGATCTTCATGGGTCAGAAATAAGATTAAAACAACAGCTTCTGAAAAGTGAGGCTAGTGTTGGTAATTGACAGAATATTGGTGGAAAACCAGAAATGACAGAATCTCTGATACTAACCAAAGGTGAGAATGGCAGCTAAAATCCTGGAACACATAACACTATCAGAAAGATCCACTGCTGTTGATGACGATGATGAATATTGTCTACAACATCTGTAACAACCCTGTTTATATCGGACCGTTTACCCTTACAAGAGCAAAACAATATCACCATCTGTTGTAAAACTGTTTCCATTTAAATGCCATCATTACAATAATGTTCATATGTTAATAGCATTCAGAGCAGAAAAACAACATGATGATTGATCAATATTAAATGAAATGTAAAATAAACTGATCCATTTTCATCTCCAAAGATCTTTTTTTAATACTTTCTGTATAGTTAATTGCTAGTCAGCCCTGAAGGTCTTTGGTCACAAAACATGTCATATGGCAAGATCAGAAACATAAAAGTCGTGGTGAATGGCTGACATTATTCATATGGAGGTGTGGAGGGAATGGCTCTTGGATCTATCAGAGAGTAGCCACTTCAAACCCTCCATTGTGCTGCTTGATGAACAAGTACTAAAAGTCCATCTGCTGGCTTCAATAGTAGCATTGTGGGAAGAACCAGTCAACCAGTCCAACCAGTGTCACAGGGTATACATGGGCTAGAGTACATGGTGAGTCGGGGATGCGGGATGGTGGAACGATGAGTGGAGGTATGGATGGGGGATGGATGGATGGACAGGTTTTTTGGTGTGTGGATTGAAGATAGATGGTTGGATGGATAGATGACGGACGGACATATGGGTGGATGGGTTTTTGGTTGTGTGGATGGAGGATGGATGGATGGATGGATGGATGGACGGATGGGTGGATGGATGGGTTTTTGGGTGAGTGGATGGATGGATGATGGATGGCTGGACTGATGGGTGGATGGATGGGTGAGTAGATGGGCTTTTGAGTGTGTGGATGGAGGATGGATGGATTATGGATGGATGAATGGATGGACAGATGGATGGATGGGTGGGTTGATGGGGTTTTAGGTGTGTGGATGGAAGATGGATGGATGGAAGATGGATGGACGGATGGATGTGGTTTTTGGCTGTGTGGATGGATGGATGATGGATGGACGGACGGTATGATGGATGGATGGGTATATTGGTTTTTGGGTGTGTGGATTGAGGATGGATGGGTTGATGTATTGGTTGGGTGGATGGGTGGATGGGTTGGTGATTGAATATGAATTTTGGTAGATGGGTTGGTGGGTGGCGGATGTATCAGTTGGGTGGATAGGTTGGTGATTGGACATGTAGTTGGGTGGATGTTTTTTTAAGGTGGATGAGTGGCTGGATAGATGAGTAGATGTGTGGATGTGTAGGTTGGGTGGATAGGTTGGTGATTGGACATATAGTTTGGTGGATGGGTTTTTAAGGTGGATGAGTTGGTGGATGGATGAGTAGATGTGTGGATGTGTAGGTTGGGTGGAACTGGGTTGGTGAGTGGATTGGTGTCTTCAACTGATTCCGACAATGTCAACATGTTTTTCAGTGTTCTCCATGCTGACAACAGCATCACTACACTGTGATGTCTTCAAGCATGATCCCACCAGATAACCCTGGTCATAATGTGATTTCTGAACGATAAATCTTCACTCAGCGTCTCCCCTTGATGACCTCCTACAGTGAGGGTCTACATGGCACACCCTTTCCCCTTCCCATTTTGAAACCAATAAAGTAAGAAATAATTTTTATCATAACACCATCACACATAGCAATATTAATACAACGCTATGCCATGTTTTCTTAAAACAGTTAAATTTGAAAACACTTTATTTGTCTGTTTAATTCATTTTTCTGTGATGTCCAGCACCCCCCTCCAAGTCCTCATTTACGACAACGATCGTGTGTCAAAACAGGTGCATCTTCATCAAGATCCAGTGAATCCTGGCACAGCATGGCAGGAAGGGTTTAATGGAGGCTACATGCTCCACTGGAAACACAGGCTTTGGACCACGTCTCCACCTGTGATAAACATCTATCTTGTGTACTGCCAGAACGGTCTTTTATCATACACAAAATTCACAATTTTCTGTCCTCATCTGGAGAATCAAGTTTAACATACATTACAGATGAAGGTCAGCGCATATGGTTTTATGCACATTTTAAGAGGCATATTCCTGCAATATCACAGCAGGAGACACCAAGAAAGTGTTCCCGTATGGGGAATCAAACTCAAGTCAAGACAAGCCCATGTTTTTAACCACTAGGCTACCTGACTGCTAAGTTGAAGTAGTTACCGGTATAGCACATGTAGTTGTTTTGAGATAGCATGACGATACTGTCATTATTTTTAGACAGATACCTTGTTATCAAAACAGATCCTGTTTTATTAAACAGATCCCGTTATTTAACAGGTTCCCTGTTATCAAAACAGATGACCTGTTATTGAACAGATCCCCTGTTAATAAAACAGATGCCCTGATATTAAACAGATCCTCTTTTATCAAAACAGATCCTGTGTTATTAAACAGATCCCGTTATTTAACAGCTTCCCTGTTATCAAAACAGATGACCTGTTATTGAACAAATCCCATTAATAAAACAGATGCCCTGTTATTCAACAAATCACCAGTTATTAAACAGACCAATTATTATTAAGCAGATCACTTTTAATTAAACTGATCCCCTGTTATTCAACAGATCACCCGTTATTAAACAGACCAATTGTTATTAAACAGATCACTTTTAATCAAACTGATCCCGTTATTCAACAGATCACCAGTTATTAAACAGACCAATTGTAATTGAACAGATTTTAAACAGAATTAGACAGATCACCTGTTATTAAAACAGATCCCATTATTAAAAAGATCCCCTGTTATCAAAACAGATCACCAGTTATTTAACAGATCCCATTATCAAAACAGATTCCCTGTTATTAAACAGATCACCAGTTATTGAACAGATCACCTGTTATTGAACAGATCACCTGTTATTGAACAGATCCCCTGTTATTAAACAGATCAACAGTTATTTAACAGATCCCATTATAAAAACAGATTCCTTGTTATTAAACAGATCACCAGTTATTGAACAGATCACCTGTTATCAAAGCAGATCACCTGTTATTTAAACAGATCTCCTGTAATTAAACAGATCCCATGTTATTAAGCAGATCACTTTTAATGTTAACTTTACATACAAGCAACAAGCTTCAGTCAACACGAGAACATGGCTACCGCCTGTTTCAATGTTACAGCAGCACTCCAACGTACCCAACTTGAGACGTATATATTACATCCTCCACAGACAAAACAGCATGTTCCTGACCAGAGGTCACTAGGGGTCACCACAGCAAGAACAGAAGAGCTATCAACGCAGCCGTCACTTAGATTACACTCAAGTACATTTCAATGACAAACATCATTTGTCCAAAACCTTGCCCATTGATGAAAGCAGAGAAATCCGAACCCCGGATAAACCGAGGGCAAATATCTCCCTTTCATGCTTAACTGTCAGTTGTCATGAAAAGTGGAAATTCAAAAATGTGAAAAGATGAATTTCAATATGCATCTGAAGATGTACATGATGTTTTCAAATGGGAAGACATGCAATACGGGGTGTAACTGCTTTAATCTTCTTGACAAACAGACTCTGAAAACAACATGGATAAGACTGTCATTTTAGAGGTGCCTCCGGGCACGCTTGAAGATGCTCTTTGAAATTGAAGTGTGGCAACAAGAAGAATTCTTTTGATCAATCTGAAATGGTTATTTGAAATGTTTGTCTTTTATTCATCCAGTCAATTATGGGTTACACTCTGTCTCACCCACTGACTTCAAAAGTTTCAACTATTGCTGTTTCCATCGGGTGTTTTGAACTTGCTGACCTGGTTCCACAGACTCGGGTCTGTACTCAAACTCAGTGGCTTATTTTGTTTTGGTCTTTTAAAGCTGCACTCAGCAATATTCCAGCTATATGATGATGGTCTGTAAATAATCAAGTCTGGACCAGACAATCCAGTGATTGATATCATAAGCATCGATCCACGCAATTGGGTTGCTGAAAACGTATTCTACCCCTGATGTTCACGGATCAGACAATCCAGTGAGTGATATCATGAGCATCGATCCCTGCAATTGGGATACGATGACATGCATCAACCAAGTCAGCGAGTCTGACCACCCGATCCCGTTAGTCGCCTTGTACGACAAGCATAGTTGCCTTTTACGGGAAACATGGGTTGCTGAAGTGATTGACATCATGAGCATTGATCTCCCTAATCCAAACCCCAACCCTTATCCAAACCCCAACCCTTATCCAAACCCCAACCCTAATACCAGCCCCAACGATAATACAAACCCCAACCCTAATCCCAACCTAAATCCAAACCCCCACCTTAACCCAAACCCCCACCTTAATCCCAGCCCCGACCCTAATACCACACCTAACCCTAATCCAAACCCAAACCCTAATCCCACCCCAACCCTAATAAATCCAAACCCAAACCCTAATCAAAAGCCCAACCTTACTTAATCCAAACCCCAACCCTAATCCTAGCCCCAACTGTAATCCCAACCCAAACCCAACCCCACCCCCACCCCCAACCCTGATCCTAAACCATGAAGACAAATATCACAATGGTCCTGTGGTCCTAAAATATGCATCAGAAATATAAACCTTTCGAAATATATGAAAAAAAAAGAAGACTTTCAATAGATGCTCCATCCCAAGTCTGAATGCCCACGATACACATGTACACACCAAGCAGACAGGATTTTAAAATGAATGAATGACATGCTATGTATGAAACAGACATGCAACAAACATAATGTGTGTCAGTTTTCACTCACGCTCTTTCATCGGACACACATTGACACTACCTTGCAGTTTCACTTAAACTTCTGTCAATAGCACTTGTACCTGAAACTTGTGTGAAATTTGAATAAGGATGTCAATATAACCTTGAGAAATAGTCATCGTTTTCTGATCCTCAAGCCAGGCTTATATAATGGGAAAACAATTACACAATGACATTGTCAACACACTTTAAAGCCTGAGCATTGCGATGCACTGGTTATTCATGGTCGTACTGCATGCTATGTGAACAAAGTGAAACGAATTGTGTAAATCCACATTGCATAT